>NC_084830.1:97269241-97574074 GCF_033115175.1 Lepus europaeus
CATAGACCTGCAGGTGTATCCAGCACTTGTGGTGGAGAAAATGTTGAAAGCTTTAAAATTAAATTCCATGGAAGCCAGGCTGAAGTTCCCTAGGTTACTGCAGATCATAGAGCAGTATCCAGAAGAGACCTTGAGCCTCATGATAAAAGAGGTTGGTGTCTTTGTTCTTTCGAGCAGCAGGGGCCTTACAGAATGTATTCTGACTCATACGCAGATGTGTCCGGGTGTGCAGTGCATGTATTTCACCTTTTCCCAGCTCTTGCTGCATTCCGTCACACCCTCAGGTAAATTCAGAAATGCAGAAATGAAGTAAATTCAGAAATGCAGCTTATATGTGTGTTTCTTAAGGATAAGGGAACAAATAGTTATTTTTCCTCAAAATAATATTTATTATAAGCATATTTATTTATATATGGTAAAAATAGCACTTTGAATTTGTGAGGAAATAAATGGAGTATCAGCCTATTGTCCAACATCGTCCATTGTCAACATTGTACTGACACCTGGTAGGCACTTGGTGACAGCATGGCCAGACCTGTGTCTCCTCCCCGTCGTGGGCTGCATGGATGGCTGTTTGTCTGTTGTCCCCACATGTCCTCTGTCCTCAGCTCACAGATGCTGTTAAGAAACCTGTCCAAACTTACTCCTTATGCCAACACTCCAAGTATGTCTGACTGCATCTTAAAAGTAACACCTTAAAACATTAGAGTAAAATACGAATATATTTCTAAAAACAGTCTTGGGGCTGGCGCCACGGCTTAACAGGCTAATCCTCCACCTTGTGGCGCCGGCACACCGGGTTCTAGTCCCGGTTGGGGCGCCGGATTCTATCCCGGTTGCCCCTCTTCCAGGCCAGCTCTCTGCTATGGCACGGGAAGGCAGTGGAGGATGGCCCAAGTGCTTGGGCCCACACCCACATGGGAGACCAGGAGAAGCACCTGGCTCCTGGCTTCGGATCAGCGCAATGCGCTGGCCGCAGCGGCCATTGGAGGGTGAAGCAACGGCAAAAAGGAAGACCTTTCTCTCTCTCTCTCTCTCTCTCTCTCTCTCACTATCACTATCCACTCTGCCTGTCAAAAAAAAAAAAAAAAAGAAAGAAAAGAAAAAATACACAAAATTCAACATCTAGGATGTGCACTAATAAAGATACCTTAAAGAAATAAAAATAAAAAATAAATAAAAAAATAAAAACAGTCTTGGAATAAAGAGACACAAACCAGAAGCCATGAAGGAAAATAATTTAACACTTCTATGCCGGAGGAAAAAAGAATGCTAAAAAGAAAGTTAAAAACTGGGGATGGGGGCGGGGAAGTACAGAAGGAAAGTGGTTTACAATATATAAGTGAGAAGCAGAGCTGACTTCTCCAGGCTCTAAAATAAGTGGTCACAGGAGGCCAATTGCAAATGGTCAAAAGAAATGCATGTATAATTAAAATGTATAAGGCAAATAAACATGGAATGTTCAGCTTCACTAATAATGAAACATGAAAACTTAAATTAGACTTTTTCCCTTCTTGGATTGATTTCAAAAATTCATTGTGTCTAATCTTGGCAAGGATTTTGGAAAGTAGTTACTCTAATAGTTTTAAGAATTACAAAAAAGTGTACAGAATATGGCAGTGTACATTACAGTTGTTATTTATAATAATTTTACTTCTAGAAATTAAAAAAATAATTTGCTTGAAAGGCAGAGAAAAAGAGACAGATCTCCCTTCCACTGGTACACCTTCCACATGCCGTCAACAGCCAGGGCTGACCAGCCTGAAGCCAGGAGCCAGGAACTCTGTAAAGCTGTCCCCATGTGGGTGGTAGGGACTCAACTACTTGAGGCGTCACTACTGCCTCCCAGGGTACACATTAGTGTTAAACTGAAATTGGGAGCCAAGCTCTATGCCAGGCACTCTGATATGAGGTGTGTAAGGCCAACCACTGGGCCAGATACCTGCTCCTATTTCTCAGAATCTATGCTTTAGGTATAAAGCACAAATCCAGAAAGATAGTGTGGGGGCTGGCATTGTGGCACAGTGAGTTAAGCAGCTGCCTGTACTAAAGCATCCCATATTAGAGCTCCAAATTGAGTCCTAGCTGCTGCACTTCCTATCCAGCTCCCTATTAACAGCCTGGGAACGCAGCGGTAAATGGCTGAAGTGCTTGAGTCCTGGCCATCCAGGTGGGAGGCCCAGATGAAGCTCCTAGCTCCAGGCTTCAGCATGGTGCAGCCCTAGTTGTTGTGGCCATCTGTCTCTCCCCCTCTCTCTCTCACTCTGCCTCTCAAGTAAGTAAAATTTTAAAAAAATTTTTTTAAGATTTATTATTTATTTAAATACAAAAACTGGGAGCCTGGAGCGTCTTTCAGGTCTCCCATGTGGAAGTATAGGTGCCCAAGCACTTGTGCCACCTTCTGCTGCTTTCCCAGGTGCATTAGGGAGCTTGATCGGAAGTGGAGCAGCAGGACTCGAACCAGCACCCATAGGCGATGCTGACATCACAGATAGCAGCTTAACCCACTGTACCACTACACTGACCCCTAAATAAAATAAAGCTTTTAAAAAAGAAGAGGAAACTGTGGGGATGTCCATGGTAGCATGATCTGTAATAGCAAAACACAAAAACGATTGAGAAATTTCCCTACATGTTCATTACAGAGCAGCTGTTAAAAGGACTGGAGTAAATGTAAGAAAAACCAGTAACACTATGTCTGATGAGATTCTGTTCTCGCAAACAAAGGCCATGTCTACACAGATACAGAAAGCATCCGGAATACTTCAGTGGGTACTTCGGCAAAAGAGGGCTGTGGGACAAAGGATTTTAATTTTGAGCTTCAGGTTTATTTGTTTGTTTTTTGTTTACTTTAGACATGTAGTTGTGGCTACACCAGTGTTACTGTTCTGTTCACTAGTAAGTTGTGGCTCTTTGTGTTCCAGATGTCCTCCATTCCTTGCTGGCAGTTCATCGGCTGGACCAGCCACCTTGTGGCCCTGCTGGACAAGGAGGAGGCCATAGCTGTCCAGCACACTGTGGAAGAGATTGCCCATCACTATCCACAGGCCATTGTCTACCCATTTACCATAAGCAGCGAAAGCTATTTCTTCCCAGAGACAACCACTGGCCACAAGAATAAGGAGTTTGTGGCAAGGTGATACTACAGAAAAATCAGTGTATGATAAAAGTTACAGATGGAAGCTTGTGTTTGTCTTCATGTTAAGTAGAGCTCTCCTTGAATAGAAAAATCTTAGAAATCTGTTGGTTGAATGTATGTTTTTCAGGTGTGTTCCTTCTTATAGAATTTACTTCTTTTTTTAATAATATTTCCTATTACAGTGTTATTCACAAACCATCCTACCCTTTTCTGGTAATTAATGATCTGGTTGAGACTGACCAGAGGAAGTGTCTTTTTTGTTTGTTTATTTTGTTTTGTTTTATTTGACAGGTAGAGTTATAGACAGTGAGAGAGAGAGAGAGAGAATGGCCGCTACGGTCAGCGCTGTGCCGATCCGAAGCCAGGAGCCAGGTGCTTCTCCTGGTCTCCCATGCGGGTGCAGGGCCCAAGCACTTGGGCCACCCTCCACTGCCCTCCCGGGCCGCAGCGGAGAGCTGGACTGGAACAGGAGCAACCGGGACTAGAACCAGTGCCCATATGGGATGCCAGCACTGCAGGCGGATTAGCCGAGCCATGGCACCAGCCCCTAGAGGAGGTGTTTTTTTAATAAGCTCCTGAGATTGTCCTTTAGTTAGAAATAGGAGTCAGTGAAATGCGTTCTTGTCCTTTTCCCGACTTCAGCTGATTTGTGAGTGGAGACAGTTGACATAGCAAGCAGGGGTGTGTGACTCCTGCGAGAATACTTGGTAACTGCGTGGTGTTTCAGGTGGGAGGGCAGCAGCACGCTGTCCCAGTTTGTGCATGCACCGCGTGCTGCCTGCCACAGCATGCTCTCTCTGCAGAGCCAACTGCGAGGGGCAATTATTTTGTAAAACAAAGGAACAGAGAAAAATATGAAAGAAAATGTGACAAGAAAATTATGTTTTCTTTCATAAATTCAGGAAGTATATGAATCAGATTGTATATATCAAGATGTTGACATTATTCTAGGATTTGCTTTTACCTTATATAAGAACACTCCATAGAACAGATGCTTTGTGCTTCCTGTAATACTGAGATGGAACTGTTAAATTGCTCCCTTCCTGGAGTACTTAATTGGTTTAAATATGCGAATATATGTAAAATATATATTATATTTAATGTCAATATAATTAAAGGCTCCATCACATATAATTTTGTAATATATAAATTACATGTTATAATTTATATACTTAAAAATAACACAGATACACACATAAATAGGCCTGCTCTTTGGAGGATGTTTAATTGCATAAACTTTTTTTTTAAATAGGATTAAAAGTAAGTTGGATCAAGGAGGAATGATTCAAGATTTCATTAATGCCCTAGAACAGCTCTCTAATCCTGATTTGATCTTTAAGGTAATGGAACAGCTTCTAGCAAGTAGAACGTACAACTTGGTTAAACTTTAAACTTATTTGCAAACTAGCTTGATTTTTCCCTCTTTTTTTTTTTTTTTTTTTTTTTTCTGCATAGGACTGGACTGACGATGTAAGACTTGAACTAGCAAAACCTGCTGTAAACAAGAAAAACATTGAGAACCTGTATAAAAGAATGCATGCAGCCTTGGGCAACCCACAGGCTCCAGGCTTGGGGCCCTGCAGAAGGAGGTTCATCCAGGTATGGGTGGATGCAGTGGCCATGATGATGGTGACTTCATTGGGAGGGTCCACCTGACTTTGGATTGTTCACTAGCAATTGTGGTTTTTAAAATATTGCATGAGTTTGTAAATCTGTCTTAGAGCTGCTGCTTTCTGTGGTATATTGATAGTGTATTTTTTGGTCCAATGGTACCAGATGGCAAAAAGCTTGGGGTTTTATCACCTTCTGTTCTTCATACTCAGATCTTAGATCCGAAGGTTATGTATAATTTTTTAAAAGATTTATTTATTATTTGAAAGGCAGAGAGAGAGAAAGAGATCAATCCTCCATCCACTGGTTCACTTCCCAAATGACCTCAATGGCTGGAGCTGAGCTGATCTGAAGTCAGGAGCTTCTTCTGGGTCTTCCATGTGGGTGCAGGGGCCTAACCACTTTTGGCCTTCCTCCTCTGTTTTATCAGGCTATTAGCAGGGAACTGGATAGGAAGTGGAGCAGCCTGGACATGAACTGGTGCCCATATGGGATTCTGGCACTGCAGGCAGCAGCTTTACCTGCTGTGCCATAGCACTGGCCCTGTAATTTGGGTATTTTAAAAAATATTTATTTATTAAAGAATCAGAGCACACACAAGCACGCGCATCTACTGCTTTACTGCCCACATGCCCACAATAGCTGAGACTGTGTGGGGGATGGAGTCAAGACTAGGAACTTGGGGCTGACACTGTGGCGTTGAGGGTAAAGCTGCTGCCTGCAGTGCCAGCATCCCATATGGGCGCCAGTTCCTGACCCGGCTGTTCCACTTCCGATCCAGCTCTCTGCTGTGGCCTGGGAAAGCAGTAGAAGATGGCCCAAGTCCTTGGGCCCTTGCACCTGTGTAGGAGACCCAGAAGAAGCTTCTGGCCCTTGGCTTCCAATTGGCACAGCTCCTGCTGTTGTGGCCAATTGGGGAGTGAACCAGTGGATAAAAGACCTCTCTCTCTCTATCTCTGACTCTCCTTCTCTTTCTGTGTAACTCTGACTTTCAAATAAGTAAATTAATTAAAAAAAAAAAAAAAGAGCTAGGAATTCAATCCAGATCTCTCACATGAGTGACAGGATCCCAGTTGTCTGTTTCCTCTCAGAATGCACGCTGGCAGGGATCTGGAGTCAGAAGGCAGGAATTGAACCCAGGTCCTCTAATACAGGGATGTGGGCATCCTTACCACTAGATCAAATGCAGCTCGCCCCCACCCCTGCTAGTGTAGTGTTTCTAATTCTCAGAATGGTTGAACTATTGGGTCAAGAAAATATTTGTGTCTTATATAAGTTGATCAACATTTCCAAGCACTTATCTCAATTTGGGACACGGGCCTGGGTGCTCAGGAGATTCGTGGAGAAGACAGACCCTGTTCCCCAGGCCCAGGGGTTGTGTGACAGGTAACATTCATGAAGAACTATCCAAGTGGCATGTGTGATAAAGGTGACATCTCTTCAGAGCTGCCCTCGGGTTGGAAGGAGAACACACTGCCATTTGGAGGGACCCCTGGAGGGACTCCGTGGCCTTGACCCTGTGACTTCACAATCTTGGACCGAGTCTTCCTCCCCAATGTGGGTCGGCCCTTCTGTTGCCTAAAGCGCCTCTGCCTCCCGTTTAGCTTTCATCTGCTGTTTTTTCCCCCCCAGTTTTGGGCAAACTGCCTTTTTTCATTAAGTCTTTAGAAGACATCTAAGGACGTGAAGGAGAAGTCCTGGTACTGTGTTGCCAGAGTTCTCAGAGAAGGCACACGAACTGTGGTGCAAGGCAGGACCTTTGTCCCTTAGATTTGTTTACATTTCTGCTTCATTAGGATATAATTCACATCTCCCAGAAGTCACTCACTTAAAGTGTACGGAACAGTGGTTTTCAGCGTATTCAAAATTGCGAAGCCATCACATCAATTGTAGAACATTTTCATCACCTGAGAAAAGAAACCCTATACCTATTGGCAGTTACTCCCCATTCCTCACTCCTGTGACCCCGGAAACCACTTAACTACTTTCTGTCTCTAAGTATTGGCCCGTTCTGAACAGTTTATACAACTGCTTTCTCCCTCCTAGCACAGTGGCTCTGAGTTCATCCACTTTATTTCAGGTCATGTGGGGCCATCCCCAGGACTAGAAGCTACTCCTGGTCTTTAACTGTTCCTTTCCCTTCTGCCTCCTAAGTTAAGAATCGCAGGAAGAGATTTTGTTTTGTCACCTTTGTCTCTGCACTACCTGGAACACTGCCTAGTATGAGGCGTCTTTCACTAGATGAGTGATGGTGTAAGTCTTATAGGAGATTGAGTTTGGGTTGTTTCTGCTCGGGATGGTTTTAATTAAAGATGTTAGTGTAGGAACATCCAGAACCATCAGTGGCCTGACCATGACCAGGAATACATCCTGGAAGTGAAGCTAACCCTGTACTTTACTTTATGACGTACATGAGCCTCCACATCATGGCTGGACTGCTGGAGTTGGCCACACAAGGCTCTCAGAACAGAAACTGGCCAGACTGTAATGAAGTCATACTTAGGGCTAACATGCTAGCATTGATGCAAGTTACAGAATGACAGAATGTTGGGTTTGGAGAGTGTTTTAGTGTCTGCTTTTTCCTAAGTCTGTGGTCCACACACTTTTTCTGTAAAACCCCAGGTTATCAGCTCTGCAGCCCACACCAGTCTCCATTACTGGAACTTACATCAGCTGTCCTGGTGCGAAAACGGCCCCACACAGTGCACGGGAGAGTGGGTGTGGCTGGCAGCAGTCCGCAAAATCCCATTTATGAAAACAAGCCACAGCCTAGATGTGGCCTTTAGGCCAGAGTTTGCCCAATCTTGTGTTAAACAAATTAGCCAGAGCTGAAAAGCAGGTGGCTTGTCCTGCGTGGGTTGGGAGCAACAGGGTAGAACGGAGACCAGGTCTCCTCACCCAGCAGGAGCCTGGCCGTCCCTGTGAAGGGCTGTGTTAGGGCATTTCCTCTCTCCTGCAGCTAGCCCTGCCCTGCCCTGCAGTTTGAAAATGTCCTCATGTTTAAGAGCCCCACACACCCCCAGCAAACACCGCATGTTATCTCTTCCAGTTCCTGGCCACCCGCTTTTCCTGCATGCTGGACACCATAGATGGTATTCTAAAAATCTGTCAGCGTGGACCATCACACCTCCTGGCTACCACCACTGCACACACCCCCTCCCAGTCAGGCAATTTGTTTGAAATTTAATTTCTAGTACCTTGGAGAAATCTATCCAGAACTTTGTAGCTCATCCCAAATCAATCAGTAATTTTTATCAATTAAAAAATAACCTACCAAAATTAACTTTCCCAAGTCTGACTGTAGATATTCTTCAAGACTGTGTGCCTTTCAAATACAGTGATGCTGGTTATGTTTGGGAACCAGCTCATCATCTTCTCAAGCATTTGAGAATTGTAGATTGTTTTTATTTTTCTCTTTCTTTTTCTCCTTCCTTTCTTCCTGCCTCCCTTTTTTCTTTTGAGATTTATTTATTTATTTTGAAAGTCAAGAGTTACAGAGAGAGGGAAAGACAGAGAGACACCTTGTCTGCTGGTTCACTCCACACATGGCTGCAACAGCCAGAGCTGGGCCAGGCCAAAGCCAGGAGCTTCATGTGGGTGGCAGGGCCCAAACACATGGACCTTCTGCTGTTGCCTTTCCCAGGCCATTAACAGAGAGCTGGATTGGAAGTGGAGTAGCCAGTATGCTTACTGGTGCTGGTATGGGATGCTGGTGTCCCAGGCGGTGGCTTTTCCCGCTACACCACAGTGCCGGCACTGTTTCTCTACTTTTAATACATTTACATAGCAAAGAATAAATTCTATATATCAGTTTCCTTATAATGGGCTGTCTTAAAATAGAGTATATATTTCATATATACAAGATTTATATTGTATATAAATTGTTTTTAAACTTGGTAAAAATGTTTCAAATTAAAAATGGGTACATCTTGACAATTACAAAGTTACATGTTAGTAATACTCTTGAGCCTTTTTTTATTTAATCAGGTTTATAATTTAGATAAATATCTGAGTAGGGACTAATTCAAAGATGTGAATTCCAAAGTAGAGTACTTATAACAGTTACTAGAAATATTAATTTAAGTAATATTTAGTCTGGGTTATGATGCAAAACAGTGGCTTGAAAGATCCATACTAAGGAAAGTAGCATTCTTTGATGTTTCTCTTCAACTCATTTGAAGAATTATGGACTATTCATTTTTATTGAGTTACTCCTTTTATTTTGTTGTTTTCAACTTTGTTCCTAATTGTTTGTGTCATCATAATAATGTAGACTCATGACTGAACAATGGACACAAAGAGGTTAAATGACTTTGCCAAGTTTTTAAAGCCTTTATTAGAGTTTATAACTAGAAGTCACTAGTAACCATGACCTTTCTAAAGGAGCACAAAAAACAAAGGCAAGCTCCAGATGTTTATAGTATTCAAATATTCAAGGAAAGCAAAACTATAAATCTTAAAAGCACAAAAGAAACCTGAATAATTGGGTACTTGTTTATTTATAATAAGCTTACATTCATAAGCTTAGAACCTTTTCCAAAGTTTAGACTGAACATTAATCCTTATGGTCAATTATTATTAATTTCAGGCCTTTGGAAAAGAATTTGATAAACACTTTGGGAAAGGAGGCGCAAAGCTGCTTCAAATGAAGCTCAGTGACTTCAATGACATTGCCAACTCGCTACTTTTCAACATGAGCAAAGACTCGAAGCTGCCTGGGAATCTGAAAGAATGGTCACCCTGGCTGAGCAACTTCAGAGTGGAGTTCCTAAGAGATGAGCTGGAGATTCCCGGTGAGCTCCCCGCGGGGTGGCTGGCGGCACTGGGTCTCCTGCTTTCTGAAGTCACGAGACTGAGATCTTGACAGTTACCTGTCTTTAAAAGAATTTGAAATTTCACTGTATTTTTTTGTCATTAGGAAAATCCATGATTACTTTGAGCTAGTACACATTACTAAATGTCTAATGAGATCATATTTACTTCCCTTCCTGACCCAAACGAGTGTTCAGACACCCTTACGTCAGCCCTGGCCACTGACAAAAATGTTTCTTTGTTATGATTAGCAGCCATGCAATTACATCCCATCAGTTTAAAGAAAAACCTATAAGTGAGGTGTCCAGTGTGCAGCTTGGCTCTCCTTGCGATGACCTTGTGTTGTTCATTGCGTGCATTTTTTTCTCTGTGGAATTTGCTCTGTAAGAATAGGGAGCTTATTTCCATTAATCACTCGAATTGAGAAACAGTAGCGTTTAAGGAAACGTAAGTCAGTTCTGTTTAAATATAAGCTTTGGGTAAACAATTATTATATTAGATTAGCTCTTCTTAAAATTAACAAGGGCCGGCATTGTGGTGCAGTGGGTTAAGCCACTGACTGCTCCACTTCTAATTCAACTCTTTGCTAATGTGCCTGAGAAAGCAGTAGAAGATGGCCCAAGTGCTTGGGCCCCTGCACCCACGTGGGAGACAGGATGGAGTTTCAGGCTCCCAACAGACAATTGCAGACAACTGGGGAGTGAACCAGTGGATGGAAGACCTCTCCCTCTCTCTCTCTCTCTCTCCTCCTCTCTCTGTAACTCTGCCTTTCAAATAAATAACTAGATCTTTTAAAAGAAATTTAGATTAACAACTGTGTTTTAAAATACAGAGGTTGTACAACCAGCTGTGTGTAAGCCAGACTCTGTGGTTTATTCTAGGTCAGTACGATGGCAGAGGAAAGCCACTGCCGGAATACCATGCTCGGATCACAGGGTTTGATGAGAGGGTAGGTATGCGGTTGTTGGTGCATGCTGGGTAGTTCTGCAGTTACGAGAACATGTCTTTTCTGAAGAGACGTCTTCCCACACTGCTCTCAGATGTACAGAGTTCTCTGATGCTGTTATTGACTGTGTTTCTTAATACAATGTCCCCAGCATTTCAGTGTCAGTCGTACTCAGGGGTACAGGAATCTGAAAGAGTAAAGCATGTGTGTGCGTCCTCCATGAAATCTGTGTAGCATTACCTTACTGCAGAAGGTGTGCAGGTTGGCTCTTGCTTGTTGTGAAGGATGTCCAAGTTCACCAGCAGTTTTCTGTAAGCAGCGATACAGAGTTCTGTGGGCAGAGCACTTGGGCATGAGCACATAACAGAAGTAACTTGCTGGCCCACTCAGCTGCTGGTCTGGGTTCTCTGATCTCCTCTGCCACCTGTCTTCAGAGTGAGGCCCCTCTTTGAGGAAGGCGTGCACTCATGTTTGCTTTTCCTTCTTTGCCGATGACGTGATGGGGTAGTCTCAACTGCACTGGAACTATTTCATTGATTCCTACAGGTAAAAGTCATGTCTTCTCTCAGAAAACCAAAGCGCATCATCATTCGAGGCCATGATGAGCGGGAACACCCTTTTCTCGTGAAGGGTGGCGAGGACCTTCGGCAGGACCAGCGCATCGAGCAGCTCTTCGAGGTCATGAACATCATTCTGTCCCGTGATGCCGCCTGCAGCCAGAGAAACATGCAGTTAAGGACATACCGAGTGGTGCCCATGACTTCCAGGTGCGGCCACGCAAATCCAAGTGTGAGGGTGTGTCCCTGGGCTGGGCGTAGGTGTCTCTGGACAAAGTGCTTTCTGTCCCACAGACAGAGGACCCCGGAGAAGTTAGAAATGCTGGGAAACCCCGGGGGTGGGGCCCCAGAAGTTGGGACATGAGAAATCTATTTTGTTTGATTGTGTAGAACTTTTCTCCTAGTAAAGCAAAAGCAGTCTGGATTCGTGCGTGCCCATAAACTTTTATTCTCCTTTTCAGATTAGGATTAATTGAATGGATTGAAAATACTTGTACCTTGAAAGACCTCCTTTTGAATAACATGTCACGTGAGGAGAAAGCATCTTATACCAGGTAACTGAAGGCTAACTGCCCCTCACACCCACCCCACCCTGCTTCTGCCCAGGTGTCATTTCCTCTGCTGTAGGGTGGTCTCTAGGGCACTTTCTTCCTCATCACATTCCCAGAGATGAAGTGGTGCTCCCAACACCCACCCCGGCCTGCCTTCCTTCCTTTCTTTCTTTCTTTCTTTCTTTCTTTCTTTTTTTTTTTAAAGATTTATTTATTTGAAAGGCAGAGTTGCAGAGTTACAGAGAAAGAGAGAGAGAGCTTCAATCCGCTGGTTCACTCCCCAAATGGCAACAATGGCTAGGATTAGGTCAGACCAGAGCCAGGAGCTTCTTCCAGGTCTCCCACATGGATGCAGGGGCCCAAGCACTTGGGCCATCCTCCTGCTTTCCCAAGCATGTATGTATGTATGTATGTATGTATGTGTATGTGTGTATATATATATATATATGTATATATATATATATGTATGTATATGTATATATATGTATATGTATATATATATTTTTTTTGACAGGCAGAGTTAGTGAAAGAGAGAAAGCTCTTCCTTCTGTTGGTTCACCCCCCAAATGGCTGCTAGGGCCAGAGCCTGCACTGATCCGAAGCCAGGAGCCAGGTGCTTCTTCCTGGTCTCCCATGCGGGTGCAGGGCCCAAGGACTTGGGCCATCCTCCACTGCCTTCCTGGGCCACAGCAGAGAGCTTGACTGGAAGAGGAGCAACCGGGACAGAATCCGGCACCCCAACTGGGACTAGAACCTGGGGTGCCAGCGCCGCAGGCGGAGGATTAGCCAAGTGACCTGTGGCGCCGGCCTTTCCTAAGTATATTAACAGAGAGATGGATCGGAAGTGGAGCAGCCTGGACTTGAACAGATCCCCATATGTGATGCTGGTGCCGCAGACGGAGGCTTTCCCCACTGTGCCACAGTACCGGTCCCTGGCTTGCCCTTTCACCTCCCTCTTGCCTGACTGATTGATCTAAGTGGAGTGCTAGATACTAAGCAGGAGTTGTGAGCATTATACTACAGTTTTTTAAAAAAGGATAACTTTGAAAAAGAACAACCATGAAGAAGGGAACTCAGTGATGGGGTTAGCAGCTAGCATGAAATGAAGCACTTTCTGTGTCCTAGCACTGTCCTCAGGTTTCGCAGCCTTCTACAAGGTCAGCTCGTGTTGTCACTTCCGCATGAATAAAGGAGCCTGGAAGTGGTGTAGCTGGGGTTATCGGAGATGAATTCTCTGCATGCTTTTTACTTTTATTCTCTTTGCCTTTTCTCCACTTTGTGCAATAGACGTGTTTTCTAGTCAGGGGAGTTTTTAAAATGCGTTTTTTATTTCTGTAAAGAAAAATAAGACAACATGATGAGAGATCTTAAAGGTACAGTTGACAGTTTTTGGTGATGAACTGTAAGGTGAAGGAAGAGGAAATGGTCAAAAGTGACCTAGGGGTTGGTGCTGTGGTAAAGCAATGCTGGCATCCCATATAGGTGCCGGTTTGAGTCCCAGCTGCCCCACTTCTGATCCAGCTCTTTGTAATGGGCCTGGGAAAGCAGTGGAAAATGACCCAGGTATTTGGGCCCTTGCACCCACATGGGAGATCCAGAAGAAACTCCTGGCTCCTGGCTTCAGACCGGCCCAGCTCCGCCCATTGTTGCCATTTGGGGAGTGAACCAGCAGATGGAAGCTCTCACTCACTCTCTCTCTGTAACTCTGCAATTCTGCCTTTCAAATAAGTAAATCTTTAAAAAATAAAAATTAAGAAAATGCAGATATTTGGGGGGAAAAAGTAGACTCAAGGCCCATTTTTCCTTATTGTGCTCTCACTCTTTCTGGAAAGTATTTAAATAAGACCCATATTCTCATCAGCCAGAGGGTATCTGTAAAATTAAGCATATTCTTAAGCAAACTCATATTCTGGGTAATTGGTACTAGATATGGCACTGTTTACCACCTGTTAGTTCTAGACACTTTCAGAGTGCTTTGCCTGGAATTGTTCTTATCCCCTAGGAGACAGGGAAGCTGGTGGAACAACTTCCTGGTGTGAAATTGAGCTGTCCATGAGGCGCTGAGGCTAGAGCAGGGCCCTGCCTCCTGTGTGCCTGGGCCTTGCAGGGCCTTGTGGTTCAGGGCGGTGTTTGGGCAGCACAGGGGCAGCTGACTTGACAGTTTTTCAGACGCTCAAATTATGTGATATAAATACCCCTGCTTTCGAGAGGAATAGTCTGTGGCATGTGTATTTGTATATATTACTGCATATGAGTGACTATGGCAAAACATTAAAATTGGCTAAATCTAAAAAACAATTGCATAAATATTGAAAACAAACACAGAATGGTAAACATTATCCCTGACTACACATGAGGCATTTGGGGCCAGCATTGTGGTACAGCAGGTAAAGCCACCACCTGGGACACTGGCATCCCATATGGGAGTCAGTTTGTGTCCTGGGCACTCTATTTCCAATCCAGCTCCCTGCTAATGGCTTGGGAAAAGCTGCAGAAAATGGCCCCTGCCACCTACGTGGAAGGCCCAGATGAAGCTCCTGGCTCCTGACTTTGGCCTGGCCCAGCCCTGGCCATTGTGGCCATCTGGGGAGTGAGACAGAGGATAGAAGATCTCTCTTTCTCTGTCTCTCCCTCTCCGTAACTCTTTTCAAATAAAAAATTCTTTAAAAAGTAAATATAAATAAAATGAGGGATTTCTAGCCACCTGTTACTTAAAATCATTGCTGTTTTTCCCTTAGTTCTGCAGTTTTACAATCTAAGGCTTTTCATCTTCGTTAGCACTAGGAGAGAGCTCAAATGAAAATGGAGTGTTGTGTTTGTGAAATTAACTTATCTGTGACTCAGAAAAAATTCACCTGAAGTGACTGAACTGCCGAATCACATTTGCAATTGTTCTGTCTTTGGATCTTCATAGAAAAACTGTTGAAGCTTTTGGCACAAACCCGAAAGTTGATAAAATGTGCAAATATTGCATCATTTCCTGCCTCTCAGATACTGCTTTTTTTCTGTGAAACATGAACAGCTTTTGAAGCCCAATTTGAGCACCCATTGTCATTTAACACAGTACTTTCTTGTGCGTACTATGGCTGTATGCGCCTCCCCATCTGGGAAATGGTGAAGTGTGGCAGTGATAAGGGAGAGAACAGGCCTAGCCGGTGTTCGACAGATCCCACAGGCTTTGTGTCTGAGCGCTCACGTGCTGACCTGCCTGCCTGCCTGCTCGCACAGCCACGTGTGGAGCTGTTGCCTTGCTGTCGCCCTTTTCCTGTGAGAGTCTCAGAATTACACACCTGGGGAACAAGCATTTAGATTTATCACATCTTGGGCCTCTGTATGAAGTGGGAGATTCATCAGATGTGATTATTTTGGGCCTGGATTTTTGCATAGGAAATGGCTTGAGATTCTGTATGAGTAACTAAGAATGCATAATAGCTAGATTCCGAGTAATGGGGGGGTCACTGTACGATTAAATCTGATTAAAATCATGTTTCCTACTCCTACACTGTTTTTCAATGACACCTTGGTGATCTTTGCCTCTGAAATCATAAAATGCTAAATATCCAGCTGATACTAACTCCCTTTTACTTATTGTCAGTGACTCCAAAGCACCAATGTGTGACTACAATGAGTGGCTGACAAAAATGTCGGGAAAGCGTGGCGCTGGCGCTTATATGCTAATGTTTAAGTAAGTTTTGTTTTGATTTTCCTTTTGTATTAACCAGTTCATTCTTCTTAAAGTTACTTATTCACTTGTGATTCCTAGAAAGCTTTGCCTCAGAAATGTTCAAAACCTAGTTGATATTTGAGCTTCATTGTAAACAAAGAATTTTAAAATTAGAATTTCCAGTCCCAGGAATTCTGTGTATGAGCCGTTTCCTCTCATTAAATCATAGGAGAGCTAATCGGACTGAAACCATCACAGCCTTCAGGAAAAGAGAAAGCAAAGTGCCCGCTGACCTCTTAAAGTAAGTATCCTTGTTAGGCTCGAGCCCAAGCCGGCGGCACAGCCAGGCCCACAGCTGCTGTCTCTCTGCAGGCGCGCCTTTGTGAGGATGAGCACCGGCCCTGAGGCCTTCCTGGCTCTCCGCTCCCACTTCGCCAGCTCTCACGCGCTGCTGTGTGTGAGCCACTGGGTCCTGGGCATCGGGGACAGACACCTGAACAACTTCATGGTGGCCTTGGAGACGGGGAGCGTGATCGGAATCGACTTTGGCCATGCCTTTGGATCAGCTACCCAGGTGTGCTGGCCCCTCTTTTTTTCCAGGCCACTTTAGAAGCATCCTAGGGCTCTATGACACCCTTCAGAAGTGGAGAGTTTCTAAAGAAGTGACATGTTAGGTGGGTTTTGCCGTGGTCATCATACTTGACATTCTTGCAGAAGGAACCACCTCAGCTCCATTCCGGCCTTGTTCAGACAGATCACACAAGCTGTGCAGATCAATTTTGTCATGAAGATGAGGACTCAGCTTTATAAAACCTCATAATCTAGCTGTCTTGCACAGGATGTGACACAGGTCTTTGGTGTGACGAACCCTCTGAATGTAACTCCCTGCCCCGCCGCGTGCTCCCACGTGCGCAGGCTTTTGCATTGGGAGGTGGCACGAGCTGAGCTGACTGCTCTTAGGCCCTGGAATGCGCCTCTCTCTAACTGGTGTCCAGGAAGGTGGAGTTGAGATTCTCACTCACGTGAACAGCAGCGTTGCCAATGTGTTTCATTTGTGCCTGTTACTGTGGACGTTGCTAATCTATATTTCTTCTTGCATGGATTTTTTTTCTCTTGTTTAGTTTCTGCCAGTCCCGGAGTTGATGCCTTTCCGCCTAACCCGCCAGTTTATCAATCTCATGCTACCCATGAAGGATACGGGGCTCATCTACAGTGTCATGGTGCACGCGCTGAGGGCCTTCCGCTCCGACCCAGGCCTGCTCACTAACACCATGGACGTGTTCATAAAGGAGCCCTCCTTTGACTGGAAGGTAGCTTTCGTTCTGCCACCCTGCACACCCGTGCTGTGGCCTGTTGTGTCACATTAACACAGCAAGTCTTTCCTAAAAATTCCCAGGGTTTTGTATGGCAGTTCTTAAAAATTGACATTTGGGGGTCATGTGGCCTGAAAACCAGATGAGAGACAATAATCTTCACTGGAGAGAAATGTAGCTTCAGTTGACATCATTGTGCCAGGAGAGGGCACGCAGACCCCGCTGGTGCTGGGAGCCCCTGTGTCTCTGACACTGCGTTCAGTTTGAAAGCCATTCCACATGAGCTCTTCCTTGATCAGCAAGCAGACGGTGCTTTCCTAAGTCTCCAAGGCCATCCCTAACACAGGCCCCAAAGAACGAAGCCTGGCGGTACTGTCCTTCCGGGGGGTGACATGGGGCAGTGCCACCACTGCCCTCGGCACAGAAAGCTGCAGAGTGCTTCCCAGTTATAGGTACTTGTGTATTGTAAGGTAATTATGTGACTTATTCTGTGTGAATGTCGTTGTAAAGCCGTGTTCTCTTCTTTTAGTGTTTTGAAAAGAAAATGCTAAAAAAAGGAGGATCATGGATTCAAAAAGTAAATGTAACCGAAAAAAATTGGTTTCCCCGGCAGAAAATACGTTACGCTGAGAGGAAGTTAGCAGGTGCCAACCCAGCAGTTATTACTTGGTAAGATTATAATTTGTGGGGAAAAGAAACCATAACAGAGCACCACCCTGCTACTATTTCCTAACAGATGGATGTACGTACAAAGTGCTGAGTGCCTTGCCTTCAGCTGGTGCTGATGGTGTCACTATCATTTTATCTACGAGGAAAGCAGGGCTTCCCCAGCCAGGGTGAGACCTGTGGCTCTGAAACCTGCATGCCAGCCCCGTGCTCTGCGGGGACCTGCAGCCTCGGGCAGAGAGACTGCTGCTTAGCCAGTGGCCAGCTACGTTACCCACAGGACGAGACAGGCACTTGGATTTGCTTTTGTCCTGCTTAGGGTCTGACCTATTGGGCCCAATGTGTGTGTGTTCTTCATACGTGTGAAGAACATGGCATGGGCCTGTTTGCTAGATGACAATCCAAGTGGGCTGGCATTTAGGTCAGCTTTCCAGTTTTTCTCATGTTAAGGTTGAAAGCAAATAGAAAATATAGAAAGAACGTGCAGAAAAGAAAAGTGGTTGCACACTGCTGCTGGCGCACCGCGCTGATCTGAAGGCAGAAGCCAGGTGCTTCTCCTGGTCTCCCATGGGGTGCAGGGCCCAAGAACTTGGGCCATCCTCCACTGCACTCCCGGGCCACAGCAGAGAGCTGGCCTGGAAGAGGGGCAACTAGGACAGAATCCGGTGCCCCGACCGGGACTAGAACCTGGTGTGCCGGCACCGCACGGCGGAGGATTAGCCTATTGAGTCGCGGCGCCGGCTCAAAAATTCCTTCTTTTAAAGATTTATTTTTTTTTTTGAAAGGCAGAGTTACGAGGAGGCAGAGAGAAAGAGATCTTCCACCCACTGGTTCACTCCCTAGATGGCCACAACAGCTGTAGCTGCTCCAATCTGAAGCCAGGAGTCAGGAACTTCTTCTGGGTCTCCCACATGGGTGCCAGGGCCCAAAAACTTGGGCCATCTTCTGCTTTCCCAGGCCATAGCAGAGAGCTGGATTGGAAGTAGAGCAGCTGGGACTTGAACTGGTGACCATATGGAATGCCGGCAGCGGCTTTACCCACTGTGCCATAGCACCAGCCCCCAAACATTTTCTTAAAAATTCATGGAGGGGGCTGGCGCCGTGGCTCAACAGGCTAATTACTCTGCCTAGCGGTGCCGGCACACCGGGTTCTAGTCCCGGTTGGGGCACCGGATTCTGTCCCGGTTGCCCCTCTTCCAGGCCAGCTCTCTGCTGTGGCCAGGGAGTGCAGTGGAGGATGGCCCAAGTGCTTGGGCCCTGCACTCCATGGGAGACCAGGAGAAGCACCTGGCTTCTGCCTTCGGATCAGCGCAGTGCGCCAGCCGCAGCACTCCGGCCACAGCGGCCATTGGAGGGTGAACCAACGGCAAAGGAAGACCTTTCTCTTTGTCTCTCTCTCTCTCACTGTCCACTCTGCCTGTCAAAAAATTTAAAAAAAAAAAAAATTTCATGGAGGAGCCAGTGTGTGGCACAGAAGGTTAAGTTGCCTCCTGTGGCACCAGCATCCCCTATGAGCACCTGTTAGAGTCCCGACTGTTCCACTTCTAATCCAGTTCCCTGCTAATGTGCCTGGGAAAGCAGTGGAAGATGGCCCAAGTGCTTGGGCCCCTGACATCCATGTATATGAGACCCAGATGGAGTTCCAGGATTCTGGCTTCTACCTGGCCCCAGCCATGGCTGTTGGCAGCCATTTAAGAAGTATACCAGTGGATGGAAGATACTTCACCTCTCTCTCTCTCCCGTCCCTGCCTCCCTTCTTATCCTTCTCCCTGACCTTTTAAAAAGGTCATGGAAAATGAAACTAAATGCAAAGTCTATTTTTGTGCAAAAAAAATTGAAGTCCATGCATAGCTTTTTGCATAGCACACGTTTTCCATGACCTTTTTTTTTTTTTTTAAATTATTTTTGACAGGCAGAGTGGACAGTGAGAGAGAGACAGAGAGAAAGGTCTTCCTTTTCCATTGGTTCACCCCCCAGTGGCCGCTGCAGCCGGTGCACGCGGCCAGCGCACTGCGCTGATCCGAAGGCAGGAGCCAGGTGCTTCTCCTGGTATCCCATGCGGGTGCAGGGCCCAAGCACTTGGGCCATCCTCCACTGCACTCCTGGGTCACAGCAGAGAGCTGGACTGGAAGAGGAGCAACTGGGACAGAATCCGGCGCCCCGACCGGAACTAGAACCTGGGGTGCCGGCGCCACAGGCGGAAGATTAGCCAAGTGAGCTGCGGCGCCGGCCCTTCCATGACCTTTTAAAGACCTTTTTAATGCATGGGTTCCAAAACCTCTTGTACCAAAATAAACATCTTTGAATTCCATGTTCTGCAAACTTATTGGTGTTAACTTGTATCTAGCATAGGTAAAAAAATAAATAAATAAATAAAAACTCTTGCAAGAAGAATCAAATAGGTATTTCTCTAAGAAATATATACAACTGCCTCATAAGCACATGAAACAAAAAATGTTCAACATGACTTGTCACCAGGGAAATACAGATGAGACAACACTTTACCCACTAAGCTATGTTTAATTTTAAAAGGGGGTACAGCCAGTGTAGCAACATGTGGAGAAACAGGGGCCCTCATGCACTGCCCGTGGCAGTGGAAAGTCTGGCAGTCACTCAAAACATTAACTGCAGACATAGCATTTGACCTGCAGGTTCAGCTGATGCCGCCATACTAACTTGCCCTTTACCTTCTATTTTCCTACACGTCCAGTCTTTAACTTCAAGGTTAAGAGCAAGAGGAAGTTGGGTGAGGATTGAGAAGGAACATTTTGCAGGATAGCTTGGAGTGCAGGCCCCAAAGGAGGGTGATGTACGGTTTGTATTTTGACGTTTGTTGATTCTTCTTTCCAGTGATGAGCTACTTCTGGGCCATGAGGAGACGCCTGCCTTTGGGGATTTCAAGGCTGTAGCTGGCGGAAGCAAAGATCACAACATTCGTGCCCGAGAACCACAGAGTGGCCTTTCTGCAGAGACACAAGTGAAGTGCTTGATTGACCAGGCCACAGACCCCAATATCCTGGGCAGAACCTGGGTCGGCTGGGAGCCCTGGGTGTGAGGTCTACTGGGGCCAGCAGACGTGAAGTGTGGTGGTTTAGAGTCTCTGAGCACAGTCATTTTGAGACTCGTTCGTGTTGCCTGTGTCATAGGTTGTTGTTACTGGGGTGATATTTCATGGAACAGGTGCATCATAATTTGTTTATCCATTCACCAAAGGGTGGATATCTGAGATGTTTCCAGTTTGGGACTATTATGAATAAAGCTGATATGACAAAAAAAAGTCTCCTAAACTTTAATCAATGGCAATCCATGGGCTGACTTTCCTAAAGCATGATAGAGAAAAAAATCACTTTAGTGACACGGTTTTGCAGCATGGCTTGAAATCAAGATCATGATGAGCATACAAATACTGGTGTGTATCAAAGATGATATAATCCAAGATTTGGGCAGTAATAAGATGTAACTAGAAAAATGCACATCTAGGGTCATCAAACATAGCTGGATAAATCAGCTGTCTTCAGTAAGTGGTGTGTGAACAGCCCATGGAGCACTCACTGCATAGGACATACCGGAAATAGCACTTTATTGCTAAGCCCTTATGAAACTAAAGCCAGCAGCATAATCATAATAGTAGGTAGAGCTGTGATTATGGAGTATCAGAAGTGACTGCATTTGATGTGGTTTTTTTTTTTTTTTTAAGATTTATTTATTTATTTGAAAGAGTTACAGAGGGAGAGATGAGAGAGATCTATCCACTGGTTCATTCCCCCAAAATGGGCACAACTGCTGGGTAGGCCAGGCTGAAGCCAGGAGCCTGGGACTCCATCCAAGTCTCCCACATGGGTGGGGAGGGACCCAAGGAAGTGGACCACCTGCTGCTGCCTTTCTAGGCACACTGGCAGGGAGCTGGATCAGAAGTGGAGCAGCTGGAACTTGAACCAGTGCCCATAAGAGATGCCAGCATTGCAGATGGCAGCTCACCCTGCTGCCCCACAATACCAACTCCTGCATTTGATGTTTTAAGATTTTTTTTTTCCTACTAGTTTTGACATTTCATGATAGAGTTGCTCTCTGGAAGAGACAGTCTATTTAGAGAGGGAAAACCTGGGTCTCAGGGTTCCCGTTGCTCCTCTGGTCCTCAGCTGCAGTGCAGGTGGTGGCGTGCTGCCTCCAGGCCTCAGAGCATCAGCTGTGGCACATGGGGCAAAGGCAGCAGCACTTCATGTCTCAGCCCTAGGAAAACAGTGCCTTCTGGCACAGCAGATCAACTGTGAAAGGCAGAGACAGCGTCCACCCCACCTGCCTCTCCTGCAAGCCTGCACATGCCTGCCACTGCTTGAAGATTGGCTGTTAGCTCCTTGTTACTGGTTTTTTTCTTCAAACATCTGTGTTTGGAAACTCTTACAGGATTTTGAGAAATGGTAATGTGTGTAACAAAGTTTTTTCCAAAAATAGTGCCAAAATCTTTGTATGCAGTTTCAAGAGTATAAATGTTCATCTTACACAATAGTTCATTATATTACCTGCCAAATTTATTCTGATGAATACAAATTGATTGTATGTATTATGACATCAAAAATAAACATTTATGTTCTCAAAAAGTGGCAAAAGAAATTTCATCTTTTTTTTTTTAAGGTTTATTTTATTTGAAAGGATTACAGAGAGATCTTCCATTCACTGATTCACTCTCCAAATGGCCACTACAGTTGGGGCTGGGCCAGGCTGAAGCTGGGAGCCAGGAACTCCATCTGGGTCTTCCAGATGGGTGGCAGGGATCCAAGTACTTGGGCCACATCCCTCTAATTTCCCAGGCACATTAGCAGGAAGCTGAATCGGAAGCAGAGCAGTGGAGAGTTAAACCAGGGCTCTAATATGGGATCCAGCATTGTGGGTGATAGCTTAATAAGGTATGTCACAATGCTGGCCCAGAAATTTCATCTTTTTAATCATACTGCACAAGTATGATTTTAGAATACCAAAGGTTTTTTTTTTCTTTTTAAAGATTTATTTTGTTTATTTGAAAAACTGTTGCAGTTGAATTCTCTACAATGTTGCAGTGGGTTCGTTTCTGAGAAGAGCAGCGTGGTGGGGGCAAGAGGCGCGGAGTCAACACACAGACCCCGGGAGTCGGGTGAGAGCAGGCTTGTGGCGAGCAGCCGGCAGACTCGTTTATTACAGTTGGTACAACAGCTTATATAGCCAAGACCAGCCAATCTGGTCAAGGGGCGGTCTATACCCCAACCAATCATAGCCTGTTGCCAGGCAGTTTCCAGAGCCATCCAATCACAGCCTGTCGCCAGGCAGTTTCAAATCCATCCAATCACAGCCTGTTGCCAGGCAGTTTCCAAAGCCAGGTGGGTTTCAAAGCCATTCCTGACTAACTGACGCTCACTTGCCAGTGGCCACCTTCGCATGGCCTTCTCATTCCACTACAAAAAACTGTTAGAGAGGTGGAGAGAGAGAGAGGTCTTCCATCCAGTGGTTCACTCCCCAGATGGACGCAATGGCTGGAGCTATGCTAATCCAAAGCCAGGAGCCAGGAGCTTCTTCCAGGTCTCCCATGTGGGTGCAGGGGCCCAAAGACTTGGGCCATCTTCCACTGCTTTCCCAGGCCACAGAGAGCTGGATCGGAAGAGGAGCAGCCGGGATTAGAACCGGCACCCATATGGGATGCTGGCGCTTCAGGCCAGGGCTTTAACCCGCTGCCTCACAGCGCTGGCCCCGAGAAATTTCCTCTTTAAAGAAAAAGAAATCTTGTGAAAGTAGTCTTCAAAAAATTCATGGAAATGTGTATTATGAAAGTAGTTCATGGATTTCAAAATTTTTGACACAAAATATCTTTTAATCTCTTTTTTTCCAAAAACTTTCTGAATTACCTTAGTGAAAAAAAATTATTTTGGTTTTTGTTTTTGTTTTTAATTAATTAATTTCAAAGATAGAAAGATCCTTCATCTCTGGTTTGCTTCCCAAATGGACACAATGGCCTGAAGTTTGCCTGTCTGAAGCTAGGAGCCAGGAGCTTCGAATTCTGGGTCTCCCACATGGGTGCAGGGGCCCAAGGACTTGGTCATTCTCTGCTGCTTTCCTAGGCACATCTAGAGCAGCTGGGACTCGAACTGGTGCCCATATGGGATGCTAGTGCCACAGGCGGTGGCTTCACTCACTATACCATAGCACCTGCTCCTGTGAAAATCTTGTATATACATAACTAAGGAAACAGTTTTTGCTATAGTACAGACATACCAAAGCAGCCTACTTGGGAGTCTTGTTGATTATAGTGTATTATTTTTTGCAACCTTTATTGGCTAGAATTTGTACTTGGATCCCAGTAATGCAGCCTTGTTAATTGAATCACCTATGCCATGTGAAACCCTGTTGTGTTTTGTTTTTAAGATTTGTTTATTTGAAAGGTAGAGTTACAGGGAGAGAGAGGAAGAGAGATGAGAGATCTTCCATCTACTGATTCACTCCCCAAATAGCCGCATCAGCCAGGGCTGGGCCAGGCTGAAGTCAAGGGCCAGCAGCTTCATCTGGACCGCCCATGTGGGTACATGGGCCCAGGCACTTGGGCCATCCTCTGAGGCTTTCTCAAGCATCCAATATGGACACTGGTTTGAATCCCAGCTGCTCTACTTCCAATCCAGCTCCCTTCTAATGGCCTGAGAAAGCAGTGGAAGCTAGGCCAAGTGCTGGGGCCCCTGCACCCACATGGCAGACCCGGAAGAAGCTCTTGGCTCCTGGCTTTGGATCGACCCAGCTCTGGCCGTTGTGGCCATTTTGGGAGTGAACCAGTGGATGGAAGACCTCTCTGTCTTTCCCTCTCTCTGTAACTCTTAAATAAATAAATATTAAAAAAAAAAAAAAAAGCGGTCAATGCCTTGTTGGCCTCAGCTGGGAGCACACACATCCAGCTCAAACTTTTTAGTGCCTTGTTCATGTCCCTGAATGATCTCAAGAGCACCATTATTGATTTCAGCCAAGTAGATGAATTTCTGCAAGCATGGAATCTGGATAAAGAGGAGTAGCTGTAGTTCACCAAAGGAGGCACTTGTGGCAGTGGCTACCATGTGGAGAGCAGGGGTCTAGCATCCTCATTGTAATAACTCTAGTGATATCTGCCGTGCCTTGGACTTGATTCTGGAGACTTAAGGAAAAAAATGCCTTGGTGAGCTCTTGCTTCATCGCCTTACTGCAGCTGGGCATTCATTTAACTTTGCAGGTGAGATGGTCACAACACATCGTGGCATGGTATGAGTTCCTGTGGGATTTCACAGCGATTGCAATTGCAGCTTGTCAAGCCTTTGAGAGTCCCAAGGCAGAGGGAGGGCCGGGTGCATTTGGTTCTACAAATGTCACAATAAAAAGAGTCACATTAATTGTTTGGCTTCCCAGTGTGTGTGAAAGTTATAACTGCACTATACTATTAAGTGTGCAATAACATTGAGTCTTGCCTCAGTGTTGATGGCTGCTGACTGGTCAGGGTTGTGCTGGCTGGAGGTTGGGTGGCTGTGAGAATTTCTTAAGACAACTGTGAAATTTGCTACATCAATCACCTCTCTTGTGTTCACAGAGAACAGTCTTTACCAGTAGATTCCATCTCAAGAAACCATTTTACTCACCCATGAGAAGCAACTCTTCATTCTTTCATTTGATCATGAGGTGATGCCTTGCAAATAAATAAACTGCCTTAGCCACTAAGAAGAGAGCCAGTGTGGCCTTAGAAACTTTGAAGCCAGGAGCTCACTTTTCTTCTGTAGCTATGAATGACCTGGGTGGCGCCTTTCCCAGTATAAGACTGTTCTATCAAGAAGTGTCATCAAAGAAGGATGTATTTTTCTCTGAAGGGAGGAGAGAACTTCACTTTGCTTATGGCCTTGTCTAAATACGGAGTTTGTGGATTCAAAAGGCTTCTGTAGCCTCAGGTGATCACTGACATCATACATAAGAGTGTTAATTGTTACATTAACAACAGGAGTCATTGTGCACTAACTTCCCATGCAGGACCTCTGTCCTCAAAGAGATGTATTATGAGAGTTAACAGTAAAACTTGTTCCAAAGATTTTTTGGTTTTGGAGTATTAAGTGGATATTTTTTTAAAAAAGATTTATTTATTTGAGAGAGAGAGTTACAGACGGTGAGAGGGAGAGAGAGCGAAAGGTCTTCCATCCGCTGGTTGACTCCCCAAATGGCCTGCAACAGCCAGAGCTGCGCCGATTGAAAGCCAGGAGCCAGAAGCTTCTTCCAGGTCTCTCACATGAGTGCAGGGGCCCAAGGAATTGGGCCATCTTCTACTGCATTCCCAGGCCATAGCAGAGAGCTGGATTGGAAGAGGAGCAGCCGGGACTAGAACCAGCACCCATATGGGATGCCGGCGCTTTTAGGCCAGGGCTTTAACCCAATGTGCAACAGTGCCAGCCCCTGCAGTCCTTAAATACAAGGTGTCTTTGGGGGAAAAAGACCATTCTATCCACATTGAAAAATTGTTTCGTTTTTTAAGGAGGCCAGATTGACTTTCACAAACATAGCTATTTTTGTTTATTTGTTTTTAAGATTTATTTGTTGGGGCCAGTGCTGTAGCATAGCCTGTGGTATTGACATCCCATAAGTGCTGGTTCAAGTACTAGCTGCTCCACTTCTGATCTAGCTCCCTGCTAATGTGCTTGGGAAAGCAGCAGCAGATGACCCAAGTGCTTGAATCTCTGTACCCATGTGGCAGACCCAAAATAAGCTCCTTGCTCATAAATAAATCTTTAAAAAAAAAAACTATATTAGGGATTTAAAAATGTTTGTTTATTTTACAGAGAGACAGAGACAGAGAGAAGTCTTCCATCTGCTGGTTTACTCCCCAAATGGCCACAATGGCCAGGGCTGAGCTAATCTGAAATCAGGGGCCAGAAGCCTTTTCTGGGTCTCCCATGTGAGTGCAGGGGCCCAAGGACTTGGGCCATCTTCTACTGCTTTCCCAGGCCATAGCAGAGAGCTGGATCAGAAGTGGAATAGCCAAGACTCAAACTGGTACACATATGAGATGCTGGCACTACAAATGTCCTTGCTCAAGTGATTGATTTTTAGCTCCTTTGTCAAAGATAAATTGGTTGTGGATGTCTGGATTGATTTCTGGAGATTCTATTCTGTTCTGGTGGTCTACACTTTTTTTTAAAAAATTTTTTTCCAGTACCAGACTATTTTGATTATAACTGCCTTGTAGTATGTCTTGAAATCAGATATTGTGATGCCTCCAGGTTTGTTCTTGTTGTATGAGATTGCTTTAAGTGTTAGGAGCCTCCTGTGTTTCCATGTGAATTTTATCATCCTTTTTTCTAGATCTGAAAAAAATGTCCTTGTTTTGGTTGGAATCACATTGAATCTAAATTGCTTTTGTAGTATGGACATTTTGATGATGTTGATTCTCCCAACCCATGAACATGGAAGATTTTTCCATTTTTTGTGTGTGTCTACTTCTCTTTCTTTAGTGCTTCGTAATTTTCATTGTAGAGATCTTTGACATTCTTGGTTAAATTTATTCCAATGTATTTAGTTGTTTTTTTTTTTTTTTGTAGCTATTGTGAATGGGATTGTTCTTAAAAGTTCTTTCTCAGCGCTAGCACTGCTCATACAAAGGCTATTGATTTTTGTGTGTCAATTTTATATCCTGCCACTTTACCAAACTCTTTTATGAGTTCCAATAGTCTCTCAGTGGATTCTTTTGGATCCCTGATATATAGAATCATGTCATCTGCAAATAGGGATAGTTTGAATTCCTCCTTCCCAATTTGTGTCTCTTTGATTTCTTTTCCTTGCCTAATGGCTCTGGCTAAAACTTCCAGGACTAGATTGAATAGTAATGGTTAGAGTGAGGATTCTTGTCTGGTTCTGGATCTTAATGGGAAAGCTTCCAATTTTTCCACATTCAGTAAGAATGTGGGTTTCAGTAAGAATGCGGTCAGTTTGTCATAAATTGCCTTGATTGTGTTGAAGAATGTTCTTTCTACACCCAATTTGCTTTAGGTTTTCATCATGAAAGGGTGTTGTATTTTATCAAATGCTTTCTCTGCATCTATTGAGATAATCATATGGTTTTTCCTCTGCAGTTTGTTAATGTGGAGTATCACAGTGATTGATTTGCGAATCTTGAACCATCCTTGTGTGTGTCAAGCAACTGCCATTTCTTCTAGGTTTCCTGATTTGTTGGCATACAGCTCTTTGTGGAATTTCCTGATGATTCTTTTTATTTCTATGGTATCTGTACATTTCCTTTCCATCTCGATTTTATTGATTTGAGTCTTCTCCCTCTTTTTTTTTTTTTTTTTGTTAGTTGGACCAATGGTGTATCAGTTTTATTTTTTCAAAAATCCAGCTTTTAGTTTCACTAATTGTATGTTTCATTGTTTGATAGTATCCCATAAATCTCCAATGCTGTTTTTTTAATTTTTCTTTCTTCTTTTTTTGTTTTTTCTGGTCTGACTGAAAAATTTCCAAAGATTTTTCTTCTAGCTTGTTCATTCTTCTGCCTCACCAAATCTGTTGTTAAGGCTTTCCACCTCATTTTTTTTAATTTGATCTATTGAATCCTTCACTTCTAATATTTCATTTTGATTTCTTTATCTCAATTTCATGGGGAAAATTTTTATTCATGTCATGTTGTAGATTTACTTCTGATTGTTTCTGAGGAATCATGTGATTAATTTTTTGAATTCCATTTCAGGTATTTCCTCAATCTCTACATCTTCACATTCTAAAACTGAAATGTCATTGTGTTCCTTTTGGGGAGGGGAGTTCATGTTTTTTCCTTATTCTCATTTCTTAAATTTCTGCCTTTATTTTTTAGGCATTTGTGGAGATACTTGTTGGTTTTTCCTTGTGATGGTTTTTATCTTTGGACTATTCCTCTATGGCTTAGTGGAGTGTCTGCTCTTTCAGTGAATACTCAGAGGTGGGTGCTAGGTGTGGCCAGGGAGCATCAAGGTTGACACCCAAGTTGGGTGTGGTAGATGTCTTTTTAAATCAGAAGGGAGGGTTTGACCTACTCTGTTGGCATAGCCACACCCTTACCTCCTCTCTTCCAAAGTGAGCAATACCCAGGTGTTAGCCCCCAGTAGTTGCAATACTCATCTGCGTTGCCTTGAGAACCACATAAAACATGTGTGCAGTCCTCTGTGTGAGCAAGGATCCCATTGCAATGATCCACCCCAGGCAATCAAGGAACTCTGAGCATGTGGAGCCACTCATAGTGATTGACCAGAGAGCCAGCTACACCTTGCACCTCTCCTGTAGTCACAGTATTCCCACAGTCTCAGCACACAAGTCTCCCACAGTCACGGGGTGCTGAGGATCTGCTCTGCACTGCTCCACCCCGCTACTCTCTCCCATCCACAGAGAAGCAGAGACTCTCCCAGAGGCAGCTCCTGTGGGTGCTCCACCTAGGCAGTTTGAGCCCCAGAGCCTGTAATTCATTGGGATCCTGGGGGACTTCATAGTCCCATGTGGGTGGCCAGCTCCATGTCAATCTTCCCAGCCAGACTCAGACATCTCTCAGCTGATTGCTGGGCACAGGGATATGAGCTGGCACAGCAGTTATGTATGTCCAAAATGGCACTTGCCCTCTCTCAGTCTTGTTGCTGGATGCCAGGACAGGGAGAGAGAAATGTGCCCCTTTTTTCCCTCTTGGTTGGGAGATACCCTATTTCCCACAGGGCTCTAAGTTGGACTCACTCACTCCAGGCTCCCCCCACAGCTATATCACCACTGGCAAGGGCTCCTGCAGTCTGGTCTCACTGCACTGTGCAAAGCTGGCATGCCGTTTCTCGACTGCTGGGGTCCTGTGTGTGCCCTTGCTCGTGCTGTGTGTCCACACCCTCCACGCAGGTCACAGCGTCCCTCTTCTTCTGTGGAATTTCCATAGCAGTTTTCTCCCTAATTCTTCCCTGAGATTGCACTCTCTCCACTTTTTTTTTTTTCTAACTTCCCCTCACCTGGAGCCATAAGCTCCCTCCCTAGTCTATCTTGGAATTTGACTGCTGTGGTTTCTGACATGGAGATGATCGTTAGGTTACAGAGGGAGTAAGAGTTTTCTCATTCTGGCAGCTTTCAAGGCTGTCGCTTTGTGTCTGGTATTAGTTTTGCTATAATGTTTCCTAGCATGGATTACTTTGCATTTACTTAGTTTGCTGAGCTTCTTGGATGTGTAGATTCATGTCTTTCATAAATTTTGTGAAATTCTGGCTATTTCTTCAGATGTTTTGTGTGCCCTTTCTTGCCTCCTACTGGAGTTCAGCTTAGCTGTGCTGCTCTGCTTGGCGGTGTCGGGATGCTATGCTCACTTTTTGTCACTTCACTCTGTGTGTGTGTGTGTGTGGTGTGGTGTGTTGTCCACGTTGCATCCCTGCTTGCATCATTTCAACCATCTGGCATTCAAGTTTGCTGATTCTCCCTTCTATGTGGTTGTTACCCATTAATGAGCTCTTCCTCTCAGCGACAGAACTTCCGTTTGGTTCCTTCCCATAGTTCCTGTCTGTCTACTGGCAGCCCTGCCGCACCCTCATGGTTTCCTCGCATTCTCTGCTTTGCCATAACTGTGGCGCGGCTTTCGGAGGGGCAGTCTGGGTTCCTTCGGGGTCCGTTTCTCAGTCATTGCTCCACAGGGTGATCCTGCGTATGGGTCACCCTTTCTTGCTTCTCTGCATGCTTCATAAACTTGTTTCAAAAACTAGACATTCGGAACATTAATGTGGCAATTCCTCAAATCGGATTTCCCCCTCCCCAGGGCCGGTGCTGTTTGTTGTGGGCTTTTGTTATTCCTTTAGTGACTTTTTGAAACTGCTTTTGTAAAGTTTGTGTTCTTTGTGGTGTGTGACCACGGCAGTCTGTGTCCCATTAGCCCCGAGGTCAGCCAGTGTTTCAACACAATTACCTTCAAGGCCCAAAACACCCCTCCTCCTAATAAGAAAGAAAAGAAGAAAAACCAAACCCGTTCCAGCCTTTGCAGACGGCTGTGGGGTGGGAGCCGCTTTAGCTCTTAGCCAGCTGGTGTAGACTTCTGCTGGAGCTTTTGCTTCTGCAGTATGTGCAGCTGGAAGTGGCCACTCCGGGGTTTGGAGGCCTTTTGTGAGCGCACGGCCCCTCCTTGGGCCTGTGTGCTGCCTATCCACCCGTCCGATAGCCGAAGGAGCATTTAGAAGGCTCGATTTCCCTGCATCCCCTTTCCCGGAGTTTTTGGTCTTTCTGTTGCCTGTCTCTGGCTGCTGCAGCCAGTTCTTGCTCTCTGCCTGCTTTCGCAAATGCTCACATGCCACCCTTTGCTCCAGGCCTTCAGGGAGCTCCTGGCCAGGGCCAAGTGCACAGCTGATGCCCACAGATTTTGCCAGCTGTTTTTTGAGGCCAGGGCCCTGGAGTTCCCTGCTCCACCAGTTTTGGTGATGTTACTCCTCTCATGTTTCTTGAATTTTCTAGTTTGCTCTCAGAACTTGTTCTAACAGACATTGATTTTTAAAATATCACTCATGGGGTAAGCATTCTGTGCACTTGGGACACTGTCACCCCATATCGAGGTGCTTGGTTCGAGTCCTGGCTACTCGGCTTCTGATCCAATTTCTTGTGAATGTGTACCCTGGGAGGAAGCGCGTGATAACTTGGGCCCCTGATACCCACGTGGGAGACCTGGGTTCAGAGTTCCTGGCTTTGGCCTGGCCCAGCCCTGGTTTTATGGTTGTTTGGGGGAATGAGCCAGCACATGGAAAATCTGTGTTCTGTCTCTCTCTGCCTTTCAAATAAAGTTAAAATAAATAAGTAATCAAAATAATATACCACTCTTAAGCATATGTAAAAAGGAAAATAGAAGCAAGTACACGGCAGGTGGGACACCGACCCGCAGGCTCAAGCACGTGTTCTCTGCTCCGGCTACGCTGCTGAGTCTGGAGGCTCAGTCTGTTCATTCCAGAGGCTGAAGTGCAGAATTTTTTTATTCCTCATCGTGTTTTTTTTTTTAATTTAATTTTAAAGGCAGTGAGAAAGAGACAAAGACACATAGCAGGAGACAGAAGGCTCCCATCTGCTGCTCCACTTCCCAAATACCTGCAACAGCTGGGGTTGGGCCTGGATGACGCCAGGAGCTGGTAATTCAATCTAGGGTTTCCACATGGGTGGCAGGGACCCCAGTACTTGAACCATCAGTGTTGTTTCCCAGGGTGCACATTAGAAGGAAGCTGGAGTGGGGAGAGGAACCAAGACTTGAATCCAGGCTGTCTGATATGGAGTGTGGGTGTGCCAAGCTGCAGCTTAACCTGTGTTGAACGCCAGCCTCTCACAGTACGTTTTAGTGAAATGCAGTCTGTAACAGCATAAGGGGGTGAGGTGTAGCCCTTGTCCTCCCTATTCCGAACTCCTACATTAGGAACAAATTCCATCTAAGAAAAGCCCATATTTTTGGACACAAAGCATAGGAAAAGCAGCCACATGATAAAATCAGCCCTGAGGCAGAAGGTAAAACAGAAGCATCTGATGGTTGAAAGGAACAACTTGAAGAGGGTGCTGGAGTCAACACGGTGTCCACTCAGAACACCTCCCATTTCAGTTTGGGTTGGACCACTCAAAAAGATGTTCCTTTTCTCAGATTCCATCTGGGAGGACTGCTCTTGGGCCATATAAAGTTTCTCACTGCGATCCCCAGGAAGAGAGCCGCGGTGCAGCAGCTCCACATGATGACCCAACAGGGAGCCCGGCAGCACCGACAGTGAACACTAGATCACACGAAGGTTCCATCGAGCGCCTGCATGTCTACAAAGCCCGCATGGAATGCACTCTGTTGGAACAACTCAACCGTGCTCGACAGAGGAAAGTTCTAGGAGACACAGGGACTACAAGTTCCACCCAGAATGCTGCCCCCGTCTTCGGACAAGTCTCCTGAGAATCCCAAGAGGTCACAAAGGGTTAGAGAGTGGCTTGAAGCAGATGCCTAACAGTGGAGAATGACTGGGACAACTGCATTCTCCTCGAATAGATGAACAGGTAGAGTTAGGACGGGGCCTTGAAAAACGGGCAGCAGATGGAGACAAATAAATAATGACCACAAATACCACAAAAGTTAAACTACAAATTGTTTTTTTTTTAAGTTAATTTGTTTATTTGAAAGGCAGAGTGACAGATTATAGATAGATAGATAGATGGCTGGTTGGATAGATAGATGATAGAATCTTCACTCTGCTGGTTTACTCCCCAAATGCCTGCAATGGAACTCCAAATGGGTCTCCCATGTGGGCGGCAGGAACCCAAGTACTGTAGCCATCATCTGCTACATCCCAGGCACATTAGTAGAAAGCTGGCTCAGAAGCTGAGGCCGGATTCCATCCCAGACACTCAGGCACAGGATGCAGGTGTCCCAAGTTGTGGCTTAGCCTGCTCCAGTACGATGCCCACCCCATTATTGTTTTTAAAAAGAGGCTGTGGTGGGCTCAAATGGCACAACCAACCCATACTTTGTTGTCCTATGATCTCTCCTTTCTCTTTCTGGATGGGTAAGAAAATCTCTAAAAGTAAAAGTGATGATGGATATATGGCTAATATAGGCATTGGTTAGTTTCTGGCAGAGATACAGAGAGAGGGAGAGAAAGGGAAGGAGAGACAGAGAATCTTCCATCTGCTGGTTCACTCCCCAAATGGCTGCAAGGGCTGGAGCTGGGCCAGTCTGAAGCCAGGAGCCAGGAGCTTCTTCTGGGTTTCCAATGTGGGTGCAGGGGCCCAAGGACTTGGGCCATCCTCCAGTGCTTTCTCAGGAGCATTAGCAGGGAGCTGGATCAGAAGTAGAGCAGCTGGGTCTCTAATCAGCACCCCATGGGATGTGGACACGCAGGCAGAAGCTTTACCAACTGCGCCCCAGCGCTGGCCCACCTTGGTCAGTTTTTGTTTTTGTTTTTTTTTAATTTAAGAGACAGAGTTACAGAGAGAGTGAGAGACAGAGAGAAATGTCCTCCATCCGCTGGCTCAGTCCCGAAATGGCCACAACAGCCACAATTGGGCCCTCCTCTGGGTCTCCTATATGGGTGCAGGGGCCCAAGCAGGCAGGCACCTCCTCTGGGTCTCCTATATGGGTGCAGGGGCCCAAGCACTTGGGCCAACCTCCACCACTTTCCCAGGCCACAGCAAAAAGCAGCACCAGAAAAGGAGCAGCTAGACATGAACCAGTGCCCAGGCGGAGACCCAGCCTACTGCGTCAGAGCGCCTGCCCATCAGTTTCTAAAATGTAGGCCTAGCCTTTCTTCCCAGTACAGCCCCACCCAGTCGAGGGCTTTCTACCTGGCTGGTCCGAGCATCCCAGCATTCATCATGGCCTAGGAAACTCAGCTGTCAGAAAAACAAATTTACATCCACTCTGGTGGGCAAGCAGATCATCTCCTAGAATGTTGTACCTGAATTGTTCTTGAGTGCACTTGAGTGCATGGTCACTCTGTATTTGTGTTCCCTAAGAACCAAGAAAAGTGTAGGCTCTCTGGGTGTGCATGGGCCCATGCTATAAGCGCTCTTGGGTTTTACTCTGAATAGGTAAGAAGTCTTAACATCAACTTGAGGTACCCTCTCTATGAAATTTTAAAGCACTCACTAGGCTAATCCTCCGCCTTGCGGCGCCGGCACACCGGGTTCTAGTCCCGGTCGGGGCACCGATCCTGTCCCGGTTGCCCCTCTTCCAGGCCAGCTCATTGCTGTGGCCCGGGAGTGCAGTGGAGGATGGTCCAAGTGCTTGGGCCCTGCACCCCATGGGAGACCAGGAGAAGCACCTGGCTCCTGCCATCGGATCGGCGCGGTGCGCCGGTCGCAGCGCGCTACCGCGGCGGCCATTGGAGGGTGAACCAACGGCAAAAGGAAGACCTTTCTCTCCGTCTCTCTCTCACTGTCCACTCTGCCTGTCAAAAAAAAAAAATTTAAAGCAGTCTGTCCTTTTAGAAAACCCATTAAATATCCCATAGTTTCAGTGCAATATTAGAAATTACCTCCAGGGGCCGGCACTGTGGTGCAGCGGGTAACACCCTGGCCTGAAGCACTGGCATCCCATATGGGTTCGAGATCTGGCTGCTCCACTTCCGATCCAGCTCTCTGCTATGGCCTAGGAAACATCAGAAGATGGCCCAAGTCCTTGGGCCCCTGCACCTATGTGGGAGACCTGGAAGAAGCTCCTGGCTCCTGGTGCAGCTCCAGCCGTTGCAGCCAATTGGGGAGTGAACCATGGAAGACCTCTCTCTCTCTCTCTCTCTCTCTCTCTGCCTCTCCTCTCGCTCTGTAACTCTTTCAAATAAAATAAATAAATCTTTAAAAAAAAAAAAGAAAGAAAGAAAGAAATTAGCAATTACCTCCAGGATGGACCGGAGCAGTTTGTAGAACGTTTGGTGCTCGGAACCAACCCAGGGTGCGTGAAAAGCCTAAGCGAAGAAGAGATGCGAGATGGAGGCCAGGATTGAATAAGTGTTGTGACTTAATAGAACTGACGAGAATGCCTGCCTCAAACCGCAGGAAATCAGGCCCACCCTTGCCGCGTCTTCTCATGCAATTCACAGTATGAAGAGGTAGCAGCGTAACACCCGGTTACAGCGTGTTTCTTCCCTAAAAGACCCAAATACTGTAAATTCAACAGCACTATATTTTGGAGTAGTCAGAAAGGGAAAAAGAGCCTGGCATTAACAATAGGGCTGAAGCAAGACACCACCACAAGATGGCACTGCTTTAGTAGACCCGGAAGACTCGGCCCAGGGCGCAGGAGCTCGAGGGGAGCGCGGGTGCCTCGCGGGGTTCGGGACGGCAGGAGGGCCTCGGCGCCCCGGGGCACGCTCCGTCCAGGGCGACCACCGCTGCCCGCCACTCCGCTCTCGACAAGGGCGTCCCGCTGCCCCTTGGTTGGGACGCACCAACAGCATTTTGCTGGGCGTCGACCCCCAGGGCTAGCTGGAACGCCCAGCTCCGGAGCGACGGGCGGTTGAGGTGCGGGACGGCCTCCCGCCGTCCACTGCCTGCCCGCCGCCTCGCGGACAGGTCTCAGCAGAGGCTGCGGCGGGAGACCGTCCCGGCAGCCCGTCCTCTGGGCAGCTGCCCGCATCCGTTCCCGGGGCGGGGGCGTCCGGGCAAAGGTCGGGTGGGCGAATCAGCCGCAGCGGCCCAGGAGCCTCCCGGCCGCGCGCACCCCACCGTCCTGGAGTCGCCCCGTCCCTCTCCCTCCCGCGACGTGCACGCCACGGCCAAGTCCTGGTTTTGATTTCACTGCCGGCACCGAGGAACCAGGAGGTTCCAAAGCTCACAAACAGGAAGGAGGGAAGGCCTGGAGTGCGGGCAGAGGGAGGGTCATTCCCAGCAGCGCGGCTCGGGCCGGCCGGGGGCGGAGGGAAGAGGCGCGCGCCCCTCCCCCACGCGCGCTCCGGGGGTCCCACGGCCGCGTAGGGGCCCCCGGCGCGTAACAAGGCGGGATGTGAGCCAGGGGAAGGCTCGGGGCTGGGGGCGGCTCCAGGGCGCAGGGCGGGGGCTCTCAGGGTGCGCCCCCCTCCCCCGCGGCCCCGGGGCGCCCCCGCGGTGCCGGAGCCGGGGCGGGGCGTGCGCGTCAGCCGGGGCTAGAAAAGGCGGCGGGCCCGGCCCAGCGGGGTGACAGCCGCAATTGGACTCCGAGCCCGGCCCGACGCCGCCATGAGCGCCGCGCTCTTCAGCCTGGACGGCCCGGCGCGCGGCGCGCCCTGGCCCACGGAGCCCGCACCTTTCTACGAGCCGGGTCGAGTGGGAAAGCCGGGCCGAGGGGCCGAACCGGGGGCCCTCGGGGAGCCGGGCGCCGCCGCCCCCGCCATGTACGACGACGAGAGCGCCATCGACTTCAGCGCCTACATCGACTCCATGGCCGCAGTGCCCACCCTGGAACTGTGCCACGACGAGCTCTTCGCTGACCTCTTCAACAGCAACCACAAGGCAGGCGGCGGCGGCGCGGGCGGCGCGGGCGCCCTGGAGCTGCTGCCAGGCGGTCCCCCGCGACCCCCGGGCCCAGGCCCCGCCGCCCCGCGCCCGCTCAAGCGCGAACCCGACTGGGGCGACGGCGAGGCGCCGGGCTCGTTGCTGCCCGCGCAGGTGGCCGCGTGCGCGCAGACCGTGGTGAGCCTGGCGGCCGCCGCGCAACCCACACCGCCCACGTCGCCGGAGCCACCGCGAGCCAGCCCGGGGCCGAGCCCCGCGCCCGGCCCCGCCCGGGAGAAGGGCACCGGCAAGAGGGGCCCGGACCGCGGCAGCCCCGAGTACAGGCAGCGGCGCGAGCGCAACAACATCGCCGTGCGCAAGAGCCGCGACAAGGCCAAGCGGCGCAACCAGGAGATGCAGCAGAAGCTGGTGGAGCTGTCGGCGGAGAATGAGAAGCTGCACCAGCGCGTGGAGCAGCTCACGCGGGACCTGGCCGGGCTCCGGCAGTTCTTCAAGCAGCTGCCCAGCCCGCCCTTCCTGCCCGCCACCGGGGCCGCCGACTGCCGGTAACGCGCGGCCCGAACGGGACAGACTCACCAACGACCGATACCTCAGACCCGACGGCCCGGGAGCGAGCGTGCCCTGCCCTGCGCAGCCCGGGCGCCCACAGAGCCGCCCGGCGCCGGCTGCAGTTTTCTTCGGGACGTGTGGGCGACGGGAAGCTACAGCCTGGACTTACCACCACTGAACTGCGAGAGAAGCTATACGTGTTTATTTTCCCTTAAATTATTTTTATAATGGTAGCTTTTTCTACATCATACTCCTGTTGATGCAGCTAAGGTACATTTGTATGAAAAAAAAAACTTCAGACAAATCCTTTGTATTATAGATAAGAGGAAGAGACTGAGCATGCTCACTTTTTTATATTAATTTTTACAGTATTTGTAAGAATAAAGAAGCATTTAAAATCGCCCCTGCTTCCTATATTCGCAGTGACTGCTGCGCGCCGGTGGCGCCGGACCTCGCTGGGGGAGGTGCGTTCCAGGACCTGGCGGAGGGCGAGCGCCGGGGAAGCACGGGGCCAGGTGTGTGTCCGTGGGGGAGGCGAGCTGGTCCGTAGGTTGGGTCCGCACTCCTGAAACCCGCCAAGGTCTTACTGAACTTGGCTGAGTTGGATGCAGATGAGTAACCGCGGTTAAGCTAGCAGCTTTCCAGCGGGAGGTGCGGGGGCGGGGCGACCTGGGGCCCCTGCAGAGCTCGGCCCAGGAGCTCCCTAAGGTTAGATGGCGGCGTGAGGGGTGAGAGCGTAGGGCTCAGGAGACCCAGGGGCCTTTCCCAGTCCCTTCGGGCTTCACGGCTGGCCTGTGCTTTCACTTTCCTCAGATTTTCAAAGTGCGCCTAAGCGCACAAGTCATGTGGCTGATGAAAAGGACGATCATCGAGCTACTTAAAATTTCATTTTGGAGGTAACTGTAAAGTTTCTAGACTTAATCCAAATAAATAGAACCGTGTGCCTCCCGCCCAGGAAAACTGGGTCCTAGGCACCTTTTCTTGGGCTCCCTGCTGCGTGGATATTATGTAATTAATTAACCAGCCTGTCATGATTATACTGCTTTAAGGAGGAAACACAAAACCTTTAGTGTCCAAAGCTAATTAATTCGTGGTTTTAAGTGCAATTTAAATCTCTGCCAACAAAGCCAAGGGTAACTGGCTGGTTCTGAGGTCTGCGCATGGCCCCAGCTCCGTGGGGTGAGCCCTCTTTCTGCTCAGGAGTGGTAAACACGCTGCCTCTTAGCTACACTTCATGGGAATCTCAACTCTGACATGGCTCCCCTGAGCATTTTCCCCAAAATACTGAATCAGAAGATGCCTCTGCTGGACACTCATCACAGCCAGACAGACTAAAATCACAGGGGTGAGGAAGGTTTGTGCTTTACAGCTACTCTTTGGGGGGAACTGTTAAATACTAAACACTTTACAATTGAATAGAATAGGATTTTCTTACACATTATTACTGCCCAAGGCAAATGCAAAAAGACCTTCAGTTTCAACAACATGTTCCTGAATTTATAGGAAGTTGATAAAAAAAACCCACCAAAATTGTAGAGAGAGGCATTTTGATTTACAGCTTACAAAACCATTTTAATAACTTTTGCCCCAGAAAAATTGAAGTTTCGTGTTGAGATCATAAAGCACATTAGCTGGGTCCATAGTTAACAGATAACTACTCCAACCCCTACCCCCACCCCCGCAGCCACACTACAAAGTTCACAGGTCCTGTGGCTGGGGCGGGCGCTCTGCCGAGGTGCCTCCCGAACTCTGAAGCTCGATTTCCTCCAGTCCAATGCAGCTGGTCGGGTGGGTGGTGATGGACTGCACAAAACAACTCGCCAACCCCACCTCCCTGCCGAGGACACTCTTCACTTCATAACTCTGCAGTGAGAAAGGCATGCTGGTTAAAGCAAACAGAGTTAGCCCGGACGTTCCGTTCCCGGCAACACAGAGCACCAGAGGGCCAGAGCAGAGGCCTTTCCCTCGTCCCCGACCTTTCAGTCCTCAAAGGGTGAGAACACTGGTGGGGGAAGTAGGGGACCAAGGGCTGCTAAAAAAGCCCCCTTTATTAGGGAAAGTGAAGGAATTACTTTATTCTGATAACTAAATTCCGTTTGTACCAAAGGAACACTTAGAATATTTCTGACTGATATTTTTGGGGATGTCACAATAATCTGGCCTAGGAAAGGAACTGGAGGACAAGATGTGCAAAGGATCTGCCTGTCCTCCAGCTGGGCAGGGGGTGGGCCTGTGGCTCGCAGCTGTCTCCCACTTCCTTTGGGACACTTCCCCAATCCAGCAACACTTCCGGTCAAAGGATTTCCTGGTACTTTGCCCCAAACTTCCCTCCTTTTTTTCTAGAGTTACACTGGTCTCTTTCTGTGTTATAGTGACACTAAACTGCTTCTTTAGAGTCCACGTGATTAACTGTGGGCAAGCTTCACATAACACAGGAACTGGGCATCCGTGGTTCCTATCCCTGATGAGACTGGGGTTGAAAATAAAGGCTTCAAAACATTGGGATAAATTCCATCTGTGGCCTTCTGAGAGGAGAAAGCCCTAGAGGGTAATACCACCTGCACAGTAATTCCACAGGCAGTTCCTTCCCCTCCTCTGTGCAAGGCACCTACCAAATGTCTACAACAGCTCTGTGATGTGTACGCTAGCTCACCCCTTCTACCAGGAACGTGTCATGACCAGGAAGACTGAGGCTCTGATGTCAAAGCCGGCACAGTCTGTGGCTCCAGTGTGGCCCTCCCATTAGAGGTGGGCACCTCACTGCCCTCACCCTTTTGGCCTCGGTGACCAGCATCTCATGAACAGAGAGTAGTGGAAGGGATGCTGAGTGGCAGTCTAAATGTAGTTAGGAAAGGTGGCCAGCTTTCTGCCTGGTTCTCTCAGGAGGAGTCCAGCAAGCGCCTCAGCAAGGAGACTCAGCCTGGGGGACTCCAGCTGATGCCCAATGGAGCAGGACGAGCTGTCCTAGGGAAACAGTCTGAACTGCAGGTCTGTGTGCTGAATAAATGTGGAAGCCACAATGTTTTGGGATGGTTTGCTTCGTAGCAATAAGCATCAGGGTCAATCTGTGAGAGAGCATCATTCTGATGCCAACTCACTGTGCTGATTCAGTTTCCTGTATGTAAGACAGGCATGGTGCAAAAATATCTAGCCTATGTAATGTACTTTGTGAAGAATTTTGGCTTCCTTGGTAAAATTGTTAAGATTAAGGTCAGCAGGTGGTTTATGGAGTGAGTAATGGGGGGCATGAGAGTTGCTGCTCAAGACAGAAAAAGAAGGAACTGGACAAGGGAGTCCAGCTTCTTAAGGCTCACATATGATATGCATGGCAAGTTCTTGGCCCGTGCACCCAGTCGCTCTTGCAGAGTTTATTATGAGGCCTCATGAGGCAACGTTGAAGAGACGGCAGTGAAGAAGATGGAGCCTAGAGGCTGCCTGTCTAGGGGGAAGAGTATCAGGAAATATAGAATGCGGCGGGCACTGTGGTGCTAGGAGGCTGGGAGACAGCTGCATACTTTGGTCTTCTGTTTTACAATTTTAGTTAGCTTTGTGTGTTAAAGAGATGGCCAGGCATTTCTGTGATACTCTGGAGTGAAAGTATGAAATTCTGACTTCAGAATAATTTCCTGGGGTATTATGGTGCAGCAGGTTAAGTGGCCACCTGTGACGCTGGCATCCCATGTGAGTGCCAATTTAAGACCTGGTTGCTATACTTACAGTTTGACTCCCTGCAAGTGTGCCTGGGAAGGCAGCAGCAGATAGCCCCTGCCACCCACTTGGGAAACGTAGATGTAGTTCCAGGCGCCTGGCTTCCTGCTGGCTCAGCCCCGGCTGTTATGGTCATTTGGGGAGTGAACCAGCAATGGAAAATCTGTCTCTCCCTCTCTCTCTGACACTCTGCTTTTCAAACCAATAATAAATCTTTCAGAAAATTAAAAGAAATAATTTCTTTTTGAAAGTGTCAAGTTTTGCTATGTCAAATTATAAATATTTTGTATTTGGGGAAATTAACATGTCCAGGTTAAAATAACCACAGTAGCAAACTCACATGTACCATTCAAATGTCTGTCTGCATATGTAAAAAAATGTGTCTCCATTTTTAAAAGGCACAACTTACATGTTCTTCTAACATTTTCTTTTCTGAAGGTTTAAGGAGATAAACCCCAAATTTGTTACCCCTATGATGTCACCATTGAGAAACTGCATATACTACAAAGGCCAATCCTATTTTTACATCTGTAGTTTGACTACATTAAAGTGAAGATATACAATGTAACACCCATTCTACATTTAACAGAAACATTGTGTTTGTTCCAGAGGGTGGAGTTATGGTTCTCCTGGAAAGCCCTAGTGTGATTCTTTGGATTGTGGTGAATGCGCATTCTTGCCCAGAAAATGGAAAGAATCCAGTCTGGGTGACTCGCAGTTGACATCTTCATGCAGGACCCTCTGGTACCCATCTTCTCTCAGTCCCTTCCAGGCCAGATATAAAGGCTGGCTATCTACTGTAACACTGCGGGTAAGGCAAGAACTTCCTCAAATGTGTCCCTCCAGGCTCAGAACTTAACCCCGTTACACTCACACAGGTCTTGCAATCACAGTACCCACAAAGGTGACATCTGGGGCTATTACCACTCTGTGCTTCTTACCCAACACACACATGCGCACACACACACATGCACACAAATATTCAAACACATACACACACACTACTCATGTCACACAGCAAATGTATCATCATTCATGTTCTCATGCATGTACACAGGCATACCCTCTTTGGCACTTTTTTTAGAAAGGAATTTACTTTTTACTTTTAAGAGGCAGAGAGTCAGAGAACTCTCATCTGCTGGTTCACTTCCCAAATGCCTACACTGGCTGGGTCTGGGCTAGGCCAAAGCCAAGAGCCAAGAACTCAATCCAGGTCTCCCATGCATGTAGCTGGGACTTGGGGATACCTTGCTGTATCCCACAGTGTGTATTGGCAGGAATCTGGAATTGGGAGCAGTACCAGGACCAGGATTCAGGCCCTCTGATATGGATGTGGGTGTCCCAAGGGGCAGTGCTCACCTGCTCTGACTTTGTAAGCAGGGCTTACCACAGGAACACTGTGGTTGAGCACTTAGATGTGCAGGAAGAACAAGTCCCTCAGCCAGAAGAACACCAAGTGGAGAGAAATTTCTCCTGGGGCTTTCTGCTCTTGGGTCCTCTAAAGAGGGCTGGGGGATCAGCAGGGTCACTGAACACTGTCCATTGCTGGAGGCCTCCTTCCTCCTCGGAGGAAGGAAGCACCAGGTGGCACTCTTGGGAACCCACAGGGACTGACAGGATGATCACCTAAAGTCTGCAGTGCCCAGTGGCCATGGAGCCACAGGGCAGATACCACACTTCTCAGCACAGATCAGCTGGTGTATGTGTGTTTTGGCGGTGGTAGTGGGGTGTCCAAGCGCTGTTGGTTTAGTTTGCAAATCTTGGTTCATTGTGTTACATATTCTGAAGCAGGAGTGTTTCCAATACTTTCCCCCAACATTCTCTGTGGAGAATGTACTCTGATAATCAAGTGTGCCATCTTCAGCTCTTGCTTGAACTCCCTCTCCTGGAAACCTCTGACCTATGCCTTCCACAGTCACCCTTGTCTCATCTTTCTTATTCCAAAGACTGAGAGAAGGGGACAAGAATTGGTCAAGAGGCACTGCTGTCTCATTACCTGCTAAACACAACTTCTCTAGGTGTCCGCTATCCCAGCTGGCTACCAGTTCTGCTGGGTGGTCACTCCGTGTGGATAACCATGACTTTCTCTGGGTGGGAAGCCTTTGCCAGGAGCCCTGTACTGCCTATCGGTAAAAGGTGGATTCTGCCTCACTGGGATGGTGGGGAGATTGAACGAGGACACAGGTGAGAACAACATGGGCACGGTTGTTGGCCAATTTCTACAATCGGGACACTTGACCTAAGCCCTCCTACAGCCTGATCTAGGTACTGACCCCTATTTAAGCAGAAGCAGGGGCACCAAGGAGCTTTAAAAGTGGGTGGGCTTCCTCCTAAAAGGGAACAGAAGGGTCTTTACAGCTTATGGGTGGTCTACACAAAGACAGGGCTGAGAACCATGAGCTGAAACCAGGGATCCTCAAAGGTGCTACTCATGAATTTACCCACATTCCAGTTTAATCCACATCCTGATAGCCATGATTTAGATGAAAGAAGAAAAGAACCGCAGCTCCATCGGCCCCTTCAGAGGTGCAGTGGAGATGGGCTGGTGAGGGCAGTGGGGATGGGGTGGGGTACCTACAAATGATAGGTCAAGTCACCAGACTGTGACTACAATCGGAGCTGGAATTTGGCCATGGGTACCCATCAGAAAAAGACTTCTATTCAATGGACCAGAGTAGTTCTTGGGTGACCAGCCTCCTGTTCACCATGACCACGAGGCTGGCCCATGTCTCTCTGCTTCTGGAGGCTGTGCCCTACTGCCACATACACCTAGCACCCTCCTGTGGGCTGGCCAGTTCCACCAGTTATTCCGGGTGCTTGCAGATGCTTTGACAAGTTGGAGGCAGGGTCCTACGGGCAGAAGTTTTCTTTAGCAGACCAAAGCTCACAAGACAGAACTGTCTTTGGCCCATAGATTACATATACTGGAGTGCTGCTTTTCTCAGAGGGGTACTGGGTGCTTCACTAGCTCGACACAGTTCCTCTCTGGGCAGACAAGCCAGTTCTGAGAAGCAATGGTAATGTTTGCCAGGTAGCCAGAGTCTGCAATACACAGGAATTTTTAAAAAGTGCGACTTAGGCAATTTAGTCCTGCTGACGTGAAACCACAGCACTAGTACTTTAATTAAAGCCAGCAGGACCACAACCAAAGCCAGGGGACAGACTCCAGTGTCCATCTCAAGGCTGATCTGGAAATAACCTCATTTTCACAGAGGAGGGGTTTTCCTTGGCCTGCTGAATGACAGTGTTTAGACACATCTGCATTTCAGTTCAATGCATACATGTTAGAGTGGGATCTGTTGTAATCGAACATATGTGGTATTCAAAAAGTTCACGGAAAGTATATATTGTATAAAAACAATGCAGGGATTTCTAAGCTTTTTTGCACTAAAATAAACTTATCTTTCAATTGCATCTCCTGTGAACTTTTTGAGGTCTCCTAATACATGGCAGAGGGATTTTCACAGGGGCTGAGCTACCCTCTCAGGCTGGAGTGTGGGCCACACCAGGGCTAGACCCCCTGTACTCACCCCATTCTCACAGGTGGCCGAGCTCAGCAGGGATGAGATGCTGCTCTGCAACAGCTGCAACAGACAGGAAGCAGTGGACTCGGGGCCCACCCCCTGCACCCTCCCTCACCTTCCTCTCCCACCCCCTGTTCAGGAAGTGCTTGTATTAAAGCCCCTCTCATCCCAGAAATGAACCTGCCCAATCTGAACTGCCTGTCTCTCTTCAGAGCCTCAGTCTTGCTCCTCAAGTCAAACATGAGGTTTAAGTCACAACACAGAGAGACTGTGTTCACGAAGGGCGAGTCCTCCCCCGTTTCCAGGGAAGCTCTTAAGGGCTGCAGAGGGCTCTGTGTGCGGCTCTCCCTAGTCAGGGAGTCACACTGCGCATCTCCACAGGATGCTATAGGAATGAGCAGAGGTTCTGCTCCTGCTCTTGGGTGCACAGGACAAACACAAGCTCTGGGTACCAGCTTTTCCAGGCAGCGGCTCCTACCTTGACCTTCACTCTGCACTTCGGTCTTGAGGGGCAGTCCAGGAAGACCTGCAGGTGCATCTTGAGGACAGGAGACGTGACTACCCGGGAACAGTCCCCACAAGAAAAGGCCCCTCTGTTTGTGAAGATGCACAGGGAAGATAAGCAACCCAGAAGGTACAAGTCAGAAGAGCTCTGCCAGTGCACAGCCATTTTCTAAGCACGCATGTTTGCTCATATAGAAGGGGGGGGTCTTCTCTTAAGAATCAAGTTCTGGAGACAGGCTGGAAGCAGCCCAGGACTCAGCCTGCTCTGAGGGATGAAGGTCAGCTTTGGTCAGCAGCAACTGGAGGCTGCTGGGAAGACACCGAGGGCAAAAAGCCTTGTGCTGGTGGAGTGTAGAGAGGCAGGGCAGACCTCCTAGGAAGCCAAGCAGAGGGGCCAGCATTCCCCACTTGCCAGGATGGGAAAGCCCACCTAAGCCTCAGCATCTCAGCTCTGGCACTCTTCCATGTGACCTGGGCCCAAGCTCTCTTATCAGTTATAGAGTCTAGTGATGACTTGTGCGTTCACAAGGCCACCGACCCTGAATGCACCATGGGTCATCTACTCCCTGCTTCTTAGGAAGGAGAAAAGGAATACATTTTGGGCCACCAGAGAGCTGACTCCAAAACAATGAAATGCATGATGCCCAGTCCAGAGCATGGCCCCAGGGTGAAGGTGCAGGAAGACTGGGCAGGGGGATGTCTGTTCAAGTAGCTGCTCCCTGGTCACTGAAAAAGTCTGCTCCACTTGCAAAGGACACACTATTCAGTCACAAGTCTATTTCACTTATTCCCATTTTCCTGTTTTGCTGTTTTCTTCTGACTGATAATAAAAAGGCCTAGTACAAAACCCAGCTGTTTTCTCTTTTAAGATAGAGAGCTGCAAGAAGCAGCAGAAATCTCTGTTAGGAAAACCCACATTGGCATCAAGGCCTCTTTTCTGCAGTTCGGCACACTGGGTTCCCCTTGGAGCTTTGGGGGAAGACAGTGGGAGGCAGGAAGGTCTGAGGCATGAGTTCATGGGAGCCTAGGGCTTGGCTGCTGTCAGGCCTGTTGGGCCCGTGGGGCTTTTGGGCCAGCCTCTGCCTCCTTACCTGTTTTCTGGTTGCTGCTCCAATCGCCCGTTGCCACACCTGTCACATACAGGCCATGAGAAAGCAGTGTTCTCGTCTACAGCGATCACAGTGCCTAGGCCAAGTGAAAGAAAAGCCAGACTCTCAGAGTGGGTTTCTGTCCCTAGATTTCTCTCTGTTCCTCAGCACACAGATAACTAAAGGGGCCTCCTGGACAGGCCTCCAGTAGTTTTCTCACTTGTGAGTTCATATAAATGTTCCTAAGCTTTTTATAATTTCCATTTATTGTACAAGATTTGTCCACAACATCACCACCTACCAAGAACTCTCATTTTTGCTTGATCTTTTCCCAATGTACAATGTGATGATAAAACCATTCATCTGATGTCTCCTACTTTTAATTTTTAAGAAAAATTTATGTATTTATTTGAAACTCAGAAAGAGAGAGAAAGAGAGAGAGAGAAAGAGAGAGGGAGAGAGAAAGATATTATTTTCCATCTGCTGATTCACTATCCAGATGGCCACAACAGCCAGCGCTGGGCCAGGCTGAAGCCAGGAGCTTCATCTGGGTCTCCCATGTGCATGCAGGGACCTAAGCACTTGGACCATCTTCTGCTGCTTTTCCCAGGCCATTAGCAGGGAGCTGGATGGGCAGGAGAGCAGCCTGGACATGAACTGGCGCCCATATGGGATGCCGGCTTCACAGCTGGTGGCTTTACCCATCATGCTACAACCTGGCCCCTGATGTCTCCTACTTTTTCGGCTGCAGTACAGCTGTTGTGAGGCCTGGGTTACCCACTGCACTGCTGCTCTGTTTATCTGATGTGTCCAGGTCCCCTCAACCATCCTCCATACTAGCATTTACATCTTCAGATGACTTTGGCAGCAGTGGGAAGAATCAGTATGTGAAAGGATATGACTATTAAGAGAAACAGAAAAACCTTTTAAGAAAATGTTTTCTGAAAAGACTTTCTAATTTACGCTGCTCCAGTTCATAGTTCACTGCACATTAACATCACCTTAGGATTTGCTTCTGTATTAGGTAAAATGGAATTGCTATTTTCCACTTCTTTCGAATGGAAAGATAAATATTGGTTTGTTAATCTCTTCTTTTATGATTTCTCCAGCTTCCTTATTGCTATTGCGATTAAGGACACATAAGTTTCTTTTTTCACTCCAAAATTTATGATTTATTTATTCAACCAACAAGTATGTATGCATGCGATGCTATTAGGTGTGGGATATATGGGGGCAATAGAAACATAAAGATGAATGTCAGTTTTTATTCTCATCCTAGTCTGGTTGGGGAAGCAGACAATAGTAAGAATACCATGAAAATTGCTCTATTGGGAAATGGAACCATGATCACTGAGAAGTGCAGCAGAGACGCCCAGGGGGCCTTTGTGGGCATAAGGAAAGACCTCCTACAGAATGGAGTGGGCTGGGTCTGAGGCTCAGAAGAGGATGCAGGCCCACCAGAGCCGCAGCAAACTTGACCCTTGGCTGATCCTGCACACCTTGGCGGGGCAGAGGGCTGGATGGGCAGTGAGGAAGGGCAGGCCATCTGGCTGGGAGGGTGGCAGAGGCATGCTCATGCAGGGTTTCTGGGGATTGAGATGGCCTGATTTTTTTGGATATGAAGCACTACATATAGGGCCTAGATTACTGGTAAATTGTAAACCATACTGGTGAAAGGTGTTGAAATTAGATAGTTGAAGAAATATTAAGATTGACCTGAGTTTCCAGAAAAATAGTCTTCCAACTCTTGGAGGACACGTTTTATTCCCTGCTAGAACAAAGATGAAGTATAAATTTATTTGTAGAGGATAAAGCAGAATGATGAGAGCTAGGAGGCTTAGTTTATTACAGTGCATTCATACAATGCATGCTTGAAGGACTTTTAAAAAATGAAAAGAGTAGTTCCTAATTTTGAAAAGGCTGCCCCAGCTAATGTCCTTGTAAATCTAATCAAAGTAGGTCAAAGGGATGCAAAGCAAAGTCAATAGAGGCTTATCCTGCAGCTGCAGAGAAGTGTGGACTAATTCACAGCTGGCAGATGCACAGAAGGGCCATGGGAAAAACAAGGAGGTGCCACCCCAAACATCAGACCGCACCTGCGCTGTGGCCAGGACCGGACCCATTCCCATCACTGGCTGGAGCTGAGCTGCTCACAGTGGTGCTTGGTAAGGGACTGCTACAGAATTAATAAAAAGTAGGCTGCTACCAACTACAGTTTTTTTTTACTCTAGGATATGTAGGTGTTAAAACCACTTACATTTATATGGGATGAAGTAATTTCCTTCCAATTAGAGAACAGAGAAAGAGTTGAGGAAATGTAATTCATCTGGGGTCTACCTACAAACCCTAACCCTTCTAGGCAGCCCTAAGTGAATTTCAAGGCGTGGCTGGGAAGCCTGCTACTAAATTGTTAGTGTTAAGAAGGATCAGTTAAACAAGAATCAGAAAGAAAAAGAACAGTTTTTGCCAGGGGCTAGGGCTCTGACCCCATACTCATTGGGTTTATGGAAGTTACTATTAAAGGCAATTCAGCTTGTCTCGTGTGCAGAAATCTCTCATAATCAGTATTTTTTAAGATTTATTTATTTGTTGAAACAGAGAGAGGGAGAAACGAGAGAGATCTTTCATCCACTGGTTCACCCCCAGATGGCCACAAGAGACCAGCCAGGACTCTAACCAGCGCCCATAGGAATGCAGACACTGCAGGCTGGGGCTTAACACCCTACGCCACAGCGCTGGCCCCTGGAAATCAGATTTGAGAAGTATCTACCACTTAAACCACTGATCACTCAGTTACCAAAATGTCTTTTTAAAAAGGTTCCTTTCAAAAAAATGTTCCTTTCAAGAGTCCTTAGGGAAGCACGGGCCCAGGAGCATGGGGTCTGGGGTCTGCCAGGCAGGTGTACCGATTCTGCCTCCATTTCCTGACTCCAAGAAGTGGGGGCTCAGTAGCATTTTGGGGCTGACAAAGCAGCTGCTGGAGCAGGAGCTGGAGCAGAGGTGAGTGCTCCCCTTCAGTGAGGATTCCTTTCCTTGGAGCACTGTGTGCCTTCCAACACTCCAGTGAGACCCAGGACCAACTCACGGATGGACACATAGGAGGCCACCGTCGGCTCTGAACCACTTGCTGATTACCCCAGACATGCGCAGTGCCGGGAATTCTGACAGGGTCCTTTCAAGCCCTGCTCAGAGAAAATGATCAATACTCAGCCACTTGAGCGGACAGTGCCCGATGCCCAGTACCAACTTTCTCAGGGATGAGCGAGGTCTCTTGAAGCCATGCTGAGGCCACGGAGAGGGCACCTGCTGAAGTCAGAAAGCATCGCAGACTCCACCATGTGGATGGGCAGCTGGCTGGTACACGTGTGAAGGCAGCATGGTGGGGCAGGTCTGTGCCCAGCTGCTGCCCCACTGTGGGCGTTCCTGCAGGGGAGCCTCTACTCATCCTTGCTGTTTTGCAGCTGGGGCTTTGTCTACTCCTAGTGCACAGCTGACTGGTTCTTGTCAGCGCATCTAAGGACACACAGAGTCCTGCTCTGGGATAATTCTCTGTTCACACAATCTGCTCACCCACCCACAGGCCTGCAGGGCAGCTTCAGAGAGGCTTGGAAGCAGAGCAGACCCTCAGGGAATGCTACAGGAAAATGCAAGATGGCAGGAGAATGTTACTTCAAACCCTGGGATCTATATAAGGAGAGCAGGAGCATTAGAGAAGGGGTAAATTCTGGTAAAGTATTTTACATTGCTTATTTAAAAAAAAGATTTATTTATTTGAAAGGCAAGTTGAGAGAGAGTGAGAGAGAGCGAGCGAGAGCGAGTGAGCGAGAGCGGGTAAGCGAGAGCGAGTGTGCGCACAATGTTCCAGCTGCTGGTTCATTCCCCAAATGGCTGCAACAGCAGGAGCAAGGCCAATCTGCAGCCAGGAGCCAGAAGCTTCTTCCAGGTCTCCCATGTGGGTACAGAGGCCCAAGTACTTGGCCATCTTCTGCTGCTTTCCCAGGCACATTAGCAGGGAGGTGGATCAGAAGTAGAGCAAACAGGGCTCAAATCCGCACTGATATGGGATGCTGGCAATGCAGGCTGCTTTTACCCACTATACCACAGTGCTGGCTCACACTGCTTATTTTTTTTTAAATTTATGTATTTTTTTATTTGAAAGTCTCACACGCTTGCGCGCGTGAGAGAGAGAGAATATTCCATTTCTGCGTCACTCCCCAAATCACTGCAACAGCTCGGGCTGGGCCAGGCTGAAGCAAGGGATGCTAGTGTTGCTGGCTCCTACATTCCTTATTCTGAGTAGATCCAAAGATAATAGTTTGTCCAAATTATAATATTATTGTTATACTTCTACCTTGTGGTCAAATAAAATGAATGACAATAGTGTTATAAGGAACATGTATCATGTGTGAAGGATAGTGTTATTTGACAGTGAACTAGGGCATCCACTAGAATAATTTTAAAATGTAATTGATATGCTGAGAGAAGAAAAGAAAGCCATCATGTAGATGTCAATTAAAACAAGAAGAAGCTGGGGCTGGCATGTTAAGCTACTGCCTGCAATGCTGGCATCCCATATGGCCACTGGTTCAAGTCCTGGCTGCACTGATTCAACTCTGCACTAATGTGCTTGGGAAAGCAGTGGAAGATGGCCCAAGTGATTTGGTCCCTGCCACCCACTTGGGAGAAATGGATGAATCTCCTGACTTCAGCCTGGCCCAGCCCTGGCTGTTGTAGCTATTTGGCGAATAAGCCAGCAGATGGAAGCTCTCTCTCTCTCTCCTCCTCTGTCTCTGTAACTCTGCCTTTCAAAGGCATAAATAAAATCTTTAAAATAAAATGAAAAAAGGCAGAAAGAGCAGAAAACAAAACAGAAGCATTGGATTACAAATAGACAAGTTATAAGTATCTTAATTCAATTACATTAATCACTTTAAATGTAAATGGTCTCAATACAGAAATTAAGAGGCACTGTATCAAAGTGAACAAAAAATAAGAACTAGTTCTACTTATGTACTGTCTATAAATGTTAAATTAAATAAAGGCATGGATAGGTTAAAGGCAGAAGGATGGAGAGATACACCACAGTAATGCCAATCAAGAGGAAGAGGTGGTAGCTACTTCAAATTCAGACACAGCAGGTAAGTGAAACAGTGTAAGCTTACTTATTAAGCAAATAAAAAAAGGACTTAACTGAACTGGCTTAATTAGAATTGGTGATCTCACCAATATATAACATCTCATCTTTTTTTTTTTTTTTTTGGACAGGCAGAGTTAGACAGTGAGAGGGAGAGAGAGAGCGCGCAAGTGAGCGAGAAAGGTCTTCCTTTTCCATTGGGTCACCCCCACAAATGGCTGCTATGGCTGGCGTGCTGCAGCTGGCGCACTGTGCCGATCTGAAGCCAGGAGCCAGGTGCTTCTCCTGGTCTCCCATGTGGGTGCAGGGCCCAAGCACTTGGGCCATCCTCAACTGCCTTCCCGGGCCACAGCAGAGAGCTGGACTGGAAGAGGAACAACTGGGACAGAATCCGGCGCCCCAACAGGGACTAGAACTCGGGGTGCCGGCGCTGCAGGGGGAGGATTAGCCAAGTGAGCCGTGGTGCTGGCCAGTAACATCTCATCTTAATACAAGGGAAGTACAGGAGGCAACCTGAGCCTGTTTGCTCTGATGTTTAGAAATATTGTTCTCCTTCTCTGCTAATAACACCTCAGAAATGTTTGACATAGAAAAACTGATCTTTTTTCTGCACTCATTGCTTTTTGGAAAAGTGGGAGGAGAGATGAATGAGCAATGGACAACTGATAAGCCTTTACTGTGGAAGGGAAGAAAGTATGTGTACCTCCCAGTTTATGCCTGCACTGACAAACCTTGGAAAAAGACACAGAAGTAGGCACGAGCTTTGTATCTGCAGTGTGGCCTAAGTGACCAGAATCCCTGCACTTGGGACCCTTGGTTTATGCAGACACCAGGCCACAATTCCTGCAAAGTTTTGCACTATGATGGGCCTCAGCAGTGCTGGCCCCAGGACCTCCCTCACTCCAGGAAGTGCCATGATGAGTAAAGCTAACCATGGCCTCGAAGGCAGCACATTCTTCCTGGTACAAAGCCTTTGGTGCAGTGCCTTCCAACAACTGGATGTCAGGAGTCTGAAATCTCAATCTCAGGGACCAGGACCAGACTTCATGACAGACTGAATTGCCTGTTGTTTACTTAAGAAATGGGGCTCAAAGATGATGAGCCTCATCAGGGAGCTGAGCAACAGGTACCATAGGTTCATGCCGGAGAGGAAGGCTCTGCTGTCCTGTGGCCCTCATGGCTGTATCTCACCCCTAGCAAAGCTTCCTCAGAACCCAGCCATCAGCCCTCTGTCCTACCCTTGCTGCTTTCTGGTAGCAGAAGTGGCATCTACTTTCTCCACTGGACTGCAATGCTAGTGCGAGTGCATCATCTCATGTAATCTTCAACAATGCTCTGAGGCCACTTCTATTTTCTCTATTTTACAGGTGAGAATGTGGAAGCCCCTTAGATTCCACGGCTTCAGGGTGGAGCCAGCAGGGCCCTTGTGCTCTGTCTCCTGCCTTCACTTTTATGATTCTGCACTAGCCCCAAAGGGAGATACACAGAAGGGAAAACTCAAACGGCCTCAACACAATGAACAAGTGCCCCATCGCACAAGCAGAATGTGAAGTATGGCAACAGTGAGACCACAGGGTTTTTTGTTGAGCAAAAACTATATAGAGAATCAAGAACTAGTGGTGGGCAAGAGTGAGGAAAACAGAACTTTTTAGATGTTACACTGAGAAGTTTGAATTGCTACATACTTTCTGGGAAGTTATACAGCAGTATTTTTTGGTATTAAAGATATACAAACCTGTTATGTGGTCAGTTTGGAACACACAGTGACATTCTTCAAAAAGGCTATCAGGGTTACCTTATGACTCACACTTCCATTGTCAGATATGACCCCAAATTTGAAAACAATACTCAAACAAAAGCATGCCCATGAATCTCCAAAGCACCTTTTTTCACATGAGCCAAAAAGTGGAAACAACCAAAATGTCCAGCAACTGATTAAAGCATACATAAAACACAGTATATCCCTGCAGTGGAATGGTATTCTGCTATAGAGGGAATAAAATTTTGATACATGCTACCTCCTGGAGAAACCTTCAAGACTTTATGTTGTGAAAGTGTTAATCATGAAAAACCACATTATGATTTAAAGTTCTGTAGTTGTAACCTTCTCTACCCACTTGGACACATAGCTCTGCAACACTACTAACTAAGTGAGAGATGTAAATGACAGATACTGGGTATCAAACCACCCCATTTGCACAAACTCCCTCCATGGTGTGCACGTGGCTGCAGCAGGCACATGCAGAACAGTGCCACCTCTCTGTGCTCATCTTTCATTAGTTCCAAGACACATGCATTATTAAAACATTTTATAAAGTTAAAAAAGAAAAGATTAATGCTATATTCAGATCCATATTCACACATCCAACTAGCTATTAAAACATCTCCTTCTTAGATGCATCGTAGCCTCACAACATGACAGAACTGATATGATCCCAAAAAAGTTGTCCTGTCCATCACATCTTACTTCAGTGGAAAGAACTTTCATTGCTTCCCTGTCTAACTTAAAACTCAGAGGTCTTCGCACATGTCCTCTCTGCCTGTCTGTGGCCCATTTTCTCTGGGATCAACCAGTTAATTTCCCTAACTCTACTGGGTCTACTTCTCTCTACTACCACTGCCACCTCAGCCCTCCACTCTGCTCTGCAGGGATGTAAATGAGAACATACAGGCACACTCCTGATGCTCAGCCGGCCCCTCTTGCCCCACCTAATCCCTCTCTCTGTTCAGCTACCTTCCTGCCTGCTCCTGGGCACCCCTGCTTACCAGCTGCCTCCTACTAGTGGTCTTGACAATTCCTGTTCTCTGCCACCACCTTGACCTAACTTGTCACCCTAATCCTTCAGACCTCAGGTCAATCTTCTTGTCTTTAGGGACCTTCTTTGACCTCCCAGACAGGATGAGGACTGGATTATGGCAGCTGGAGTGCTCAGAATGCTGTAGCCTGATGTCAGTTTGTACACTGAGTGATTTAAGTCGTTTGATGCAGATTATAAGCCTCAGAGGCAAGAATTTATTCTCATCCTGTTCACTGTGTAGTCCATGCCTGGAACATAGTAGATGCTCAGCGAATACTTGTTGATTAAACAAGTAACCAGATATAAAACAGCATGATACTTAAGAAAGCACAAAAAGCATTTCCAAACAGATGCTGCCCACCTTGAACGCTGCAAATGGAATTGACAGGCGTGAGAGAGTCCAGTTCATCGAGCATCACAGGGTCCATCAGCTCACAGGAAGCAGCACCAGAGGCCACACACAAAAGGGGCTTTTGAAGCAGGAGGACAGTCCGTTCAACACAGATAATCCGACCTGCCAACAGACACTTCAGGTTATGGAAGCACAGAGGAAAACAGTGAGTCCTCATGCTAGTAAAGTCTCCTAGGGGTCATGGAGGCACAAAGGTGTAGGTGTGGGCCCATGTGTTTCTAATGCCAGGCCATGTCCAGCAGCACACGTGATGTGCTGGAGCCAGGCTAGAAAAGCACATACATTCTAGAATCACATTCAATTTAGAAAGGATAAATGTGAAATGTGAAATCAAAATAAAAATATACAGTTCAGGAAGGATATTAGTTAGATCCTTGGAAAAAGAAGGCTGACTGATTTAAGCATCTAAGTTTATAATGTTCTAGCTTTTGGTTTGTTTTAAAAAGGAATCCTATAGGACATGACCTAAGGTGGCTCTTGCAGGGTGCCACCAACAGACAATCATGGGATGGCTGGTGGCATCTCAGCAAGGCAAGTCAGCATCTCTTGCTGGTTTTGCCCAGTGGGGTTAGTCAAACCCAGGGCTATGACATGGGCCTCTCCCACCTAACTGGCCATGTCTGTATTGGGCTTCCTGGAAGTGCCAGCAGTGTCAAGGTAGGATGAAGGCAACCAGGAGCTCCAGAAAGCAATTCTGTGGGCATTGATCAACTGCCCCAGGTGAAAGCTGTCGAGAAGAAGCAAACATACCCTGGTCTTGAAGAGCGTCCCTGAAGAGGATGCTGGGAGAAGCAGCTGCAATAAGTGCTTCCAGGACCTCTGGGTCCAGCACACAGGAGGGGGCCACGCAGATTGGCAGAGTTTTGGGAAGGCGGGGGTCACTCTTATCCTTTCCTTGCAGCGTGATGTCTGTAACCAGCAGCCAAATCTCCCTTTGTTCCAGAAGAAGCAGACTCTTCAGCTACAGTTTGAAGACAAGGTAAGGACTATTGAGTTAACTACTCTCATACCTAAAATTATGAATTGAGAATCAATGATCTTAGAGGACTCTTATTAACATTAACAGTTTAAGATATTATTTCAAATAAACTTTAAAACAAACAACAAACTTCACATCCTGGTCACTGGCCCCCACGGCAATGCCTATGCCCTGAGTGTCCCAACCTTGTACCTGTCTACAGGACTCCTTCCCTGGAGTATAGTCCACTCTTCCCCAGTAGAAGGTCTTTTGACTTACTCAGTTGGAATTCACTGTTCTTTTCTTCCAGACCCTGTGTTTATATACCTAAAAAGCCATTTTCTTCCCTCGAGGTAGTTGTAAGTTTCCTGATGGTTAGGAATAGATCTCACTTGCATTTAGGCTTTGTACAGCATCGGTATAGAGCAGGTGTCACATATTTATTGTATGTGCAACCATTTTTCTTTTGCTTTTCCTTTTATCGTAACTTTTTTCATTTTTCCTTATCTGCAAAAGTTGCAGTACCTTTTGAGGTTCCATTAAACTAGCATTCTGGCTCAGCCCTTTAGACAGGGCCTAGGATTTGGTAGGTATAAATGGAGTCATGGAAGGCCATAGGCCTGGGGCTGAGGAACTGGCCAACTTGAGGTTCAGTTGGTGCTGGTGGTTTGGATGGGTGGTCAGGCTGAGGATTCCATACAGCTGGTCCACAGGACTGGACAGGGAAAACTATTTGCATGGTTGGGAGCTGTAAGTTGGGATAGAGGAGGCAGTCTGCATGGTTGGGAGGGTGATTACACACTGGAAGTTTGACTAGGTAATACTGAGGAAAACAGCCATTGGAGAAGGGAGTTATACACATTGAAACAGAGAGGTCTTGAATAAATTCTGTGATAATGGTCTAGAGTTTGAGATATTGGTATGAAATGATGGCTTTAGATAGATGAATGGACATATAGAAGTAGATAAGGATTTGTGTGTGCATGAATATATACATATCTGTTTCCTTGCTCTGCCCACTGAAAGGCAGCAATGACATCCCAATAGTAGGGATCCCACCTCCCAAACAGATCTTGGCTTCTAAACAGCACTGTCCTTTAAAACTGACCAGAATTCCTTGAAGATACAGCTGACTTCAGGGCATAGAAAGAAAACACAAGGAGCCTTCCCTGTCCAGTCCTGTGGACTAGCTATATGGAATCCTCAGCCTGACCACCCATCCAAACCACCAGCATCAACTGAACCTCAAGCTGGCCAATTCCTCAGCCCCAGGCCTATGGCCTTCCATGAATCCACTTATATCTCCTGAATCCTAGGCCCTAGAAAGCAAAGGATGAGTCTGAAATATCTCACTGTGACATAAAGTAGGGAAGTACTCAAAGAATCATTTGGAATTATATGTCCAAGGCACATGGTAGCCAGCTTAAACCTTTGAAGACTTGAGTATCAAAATGAGTAAAAGTGACAAACTGTAACCCACTGAATAAAAAATATACTGGTCCATTCTGATATAAACAAGTAAGTGACTACACAAATAAGACAGGAAAATGGAAAACTCCTAATGATTCCAGCTCATAAATGTAGAAGAAAGTTGGAGTTAGGATTTAGCATTTAGCCACTATCAGAGTATAATAATCATTTCGGGCAGGAATTGCAACAGATGTTAAAATGAGTGTGTAAAAGTTTGATAAGAGACAGAATATTTATAAGGTCTCCAAGTATCTCTCCACAAAATACTTATTTACTAATTAATAAGTGTGAAATATTTATTAGAATAGAAAATCTAAACTTGGAAGATAGTATCTTAACCAATTGATAGAAGAATATCACAGTCCTGGGACAAATCAGTTGTGTACCTCCTGATGAGAACAAAGTATCATTTATGTGGCATTCCTATACAAAATGCATGATCTGAATCTGTTCAGGAGATGACATAGGCAAACCTAAACTGAGGGACATTGTACTAACTGGCCTACATTGTTTAAAATTGCCATGGTTATAAAATAAGCAAAATAAATAAGTATTTCACTTGAAGGAGATGAAAGAAATATTACAACTAAATGCACTTCATGACCCTGTATTGGGCCCTGGTGTTATTAAGGATATTTTTGGGACAACTGGTAAAATCAAAATTTTAAAAATTGGTATATATCTCAGAAAAGGCAATGATTTCTACAAAACTGTCTGAGTTTGGGAGTTTTTCTGATAATCTTCAAAGATTTGAAATGTCCTATATAAATACCCTGGATTTGGCCTAAGGGCTATTTTAAGCCATTGATGAACCAAAATGTTCTAATTTCCTTTGAAATTAATAATCAATTTATCTTTCCTATTGGGATTATATAAAAAGTTGGTAATAAGCAAATCTTTTGTAAAGGCACCGATAACTAGTTAATGTGAAGCAGTAATATCAATTTATTAGAAAATTTTATTAAGAACAGGTCTCTGACAAAATTGGAAGCAGCCAAGATGTCCTTCATTAGATGAATGGCCAAATAAACCATGGCACATCCCGACAATGGACTATTACTCAGTGCTCAAACGGAAATGACCTATCAAGTCATGAAAAGACATGGAAACAGAAATATATATTCTTAAGTGAAAGAAGCTGGTGCAAAAAGGCTATATACTATATGATTGCAACTACATGGCATTCTAGAAAAGGCAAAACTATGGAGATAGTAAAAAAGATTAGTGGTCCAGGAGTTTGGAGAAGGAAGAACGAACAGGCAGAGCTTAGAGGACTTTTAGGGCAGTGAAAAAGTTCTGTCTGGTATTATGATGGTAGGTCTGTCGTTACAGACTTGTGTAAACCCATGGACTGGACAGCATCAAGAGTGAGCTTCACAGAAACCATGGACTCTGGATGATTATGTCAGTGTAGGGTCATCACTACTCTGCTAGGGAAACCTGATGATGGCAGAGGTCATGTATGCGGGTGGGCCAGGGATATATGGGGAATCTCTGTACTTTCCTTTTGATTGTGATATGAACCTGACATTTCTCTAAAAAGAAAATCTACTTAAAAAATCCTTATAGCTTTATGTAACCAGGAAAAGTGCTCACACAGAGATGACATGGAAACCTATAATGACAGTAATTAGGCAAAAATATTACTAACACAACAAAAACTACGCTCAACTGATTCTTTTTAAAAAGATTTATTTATTTGAAAGGCAGAGTTCTATAGAGAGAGGGAGAGACAGAGATTAAGTGAGGACTTCTTTCTGCTAGTTCCAGCCCCCAAATGGCCACAACAGCTGGGGCTAGGTCAGACTGAAGCCAGGAGCAAGGAGCTTCATTTGGGTCTCCCATGTGGGTACAGGGACCCAAGTAGTTGGTCCATCTTCCACTGCTTTCCCAGACATACTAGCAGGCAGCTGGATCTGAAGTGAATCAGCCAGGATTCAAATCAGCACTCATTGCAGGCGATGGCTTAACCTGCTTAACCTGCTGTGCCACAATGCCAGCCCTGCTTAATTGATTTTTCACAGAGGTGCAAAAGTGATTCAAAGGAGGGAGGATAGTCTATCAGCAAATTATGCTTAAACAATTAGATATCCACAGGCAAAAAAAAAAAAAAAAAAAAGAACCCCACACCTCATTCAAAATGTTCTATGAGGTAGCCAGTGTTAAGGCACAGTGGGTTAAGCACCATGGGCATCCCTTATCAGAGTCCTGGTTCAAGTCCCAGCTGCTCTGCTTCCAATACATCTGCCTGCTAAAGCACCTGAGAAGGTAGTGAAAGAGGACTCATGTACTTGGGGTCCTGTCATTCTCAGGAGAGACCTGGATGGCGTTCCAGGTTCCTGGCTTCGGCCTTGCACAATCCCAGCTGTTGCAGCCATTTGGAGAATGAACCAATAGATGGATGATACCTATCTCTTTCTCTGTCTCTCCCTTTCTTTCTGTCATTCTGCCTTCAAACAAATACTATCTTTTAAAAAGCATCATGGGGACTGGATTAACGCCCTGGCCTGAAGCGCTGGCATCCCATATGGGCGCTGGTTCGAGACCTGGCTGCTCCACTTCCAATCTAGTTCTCTGCTATAGCCTGGGGAAGCAGTAGAAGATGGCCCAAGTCCTTGGGCCCCTGCACCCACGTGGGAGACCTGGAAGAAGCTCCTGGCTCCTGGCTTCGGATCGGCACAGCTCCAGCCATTGCAGCCAATTGGAGAGTGAACCAGTAGATGGAAGACCTCTCTCTCTCTTTTTCTTTCTCTCTTTCTCTCTCTCTCTCTCTGCCTTTCCTTCTCTCTCTGTGTAACTCCAACTTTCAAATAAATAAATAAATCTTTTTTTAAAAATCATCATGGACTCAAATGTAAAATGTGTAATTATACATCTACTAAGGAGAACATAGAAGTAGGCATTGTGGTACAATGGGTTAACCTTCCTCTGGGGACACCTGAATACCATCCTGGAGTGCCTGTGACTGAGTCCAACCTCAGTTTCCATTCTAGCTTCCCGCTAATGTATACCCTGGAAGGCAGCAGCAATGGCTTAAGTACTTGAGTCCCTGTCGCCTGCAAGGGAGATCTGGATAGAGATCCTGGTCAGCCATTGTTGTTCTGGGCATTTAAAGGAGTGAATGAGCAGCTAGAAAATTGTTCTTTCAACTTAAAAAAAAAAAAAAGAACATAGAGAGAAACTTGGGGACTCAGGACTAAGCAAAAAATGTCTTAGACTTGACAACAAAAGTATCATCTCTAAGAGGAAACTTTGACGAATTTGACCACATCAAAATTAAAAACTTCTGCTCTGCAGAAGGCTGTTAAAAGAATGAAAAGATAATTTGCAAACTTTGAGAAAATATTTGTAAATGACATATTTGACTAAGGCCCTGTATTCAGAATATATAAAGAACTTTAAAAACTTAACAATAAGTTGTCAAGCAGTTTAATTAGAAAATGGGCACAAGATGTGAACAGACATTTCACCAAAGAGGATATATGGATGGCAAGGAAACAGAGATGCTTAACACTATTAGTCTCTGGATGAGTCTTTGGAGAAATACATTAATCGAAAAAAGCCAACCTCAAAAGTATCTGTAATGAGTTGAACTGTGTCACCCAAAACAGATTTGTTGAAGTTCTAAACTGAGGACTTCAGAATGTGACCTAAATAGGGTCTTTGCAGATTTGACTCAGTAAAGATGAAGTCATTAGGGTGGGCCCCCAGTGTGACTGGGGTCCTTCTAAAATGGGGAAATTTGAACAAGACATGAGGGAAGACAGTGAGGACAGTAGGAAGAAGATGGTCACATGACCAGAGTGAGCACTACAAACACCAAGCATTGCCGTCAAACTGCAGAAGCTGGAAGAGGCAAGAAGGATCCTCCTCTAAAGAAATCAGAGGGAGCACAGCTCTGCCAACTGCTGGATTTCAGACTTCTGGCCTCCAGAAGTGGGAGTGAACACATTTCTGTTGTTTTAGCCTCCTGGTCTGTGGTACTTTGTTATGGTAAACTCATAGATACCTAGTGCTTGGTTCTTCTGTAACAATCACAAGGTATCATAATAACAGAAAGCAAGTGGCTGCAGGGTTAGGGCAGGGGAGAGGGCGGGTGTGGTTAAAAGGAGGAACACAAGAGAATCTTGTGACAGCACAGCTGAGAATATAGACTGCAGTGGTTGTCAGGCAAGGCTATGTGTAAATACACTGCACAAAAGTCTCCATGCACACATGTGAGAACACACATATACAAGTACATGTGTGATAGGTGAATCTAAATCAGCTCCCTGGATTGTGTGGTGTCTGTCTTGGTTTTTGTACTGTGGTAACTGTGGTTGTGGAATGTTGACAAGGGGAGGGTGCATCTGCAATCTACTGTGAGTCTATGATTATCTCAAAACAAAAGTTAAACACACACACACAAACACACACAAAACAAAAAACCAAACAACCCTTTCTTTCATTTTCATGACTTAGTCATTAATACAATGGAAATACTACCAGGCTTTCTTTGATGATTCAGTTCTGGCAGTGACTCACGGTGCCCTTCTGAAAGCCAGCCCTTCCTATAGAAAGTGCAGGTGACCTGCTTAGCCATGGTCTGGCCCCAGGCCTTAGCTTTTTTCAGTTTCTTCCTGGTTACTCCCTGGTTTCTGATGATTCTCCTTCCCACAAAAGCAAAATACAGGAGATACCTGGAAGTTCAGTGGATCAAGGAATTTATTAAACTGGGTTCTGATCCCTGATTGTTCCCTGACTATAGGACCACCAATTTCTAGGTACACACACCCACTGAAAGTCATACTCATAGTGGTGGTCTGGTTCCCATGCAGGAAGGGATCAGTGTATCTTACCGAGCCTGACAGGGCAGGGCCGCTCCACCCAGCAAGGGAGATGACTCAGTTTGTCTTTATCTACATCTGCACTCCCATCCACCTGGCTTCGGTGTGAGTATTTCACACCTGCTTTCCTTCCTCCCAGGCACTGGTCGAAGTGGGAAGGCTATGCGCAGGAGTATGTGCCATACCAGCTGTGTTTCTTGCCATTTATCTCCTGAAGACAGTGCTGGATCTGTAGCATCTGGCACCTGCATAGTGAACCACCTCTGGCCCCTGACCCACCATCCACCATGGAAGAACAGGAATGTGCCAGATGCTGAGTGTGTCTCCACACCAGCACCATTCTCTAGGTAGGTGGAGAAGCATGAAGTCGGCTTTTAGTTTGCCCCAGGTTTGGAAAGTAAGAGACACACCATATATTCAGCCTGTGGTCCCCCTATCCCCAGCCTCTATACCCATGTGCCAAGATAGGCTAGGCCTGCCCAGTCCAATCCAGGTCTCCTGCCCCAGCTCCAGCTTTTCTCCTCTCAGGACTTCTCTCTGGTGTTCTGATCTGGCTGGGCATCAGTGACACCACAGCTGCCCTCTGAGGGGCAGGCACTCACAACAGATGCACCCAATATACCTCACTCATGAGGGTTTTACAGAGAGGGTGTCCTCTGTGCCTCTCAGGTGATTAGACTGATAGCAGAGGTTTCCTGAATAATGCAGCTGGTGTATTGAGACTGCAAGAACATCTTCCCTCATCTGCTTCTGGCTGACCCAACAACAAGCTCTTCCAGGCAGCTACTCTTAGAACTGCCAAGGCCTCACAGGGAACACAGGGTGTCCTTCACTATCCATGGTTCTCAGAGCTGACATCCCCACTTCTACCCCACAATCAAGGTTTGAGTTTCTCTCTCCCTCCTTCAGCCTGCCTGTATGTCAGAAAGGAATGGACCTGACTGAGCCAAGAGTCTTCTGAGGCAGGGTTATGCCTGGGCTATTTTACATCTCAGTATTCAGCACAGTGACTGGCGGTCCACACCCACACAGGAATGGGTCTGTTACCACTCTAGCATGCATAACTGGCTTTTAAAAAGACTTCTTCATTAGACCTTTCTCTCTGTCTCTCTCTCACTGTCCACTCTGCCTGTCAAAAAATAAAAAAATTAAAAAAAAAATTAAAAAAAATTAAAAAAAAAAATTAAAAAATGGCCGGCGCCGCAGCTCACTAGGCTAATCCTCCTCCTTGCGGCGCCAGCACACCGGGTTCTAGTCCCGGTCAGGGCACCGATCCTGTCCCGGTTGCCCCTCTTCCAGGCCAGCTCTCTGCTGTGGCCAGGGAGTGCAGTGGAGGATGGCCCAAAGTCCTTGGGCCCTGCACCCCATGGGAGACCAGGAGAAGCACCTGGCTCCTGCCATTGGATCAGCGCGGTGCGCTGGCCGCAGCGCGCCAACTGCGGCGGCCATTGGAGGGTGAACCAACGGCAAAAGGAAGACCTTTCTCTCTGTCTCTCTCTCTCACTGTCCACTCTGCCTGTCAAAAAAAAAAAAAAATTAAAAATTAAATTAAAAAAAAAGACTTCTTCATTGCAGCATTTGTTAATTTCTGAGAGATAATCCTTTAATAAACTTCTAGTACTTTATAATTTAATACCTTATATAACAGAGAGATGGGGTGTGGAGAGCGAGCGAGAAACTGATTACCTGTGGTCTTTGATAGATCACTCTGGCATAGAAAGTGCAACGGGTACCCAGGTTATCAGTCTGAAAAGGCAATAAAAAATATTAGTAATATGACATAAAGCACACAGACACAGCAAAAATACTTGAAGAACTTGTTAGAAACAAAATGCTACCTGAAGAATTTCTCTTAAGCAGCGGGGAACTGGAGGCTGGTAAAGCTTGGAAAGGGGGTCCTCTTCAATGACATCAATCTGTCCCAGATTGGGAAGTGCAGTGAGGATGTAACAGAACGTAGGAGGCAGATGAGTTTTTACCTGTTCAACATAAAGACAAAGATAGAACAAAAATATGCTATTAAAATATACTCTTTAGGCCAGTGCTGTGGCAGAGTGGGCTAAGCCCCTGCCTGCGGCACTGGTATCCCATATGGGCACCGTTTCTAGTCCTGGCAGCTCCTCTTCTGATACAGCTCTCTACTATGGCCTGGAAAAGCAGTAGACAATGGCCCAAAAGCTTGGGCCTTTGCACCCATGTGTGAGACCCAGAAGAAGTTCCTGTTCCTGGCTTTGGACTGGCCCAGCTACAGCCATTGCAGATGTTTGGGGAGTGAACCAAGAGATGGATGGCCTTTCTCTCTGTCTCTCCCTCTCTCTGTAACTCTGCCTCTCAAATAAATAAAAAAATCTTTAAAAAAATACTCCTTTAATATAAACATGCACATTTGCTTATAGATGCATACTGCCTCTGGAAGGCTACATGAAAAACATCTATTCTTCAGAGTGTACTATGTCATTTAGAAATCAATTCCCCTCATATGATCTAAGAAGTCAGCCACCACCTCAACCAGATGCCCTCAGCAGCCACTGGCAAGCCTGCTGGATGAGGCTCAGGAGGGTAGAAGGCACACCTATTAGTCCATCTTGCTGTTTGGAAGCCACTACCACAAGAAATTTGATAAGGCAGGAAAATGGAATTTCTGGGTAACCTAGTGATTGATACGTGTCCATGGCTTGTAGGGAGTTCCTGTTCTATTTGGTTCTATGAGCAACTGGCAGGCAGCAGGAAAAACAAACACTGTGTGCTTGGTCTAGCAAGGAGCAAAGATCCTAACTGCTGGGACAGAGTGTAAAGAACACAGTTTAAATGCACATTACCAGTTACTCTCAAGATGCAAGTCATGTTGCAAGGTAGGGAAAGCAGCCAGAGGCGGCTGGGTACACAGTGAGATGAGTGCAACTGAATCCCAGTCCCGACTCATACTCATGTGCTACCACAGACAAAGGAACTCACTGGGCAGGGCTCCTCTGTGCTATCGTGGAGACATGGACTGTGAGGTGATGATGAGGACACCTGGTTTGGCACTCGGCACAGAGCAGCCTACGGCACCCAGGAGCTCTTTATGCTGAGCTTACCTCTTCACAGGGCTGGCCGCGGCCAGGTGCTTTCAGAGGCATCACAGGAGGCCATATGGTGTCAATCAGACTGAAAAGTCCCACTGTCCTAAAACAAGAAAAGATGCTATCAAAGGTATTCTGCTTCAAACACCACCTAGCCAGCGCCTCCTCAGTGAGCCAGTCAGTGCTTAATAGACACCATCTGTAGCACTAAGGACATGGTTAGTGATCTAGATGATGGAGGCACAGGACACCCAGACAGACTAACACATGTGTGAGCTCAACTGCACAAGGAGTCTGTTCAATATATTATTACACACCTATGCTATGAAATACAGTCATTGGGGATATAGAAGTACTTAATGACACAGAAACATAGTTATGCTACCTTGCTAAATGAAAAGCAAACAACATATTATAATTTATCTATGTATGCACTTGTGTAAGCAGGGACTTCAAAAAGTTCATGGAAAATGGAATTAAAAGATAAGTTTATTCTGATGCAAACAAATCTTGATTTTTCATTATTTTCCATAAGCCTTTCACATAATACATAAAAAAAAAAAAAAAAAAAGAAGGGGCTGGAGTGTGGTGCAGTGGGTTAAGCCACTGCCTGTGATGCTGGCATTCCATATGGGCCCTGGTTGGAGTCTTAGCTGCTCTACTTCTAATACAGCTCCCTGAAAATGTGCCTGGAAAAGCAGCAGATATGGTTCAAGTGCTTGGGCCCCTGCGCCCATATGGGAAACCCAGATGGAGTGCCAGGTTTCTGGCTTGGACCTGGTCCAGCTCTGGCTGTTGTGGCTATTTGGGGAGTGAACCAGAAGACAGAAGATCTCTCCTTCTCTAGTCTCTCCTTCTCTCTGTAACTACTTTTCAGATAGATAGATAGATAGATAGATAGATAGAAAGAAAGATAGATAGATAAATAAATAAATAAATAATCTTGGAGGGAAAAACACTGAGTAGATCTTGGAGGTGATTCTTAACTTTCTTCCTTTGGATTATATATTCCTTATATATTATTCAAAAACAGATATACAGATGCTCCCTGACTTACAATAGGATTTACCCTGAAAAATTGTAAGAAAAACATCCAATAAGTTGAAAATGCAGCTAAAATATCTAATTAATTAAACATCCTGGCTCAGCAACTGGAGTACATCGGTTGTTCCCCTTGTGACTACGAGGCTGACTGGGAGCACATTCACTGCCACTGCCCAGCACCCCCAGGGGACTGCTCACACAGTGCTAGTCCAGGAGAAGATTGAAATTCAACAGTCCAAGTAAGGTTTCCTCGGAATGCACAAGGCTTTCATACCATTGTAAAGTCGAAAAATTGTCAGCTGAACCAATGTAAGCCAGGAACCACCAGTACATTACTTATACAATAAGAAAACTTATCTAACATAAAGTATAAGCCAGAGACCAAAGGACAAACATTGTGTGATTCCAACTTGCATGGTTCTCATGTTAGATCTCATGGCATTTTGAAGGCACAGCTTTGACCTTTACTGGAGCCCCTTGCTAACAGGGAGGGAGAATTGCATGGGTCTTATGTTAGTTCTGCTACTGTGAGACCTTGAGAAAGTCACTAAATCATGGGACTTTGTGTCTCCCCTTCTATAAAATAGGGTGGGTGGGTGGGGAGGAGACTGGTATCTAGCTGTTGGTGTTACTGCAAGGAGTAAAAGAAATGAGGCACAGACAGCACTATTATGGTTTCTACTCTTGCCGTAAGTGCCCAACACATCAGATATCTGATGTTACTGTAATTCTTAGTATTGTTAGAGCCATAAACACCTATGCTTTTAAGCTTAGAAACCTGCCCTAAACAGTTTATGGCAGGATTTTATTCTCAGTTATTTTGTGAAGGGACAGACTAAAATTATGATGAAGTGAGTATAAATGTTAAATTCTTTATATTAGCAGAGGACTAAGCTTGTGATTATAAAGTATATTGAAAGTATGCCACTGTAAAAATTAAGAGGAAAATGCACCTGCATGGGAGACCGGGAGGAAATACCAGGCTCCTGGCTTCGGATCGGCGCGGCACCGGATGTGGCGGCCATTAGGGTAGTGAACCAACGGAAGGAAGACCTTTCTCTCTGTCTCTCTCTCACTGTCTGTAACTCTCTGTCTCTCTCTCTCACTGTCTAATTCTGCCTGGCAAAAAACAAAACATTAAAAAAAAATTTAAAAAAATTAAGAGGAAAAAAAAAAGAAAAGGAGGAGGAAGGGTGGGAGGGAAGGAAGGTGAGATGAGAAGTATCATTATAATCTTAAAACTGAATATATAAAATACATGAAATGTGTCCCCTTTATAAAAATAAAAAAAGTAAAAAATCATAAAAAAGATAGAAATTCTCTTTTTTTGTGCAGAATAGAAAAATAAAAAAACTCCTTTGTTGCTAGTTGACAGAGTGCTTCTCAATTTTCCTAAATTTCTGGAGTTTCTCACAAAGTGTACTATGGAGTCCAACTAATGAAAACAGGACTCTGTGGTCAGTGGGGCTGCTGTGTGTAGTGTGTCTGTGGCCTGGCAGGTCACTCTCAGGAATGAGCACAAGGACTATCAGGGGTGGAGGGTCTGTGAATCTCTGTGTAACTGTGATATCTTGTCAAGCCCAGTTTCCTTTACTTTAAAACCATCAGAGCCCTGTCAGTATAATCACTAGTAATACTCTGAAGAAATAGTGTTCACTTGGAATTTTCTTTGAGAAACATGATTCTACACACACAGCCTTAGAAAATATCTATTTAGGGGCCTGTGCTGTGGCATAGTAGGCTAAGCCTCCACCTGTAGTGCCAGCATCCCATATAGTTGCTGCTTTGTGTACCAGCTGCTCCTCTTCTGATCCAGCTCTCTGCTAATGGTCTGGGAAAGCAGTAGAAGATGGCCCAAGTCTTTGGGCCCCTATACCCACATGGGAGACCCAGAAGAAGCTCCTGGCTCCAAGCTTCAGATCAGACCAGTTCAGCCATTGTGGCCATTTTGGGGAGTGAACCAGTGGATAGAAGACCTCTCTGTCTCTCCCTTTCTCTGTCACTCTGCCTCTCAAATAAATAAATCTTTAAAAAAAAAAAAAAAAAAGGAAGGAAGACATTTATTTGAATGTAATGGTGTTGAGTTATTGAAGATGCTGCTAATTTTAAAAATTTGGACAAATGACATATTTACATATACATTTCTATAATTTATTTGAAAGGCAGAGAGAGAGAGAGAGCGTGCGCGCTAGCTCCCATTTCTGGTTCACTTCCTAAATGCCTCCAACAGCTGAGGCTGGGCCAGGTTGAAGCTAGGAGCTGGGAACTCCATCTGGATCTCACCACATGAATGGTTGGGATCCAAGTGCTTGAGACATCACCTGCTGCCTGCCAGGGTGTACATTAGCAGGGAGCTGAAATCAGGAGCCAGGACTCAAACCTAGGTGCTCTGATATAGGATGCGAGCATTCCAGGTGGTGACTTAACAGCTGTACTCAACACCTGCCTCCTATTTATATTTTAATGCAGAACCCTAGATGAATGGCAGCTGTGTGTTAAATAAAATGCTTAGTCTCATAAAAAATCTGCTTCTCCACTGTTTTTAAAAATAGATGTGGTTTAGATGACTTTTGCTGCTTTGTAAATTAGAATTTTCATCTTGGGCAGTTTGCACATTCGTTCAAATGACTGCAAACTTTGAGGCGGACAAGTGTGGCACAGAAGCTGACTTTGGCACAATTAATATGCATTGTTCTTTCCACTACAATGCATTCCTTATGATTCATTTTTCCATAAAGTTCCATTTTTTACAGAGGAAAAAAATTCTTTAAAAAAGTCAGCCTTTAAAATATGTTTAAACAACAATCTGTCTGCCAAGGGACAGATACCTTAAATTTGCCTTTTCAAAAGCTAATAAAAGTTTTTATTCAAGAAGGTATTTTTTAAAAAGTAAAAGGCTAGTGTTGAGGCGCAGTGACTTAAGCTGCCACCTGCATCCCATATGAACAATGATTCCTAGTTTGAGGTCTGGATGCTCTACTTCCAATCCAGCTCCCTGCTAATATGCCAGGGAAAGCAGTGGAAGATGGCCTGAGTGTTTTGGCACCCATGTAGGAGACCTGGATGGAGTTCCATGCTCCTGGCTTGAGCCCTGCCCCGCCTTGTCCATTTCAGCCATTTGGAGAATGAACCTGAATAGATGGACAATGTCTCTCAGTCTCTCCTTCTCTCTAACTCTGCCTTTCAATAAATAAATCTTAAAAAAAAAAAACCCTCAAATGTTTAATGTTTAGAGAATATATTTAGAGGGAAAAAAGGATATGCATTATGCTTAAGATAGGGCAATTTGATAATATCATTATACCAGAATGAATTTCTTGGAGTTATACTTTAATTTACAGATGACATAAAATGAATCTGAAGGTAAATTCAGTGAAAACAAAGTTTCCAGGTACCTGATAGAAAGTTGTCATCTTTATCTCTGAACACATAGCAGAGGAGCTAGACAGGTTGTCTTCCTGCCTGAACTAAGTTGGACAGTGGTTCCATGGCATTCTCCTTCACCGGTGATGTAGTGGAGTAGGTCAAATTAGCTGATATAACTTACTGTGATTTGGGTGTCCCCAAAGGCCCATGTATTAAAGGCTTTGTCCCCAAAGTCTTATGTTAAGTCTTATATTCCACTAGGATGGTGGAAACAATGTAATCATGGTGTGTAGAGATGGGGCCTTTGGAGGTGATTAGATTGGATTAAGTTGTTAGGGTGGGAGCCCTATCATTGAATCCTGGTGGCTTTATTTTTTTAAACTCTTTTTTGTAATTTATTTTTAATTTATTATTATTTTTTTTTACAGGCAGAGTGGACAGTGAGAGAGAGAGACAGAGAGAGAGAAAGGTCTTCCTTTGCTGTTGGTTCACCCTCCAATGGCCGCCGCGGCTGGCGCGCTGCGGCTGGCGCAGGAGCCAGGTGCTTCTCCTGGTCTCCCATGGGGTGCAGGGCCCAAGCACTTGGGCCATCCTCCACTGCACTCCCGGGCCACAGCAGAGAGCTGGCCTGGGAGAGGGGCAACCGGGACAGAATCCAGAGCCCCGACCGGGACTAGAACCCCGTGTGCCGGCGCCGCTAGGCGGAGGATTAGCCTATTGAGCCGCGGCGCCAGCCTCCTGGTGGCTTTATAAAGAGAGACACATACATGCCCTCTTGCTATGTGATGCTCTGTATCACCTTGAAACTCTTGCCAGCAAGATCACTCTTATCAGATATGCAACCAATGGGGCCACTCGACCTTGGATGTGAACCTCCAGAACTGTGAGCCAAATTAACTTCCTTCCTCCCTCAGTAGCTTGTTTTAGGTATTTCTGTGGTTTATAAATCCTGACTACTGTATCACAGTAGAGAAAGCCACGCACATCACAGTTGGACAGGGGTTCACCTGACTCTCTCAGCTGTCACCATGGGAAGAGAAGTTGGAAGCCTTTGCAGGACTTGAGGCATCCTGTGAGCCTCCTCTACACCCACACAGGGGCTTACAGCAGAGGGCTTGATGCTATGGACCAAAAGACATGTGGCTGCTTCTGGCAGCAGAATACAAATGGCTTGTTGGTGAGAGCTGGCTGAGCCCACACAAGCTTTCCTAAACTCACACCCAGGGCAGTTTCTAGAACTGTATTTGCATTGATGGTAATTAATACACTTTTTAAGTGGAAGTATAACAAGATACATATTTATTAAAGTTATATTTACAGTACCACAGGGATATAAAAAGCATAAATCCAATTTTAAAAATTGAGATAATTCACATACCAAAAATTCCACCCATTTCAAGTGTACAGAGTGTGGTTTTTGGTGTATTCAGAATTATGCAACCATCATGCCTGAAACAAACATTCTATCTAGTAAGCAGTCATACTCATTCTCTGTAGCCCCTGCCAACCATGAATTTACTTCCTGCATTTTTGAATTTTGTCTATTCTGAACATTTCTTATGAACAGAATCATATAATATATGGTCTTTTGTGACTGGCTTATTTCCCTTAACATAATATTTTTGAGTTCACTCATGTAGCTTCATTCTTTTTTGTGGCTGGCTAATATTCCATGATACGAATAAAGTGCATTTTACTTATTCATTCATCAGTTGATGGACATATAAATTTCAATAAGCCTATCTATACCTATAAACACTTTTTTTCTGGGATTTTAATAAGCATTGGAGTACTGCATGAAGGTTGTATGTCATTTTGGTCTAATTGGCATCTTCACAATGCTGTCTCTTCCAGGTAGTGCCTCTCCACTTATTTATATCTATTAATCAGTGCTTTGTAATGTGTACTATATAGACTCTATACATGTTTTGTTACATGTGTATCTGAATATGTCACTTTTTGGAGCAAATGTTAATGGTATTATATTTTTAATTTTTCTTTCCAAAGGTTCATTGCTACTTCATAGCAATGTAATTCACTCTGGTAGGTTAATCTTGCATCCTCCAACTTTGCTTAAATATCTAGTTCTAGGTTTTAGTTTGCTTATTTGTTCATTTGTTTGGTAGATTCCATAAAATCTTCTACATAGACCATGATGTTCTTTGTAAATGTTCTTTGCTTCTTTACTGATCTGTAAGTCTTTTCTTTCCTTTTCCTGTCTTGCTGTGCTGGCTAACCCATACACTCTGTCAGAATCTAACATTTAACTTCCTCTGTTAGCCAGGCCTGATAGAGAAAAAAAATCCATTAGGGCACCAAATGCAGATGGAGGGTACCATTGGGGTGATGATGATAGGGTACTGCAAGAGCAGGATGGAGCAAACAAGGCTGACATTTAAAGGCCAAATTCACATTGCAATCTCCACTCAAATTTTTCTAATGTGATTTATTTCATATCCCCCCCCCGCCCCCCCCCCACACTCACTCACTCCTAATAACGAACCTACATTCAAAGAAAGGCTGGGCCAGGACTGACAGAAACTATAAACCAATATGGACCTCTAGAAACAAACAAACAAACTCACCACTTGTGTGCATTTCCTTGAAGCCAAATGGCTGGTTTTAGCCCAGTGCACTGGCTGCTTTGGTGAGTAAAAAAAGAGCTAAAACACTAAAGAGAAATTCAGACTTAATTATCTACTAAGGCTTGGAATGTAAAATTTCAATTAGTATCTGTTTTCCATGTAATCTTGTGAATAAATAATTGAAATAGGTTCTCATATTCCTGCCACAATTTATCTGCCAACAGGGCTTTTAATAGTTTGCTTCATTAAATCTTAAGAGTCTTAGAAAGGTTACTTGAAGATGAGCTTTCCAGGTGGGAAAGGTGGATAAACATGATTAGTGCCTTGCCAAAGATAGAATAAAAACAGCCAGTGACTAGAGCATGCTGGTGCAAAGTTCTACAACAGAACGAGCTGATAATATATGTGCGATATATATATTATATATATGTGTGATAATATATGTGGCAAGGTGCTGTTCTCTTCAGACACACATTCCAGTGACCAGCAGCATGTGCAGGATGTGGAATAAGAGACTGCCTCCAAGATCTCTCAAGTCTTCTACACCTTCCAAAGCAAGAGCCACCCCTATATGTTACTGAAGTGTAAGAGGCACCTTCTGAGAACACCTTCAGGCTTATGAAAAAGTCCCTGGGGGAATCCCTTAAGAGAGATGCTGTGAGGATGGGGTTATCAGCATTTGGAGTTAACGAAGGCTCCAGAGATTGACTGAGACTTAGGAACATATTAGAGATGAGTGTCACAGAAAGGAAGCCTGCCCACTCCTGTCCTTTAGGGCTTAGGTGTCACGTTCTCAACCTCAGTACTGGGCATTTGCTCTGAGGAGCATAGCAGGCAGCAGCAGTTTGGAGGAAATACCTTTCGTCTGTAAAGTGCAGTCCTGACACCTCTCTTGCCTCATTTTCTTCCCTGGTAGGCTTCTGTTATGCTTTCTTAATTTCTTTTTCCTTTCCTCTTCTTTCCTTCTTTCTTTCTCTCACTCTTTTTAAAGATTTATTTATTTGAAAGGCAGAGTGATAGAGAGGGAGAAGGAGAGGAAGAGGGAAAGAGATCTTGCATCTGCTGGTTCACTCCCTCAAATGGTTGCAACAGCTCAGGGTGGGCAAAGCTGAACCAGGAGCTTCTTTTGGGTCTCCCACATGGGTGGCAGTGACCCATGTACTTGGGCCATCTTTCACTGCCTTCCCAGGTGCATTAGCAGGGAGCTGGATCAGAAGCAGAGCAGCTGGGACTTGAACCAGGGTTCTAGTGTGAGACGTTAACTTGCTGCTCAGCAACACTAGTCCCTGTGCTCCAATTCCTAACATTGCTACCATCCGTTGTTGCCATGTGTCTGTATTTGAGGAGCAAAGCCGATTCCAGAGTCTTTGGTGTTGGGTGAAGGTCAGTGAGGGTGGTGAAGTTTGCAGTGGCTGAAGCAGGGGAGCAGAAGTGAGGCACATGCTCCTTCTCTTGAGAGCACAGCAGTAGAGAGACCTGCAAACAGCCAACATCTGTGACCCATGCCTTCCTGCAGGCTGACATAAGCTTGGCGACGATGATGGAAGGCTTTTCATGTTGCAAAAGGCTTTGGGTATTGATTAAAACAAAACAACAGTGAACCTAAACCTTTCCAACTCATTTGTAATAAAAAGCTAAAAATACAGGGTAATCAAGACTTTAACTAACTTTAAAAATATTTTCTACTTGTTTTAGGAATTACCAAATTCTTCAGAAAAAATACCCCCAAGATTATAAAGGCTGGAATAAACAGAAATACTAATATGAAGCAAAGTTAACTTATTCCTTATAATGAAAAAAGCCCATTTTCTTGCCTGTGGTTTGTTGTTTGTGAGATATTCTGGAAGTTGTTGAAATCTAAATAGAAAACACACCAAAAATCACAATGGGAGGAGACTGACTTGAGATCGTTTTCAGAAAAGGTCTCAAGAATTCAGTTTAGGAGTCTGAAATGATGTCAAGGCACATAAGTATCTCCTGGAGTCCATAGACAGCTAAGATTTTCCATCTTTGTACAAAAAATATGTATGGAACTGAGCTACCCACACGTGTGCAGAAACCTAAAATGGGACGTCCACTTCCTAAACTTCAGGTTGCCTGCAGCCCTATATTACCAGTGTTCTCAGTCATTTTGATGAGCAGACAAAGATCGGGCTTAGTCCTGGCCCATGAGAGCAGAGCCCTTCTCTTGGGGACTAAAGAGTAGATGATGAGAATAGAGTATGAGCAGGGATATCAAAGACAAACATAAACAATAAATGAGGAAGGAATGGGATTCCTATCTGTCATTTGAAGCAATGCTAAATTTACATATTTTTACATAAATTATTTAGTTCTTTAGCTCAACACAATTATTTTTTCAACTTTTTAAGACTTTCTGGTTGCAGTAAATAATTGACTTCTGCTGGCCTCATTATATCTGATGTTATTTATTTTGACATGTAGGTGATTAAAACTCCAGCACCTAGAAATTTTCAATGTGAACACCTTGCACTCTACGCACCCTACCATCAATAGAGTTACCTATTCACTTGCCTGATCTCTGAGTCTTTTCAGGGGTCATTTCCCCCATTTGATAGTGTGCCATTTAACAGCTCCAAAATCTTTGCAGGGCTATCTATGACTATCTGGAATTACTTTCTTTTGGGTGTGGACAGAGTGGAATTTGATCTAGGAGCTTTAAACCACCATCATGATGTCAGTTAAAGAAGATAGAAAGATAATTAGTAACCTGACCTACTGACCTAGTTCATCCTCAGACAGCTCAGACTTTTTTTAAAAAAACCAAGTATATATTTTGGATGTAAAATGTTTTTGAAATCTGTCACATAGTTGCTAATTTCCTTGTATCTATGATTGTGATAGTACAACTCTCCAACAGAGTTCATCTGGAAAAAGGAGTATCTCAGATCAGTAGTTCTCAAAGTGCAGGGCCCAACTCTTCCAGGTGGCCTGCAAGGCCAGAACTGCTTTCTGCTGAGACCTTACATTTCTTTCTCACTTTCACTGTCTCCTGTTTCCCAAAGCCCAGGACGCATCATGCACCAGCAGACTGACTTCATGGCAGAGATGATAATCCATCATCTTCTACTAAGCCTGACATCACAGAAAGCAGCAAAAGCATGAAACAGTGCCACTTTTCTCACTAAGTTGTTTTTGTTTTAGAAAATATTTTTCATAAAAATACTATTTATGTTATCATGTAATGGGTTTATTGTTTATTGCTTACTGAGGTGAATTAATGAATACTGAAAATCTTTTCAGTTTTACTTCGTAATGTGGTAAATATTAGTCAATGTAACCAAGTTTGTTTTAAAAATCCTCTTTGGGAGTGGGTGCTTAGCCTAGTGGTGAAGATGCCCACATCCCACATCAGAGTATCTGGGTTTGATTCTGGCTCTGGCTCTGGTTCCTACTCCAGTTTCCTGCAAAAGAAAACCCCAGGAGGTTCAAGCATCTGGGTTCCTGCCAAAATGTAAGAGACCTGAATTTAAGTTCCTGGCTCCTGGATTTGACCCTGGGCCAGCCCCAGCTGTTGTAGGCATTTGGGAATGAACTAGTAGATAGGAGTTTTCTACCAGTTTTTGTCTTTCAGCTTCCCCAAATGATTTAAAAGCCTATTTGGGTACATAATAATATTTAAGAGTCTAAAACCTTTTAGATTCTTAAATATTTTCTTGTGATGAAAAAGTTTGGAAGGGTTGTTTAAACCTCTGTGCTTCTCAAGACTGGCTCTACCACTGCCCTTCTCCTCCCTCTGCCCTCACTCTCCCCCACCCCACTTGATGACAACCACTGTACCTTCCCTCAAGTAGCAGCAAGTCTACCTACCCAAATGGTCACTGACTGTCAGGAGACAACAAACTTCAGGTATTTCTGGTTGGTTGTATTTTAAGACATAAACTTTATGCAGTCTAAGAAATAATTTTCTCTTAACCGTTGAGTCATTAACAGTGCCCAGTAAATTAAGACAGGAGTCCTATTTTGAGTTGTAACTTCCTATTGTTTGTAAAATTAGGTCAGTGCATGTGGGCTATTTGTAAATAATGTAACTTCCTACAACTCCAACGTTTCCTGTGACCCAACACTCAACTGGAGGGTAGTTTCAGAGGCAGGCAAATTTGCCATGTTGGTGAGGCCCTAGAGACGTTCTGAAGAGTCTCAAAGGCAGGGAGGAGGCCGGCGCCGCGGCTCACTAGGCTAATCCTCCGCCTGTGGCACCGGCACACTGGGTTCTAGTCCTGGTCGGGGCACCGGATTCTGTCCCGGTTGCCCTTCTTCCAGGCCAGCTCCCTGCTGTGGCCAGGGAGTGCAGTGGAGGATGGCCCAAGTGGTTGGGCCCTGCACCTCATGGGAGACCAGGAAAAGCACCTGGCCCCTGCCATCGGATCAGCGCGGTGTGCCGGCCGCAGTGCGCCAGCCGCAGTGCGCCAGCCGCAGCAGTCATTGGAGGGTGAACCAACGGCAAAGGAAGACCTTTCTCTCTGTCTCTCTCTCTCACTGTCCACTCTGCCTGTCAAAAAAAAAAAAAAAAAAAAAAGGCAGGGAGGAAATTCCTTAGCAAGCTTCATCCAGGCAGGTGGGGTCACAGCTCATCGCCCATCCCCTCAGGAGCTCATTCTGAGGGTGGCTGGTGGCACTGTCTTGGCTCTTCTAACATCAATGCCAACAAGACCAGCAAAGGCCAATAAGTCTTGAGACTACTATTTTAGCAGGAACCACTGTTGGTTTTTGTGCAGGGAGACAGGCTCCTTTGAAGCCAATCTGATGTAGCTCCATCCACCGCACTCTCTCTTATGTTGATATTGTTAGTGCTGCTTGTTGACTCTTGTCCTCATAGGAATGAAGGCTCCTGAGAACAGGCCTTGTCCCTCTGTTCTGTAGAATAACAGAATATGGGGCAAGGAATAGGACAATGTAGGGTATAGGGGCATGTGGTTGTGGGCCTGATGCACTGTTTGGTCAGGGTGGCCATGCCCTTGAAACTCCACTTGTCAGTTCCACCTGGTAAAGACATGTGGGGTCTCAGCAATACTGGCATCTGTCACATACCACAGACATTTCGTCATGCTTCAGTGTTGGAACTTCTCATGAGGTCTCATTTTTGTTTTAAAGATTTTATTTAATTACTTTAAAGAGTTCCGGAGAAGAGGCAGGAGAGGGGGAGGGGGAGGAGGAGGGGGAGAGGGAGAGAGAAGGAGAAAGAATATATTCCATCTGCTGGTTCATTCTCTAAATGGCTGCAACAGCCAGAGCTGGGCCAATCTGAAGCCAAGAGCCAGGAGCTTCTTATGGGTCTTGGGCCATCTTCCACTGCTTTCTCAGGCCATAGCAGAGAGCTGGATCAGAAGAGAGCAACCAAGACTTGAACAGGTGCCCATATGGGAGGCAAGCACTGCATGTGGCAGCTTTACCCACTATCCTACAACACTGGCCCTGTCATTTTTGTTCAAAAATTTTTTTTTCTAATTTAATTTAATTTATGTATGTGTGTGTGTGTGTGAGAGAGAGAGAGAGAGAGAGAGAGAAAGAGAGAGAGAGATTGAACTATTGATTGATTCAATTCCTAAATACCCACAACAGCTAAGGCTGGGCCAGTAGCCAAGAACTCAATCCAAGTTCCCACATGGCTGGTAGGGACCCAAGTACTTGAGCCATTACATGCTGGCTCCTGGTTAATAGGAGGCTGAAACAGAGAGCAGAGCCAGGCCATGATTCTAGGCACTCTGATGTAGGATGTGGTTGTCCCAAGTGGTGGCTTACCTGCTGTGCCACATGCCTATCTTTCATATTCTCACTTGCTTACTTAATTCACTTAGTATCAGACTCTCTGTCATTTGTAGATACAGTTTATATATGATTAAGACAGAAAACATGCCTTCTAGAAGGTAACTTAAGTCCTTTTACATCACCTTACATACCAACAGACCATCTTGAATGAATTAAACTTTTGCCCCAATACTCAATGCATTTCCTTCAATAAAGTTTGGTTAAATCTTCAAAGACATCATCAAGTAGCCCAGCAGATCATTAAACAAATTGGTAGGAGCCACGGAAACCTTGAGAGCCTAACAGCATGAGAACTGCAGTGATGCAGCAATTCTACTCCTAAGTGTCTACTCAAGGAAAAAGAACTTATGTCCACACATATATTCATATATGAATGTTCACAAACAGATTATTCATGACAATGAGAAAGCTGAAATACCTAAATGTTCATTAGCTGGTGAATAGATAAATAAATCTGGTATATCTGTACAATGAAATTTATTCAGTTATAAAGGAAATTTCATTTTGAGGCACCTGTATCATAAATGAACCTTGAAGACTTTTCTGCTAAAGTGAAAGAGACTAGAAACCAGAGGTCACATTTATATGAAATGTCCCAAAAAAGCATTCTATGGTGACAGAAAGGAGAGTAATGGTTGTTAGGGGATGTGAAGGACAACAAGTGACTGTCAGTGGATATTGAAAATATTCTTGGATTGGACAATGGTGACAATTCTATAACTTTGTGAGTAAAAACCAATGTTTTGCACACTTTAAAAAGGGTAAATTTTATGTTATGTAAATGACATCCCAGTCGAGCTGTTATTAAAAAGTATCAACTGCAGGTTTTCAACACCACAAGTTCAGGAAACACTTGGGACGCCTGCACTCCATATCTTAGTGCCTATTTGATCTTGGCTGCTCTGCTTCAGAAACACCTTCCTGCTAGTGCATTCTGGAAAGGCAGCACATGATTGTTTAAGTTCTTGATTCTCTGCCACCCACATGGGAGACCCAGATGGAGTTTTAGGTCCTTGGCTTCAGTCTAGCCCAGCCAGACTGGCATTTAGGGAGTGAACTAGCAAGCGCAAAATTTTTCTCTCTCTCTCTGCCTCACAAATAAATAATAAATAAAAACATTTTAAAAAGGGTTATTAACTTAAGACAGGTCTCTACAAGAAGACCTCCTGCCTTGACCTGAAATGTATTCATTATTACCTCTTCTTCAGCTCTGCTCAAGATTTTGCTACAATATTATCTTTCTTCCCTTTCCTAAGAGCCTCAACCTCCACCCAAACTAATCTCAAAGCACCCAGGAAACTGAAAGGCAGGTCTCCTGCAATAAAACATTACTGCTGTTATCACTACTGAAAAGTTGACCTGGGGCCCACGGAACAGCCTAGGGCTGGAGAGAGGGTGAAAGGGGCTGGGAGAGTGGGATGGTATCAACATCCATGTTTTGGAATGGCTGCTCCTCCAGCTCCTTGTGACCCCCAGTGCTTTGCAGAGGACAGACTGCACGCATGTTGGGCTCAGGATTTGTGGGAGCTAAGGAGAGTATGGGTTAGAGCACACACACATACACACACACAAAGACAACATTTCCCCTTGAGTTGCTATGAACTTCCATATAAAGATGTGGCTGGATTTCTGAACAGGCTGTCTTGATTGATGGGTAAATTTTATATTTAAACCTTCTATTGTGGTGACTCAAGATACTCAAAATGACAGAATATGTACCATAAAATAGTATTTCAGTAACACCTTTGGGACAGTGATGATGGTAGCCACCACAGCTAATATTTACATTTCCAGGGAGTGCATGCACCTTTTGCTGGGCCCTGACTTCAGCTATCCTGTAACTCAATTGGAGCATGAGCTGACCAGGGTTAGCAGCTACCAAGGGCATCAGATGGGCATTCTGACTTGAAACGGTCTTCTGCTCAGAATATCCTACTATATCTTCCAGATACGGGGATTACTAAATACTTCCCAAAGTTATGTCACTGCTTTTCAGAAAGGTACTTTTCAAATTGAAGTTAACTGAAGAAACCATAAAAAGAGATTAAGCCCTCTGCATGGTTCCTTTGAATCAGTGCTTAAATTTATATAATTATGTAAGATGAATTTATAACTCTGGAATAGCTCACATTAAACAAGTTATTTGAGGGGGTTGGCACTGTGGCGTAGCAGATAAAGCCACTGCCTGCAGTGCTGGCATCCCATATAGGCATTGGTTTGAGTCCTGGCTGCTCCACTTTCAATCCAGCTCTCTGCTTTGGCCTGGGAAAGCAGTAGAAGATAGCCCAAGTCCCTGGGCCCCTGTACCCACGTGGGAAACCTGGAAGAAGCTCCTGGCTCCTGGCTTCAGATCGGCGCAGCTTCCAGCCATTGTGGTCAATTGAGGATTGTACCAGCAAATGGAAGACCCTCCCCCCCTCCCCTTCCTCTCCTTCTCTCTCTCAGTGTAACTCTTTCAAATAAATAAATAAAAATATTTTAAGAAAAAGTTATTTGAGGAGCCAGCATTGTGGCACAGTGGGTAAAGCCATCGCTTGCGATGCTGGCATCCCATCCAGGTGCTGGTTCGTGTCCCAGTTGTTCCACTTCTGATCCAGCTCCCTGCTAACTGCCTGAGAAATGCAGTAGAAGAAGGTCCAAGTATTTGGGCCTCTGCCATCCATGAGGGAAACCTGGAAGAAACTCCTGGCTTTGGTCTGGCCCAGCACTGGCAATTGTGGGCATTTGGGGAGTGAACCAGCAGATGCAGGATCTCTCTGTCCTGTCTCTGTAACACTTTCAAAATAAGTAAGTCTCAAAAGAAAAAAAAAAAAAAACTATTCCACAGACAGAGATAGATATCCCACTCATTAGTTCACTCCCCAAATGCCCACGACAGTTAGGGCTAAGCTGGGGCAGGAGCCAGTAATGCAGTCCAAAACTCCCACGTAGGAACCAGGGACTCAACCACTTGAGCCACCACTTGCTGCTTGCCAGGGTTCACACTGGTAGAAAGCTGTATTCAGAAGCTGGAGCTGGAACAGGGAATCTGATGAGGCATGTGGGTATCTTAACTGGCATCTTGATTGCTAGGTCAAATGTCTGTAACTAGAATGCCTCACATATGAGTGCTTGATGAAGAAGTTAAGAAGCTGCTTGGGGGCCGGTGCCGCGGCTCACTTGGCTAATCATCTGCATGTGGCGCCGGCACCCCGGGTTCTAGTCCCGGTTGGGGCGTCAGATTCTGTCCTGGTTGCTCCTCTTCTAGTCCAGCTCTCTGCTGTGGCCCGGGAGTGCAGTGGAGGATGGCCCAAGTGCTTGGGCCCTGCACCCGCATGGGAGACCAGGAGGAAGCACCTGGCTCCTGGCTTCGGATCGGCACAGTGTTCCAGCCTTAGCAGCCATTTAAGGGGGTGACCCAATGGAAAAGGAAGACCTTTCTCTCTGTCTCTGTCTCTCTCTCTCACTGTCTAACTCTGCATGTCAAAAGGAAGAAGAAGAAGAGGAGGAAGAAGCAGCAGCAGCAGCAGCAGCAGTAGCAGCTGCTTGGGACCCAATGATCCCACATCAGAGTGATCAGATTTCAGTCCTGGGTTCACCCGGATTCTAGCTTCCTGTTAATGTGCACCCTGGGAGGCAGCAGGTGATGGTTCAAATACTTGGTTCCCACCACGAACATGGAAGACCTGGATTGAAATCCTGGCTCCTGGTTTTGACTTGGCTCAGTTCTGGCCATTGTGGGTATTTGGGGAGTGAACCAGAGGACAGGAGATCTGTCTATCTTCTGTCTCAAATAAATGAAATTTATTTTATTACTTTTAAATAAATGCTTATTTCTTTTACCTGAAAGGTAAAGTGACAAAGAGAAATGGAAGGAATAAGGGAGGAGGGAGGAAGAGAGAGAGGGAGGGAAGCAGAAAGAGGACAGAGAGAGATACATCTTCCATTTCCTTGTTTGCTACTCAAATGCCCACAACAGCCAAGGCTGGGGCCTGCTGAAACCTCCTAGAAGCCTGCAACCCCATCTGGGTCTCCCACGTGGGTGGCAGGGGCCCAAACACTTGAGCCATCATCTTCTGTCTCACAGGATGCCTTAGCAGGAAGCTGGATCAGAAGCAAGAGTAGCTGGGACTTTAACCAGCATTCCAATAAGGGATACAGATGTCTCAAGCCTGGCTTAACATGCTGCTCCAGAATGCCTGCCCCAAATAAATTTTTAAAAAATCTCTTTTCTAGCCGGCGCCGCGGCTCAATAGGCTAATCCTCCGCCTAGCGGCGCCGGCACACCAGGTTCTAGTCCCGGTCGGGGCACCGATCCTGTCCCGGTTGCCCCTCTTCCAGGCCAGCCCTCTGCTGTGGCCAGGGAGTGCAGTGGAGGATGGCCCAAGTGCTTGGGCCCTGCACCCCATGGGAGACCAGGATAAACACCTGGCTCCTGCCATCGGATCAGCGCGGTGCGCCGGCCGCAGCGCGCTACCGCGGTGGCCATTGGAGGGTGAACCAACGGCAAAAGGAAGACCTTTCTCTCTATCTCTGTCTCTCACTGTCCACTCTGCCTGTCAAAAAAAATAAAAATTAAAAAAAAAAAATCTCTTTTCTAATGGCAACTCTTACCTCAAGTTCTGCAATATAAAATTATCTAGTTGTATAACTATGAAAAACAAGTTCTTTACATATTTACAAATCACACACACACACACTTGCACAGGAAATAAGCAAGTCCTACAACATGTTGCTGTCTGAAACTCTGCAAACAGTTCTTGGCCTTCTCTCATGTCCCAGGTGGTACTTATTTCAAAAGTGTCACACAATCCACTTGCTGGGGGCTGAAACGCCCACACTTCCACACAAAATCTGTCAGTACATATCTCTTGATAGATACATGTGTTTTTACCAAACATTATTACAAATATACTCTTGTACTTTGTGATAAAACTTGCCTCCTAACAATTCATCCTATTTTCATGAACTCATATATCATGTATCCTTCCTTTTAAAGACTGAACTTGTAAGTTCTATTCTAATATTTTATATTGGCATGTCAAATATTGAAGAGGAAAACTATAAAACACCCCTTACCCAGACACCAGGCTCCGGCCTAATAACTAAACAACCTGCACTGCTGCACTCACAGCCTCAGGGAGGTGGGAGGATCCAGCTGAGACCTTTCTCACCCTTCCCTGGGCTTAAAGGCCCAGCCTGAAGCTGGCATTTCTGAGTGTGTCTCATTGGAGTTCCACCATCCCCAGACACAGAGAGAACAGGAGGGAAGGGGCAGTGTCTTAGCTCTCTCACCCTGAACTCCCCAGCCCAAAAGCACCCCAGCAAGATAGATTGTTTCAGGCTGCCAGGTATATCTTTTAACAGAATTAGAATTCAAACCATTCAAAAAAAATTTTTTTAAAGACTTATTTGAAAGGAATAGTTACATACAGATAGGGAAAGGCAGAGAGAGAGAGAGAGAGAGAGAGAGAGAGAGAGAGAGAGATGTTACCTTAAAATTCACAAAGAAAACAGTAAAGTGCAAAAAAAAGTCAAGTGGATGTTCCTAAAACCAAGGGCTACCACTTATCATGGGCTGAGTATACATGCAACATGTGATCCTTTGCCTCTCAAAGTAGGTATTTTATCCATTTAATCTGTGAGAAACTTAAAGCTTATCAAGATAAATATTCTATCCTATGCCATACAACTAGAAAGTGGGGAAGAAGGCTGACCCATTTTTGAGGGGCTGATGGTGTGGCACAGAGGTTTAACCCAACACCTGTAAAGCTGACATACATATGAGCACAATGTTTGAGTCTTGGCTGCTTTATTTCTGATTCAGCTTCCTGCTAATGTGCCTGGGAAAGCAGCAGCAGATGGCCCAGGTGCTTGCTCCTGCCACCCATGTGAGAGACCTGGATGGAGTTCCAGGCTCTTATGTTTGGCCTGGCCCAATCCTAGTCTTTTCAACCACTGAGGAAATAAACCAGAGGATGCAAGATCTTTCTTTCTTTCTCAATCTCTCTTCCACTCCCCCACCCCGACTCTGCCTTTCAAATAATAACTTTTTTTTAAAAGGAAAAGAAAAAGATGCTCCCCATTGCCCTGCTTGTGGGTTATGAAAATGAACATATGGGAATATTGTTCCAAATAAAAATACCGTTCATGACCTCACGACATTCAAAAATTTGTCAAACAAGTATAGAAGAAAGCCTTAACGATAAAGGAAAAGACTGATAAATTTGATAACCTGGTACTTCGGTTAATAAAAAGAACAAAAGGACAAGCCACCTATAACACACTCCATACACAACCAATAAAGTACTTACGTTCAGAATAAAGATAAAATTAAAAATGGCTAATAAATCTAAAAAGGTTCTGGGCCTCTTTAGGAATCAGGTATTGCAATTTAAATCACAATAAGATTCTATTTCAGACCTATCAGGCCAAAAAGCTGCTAAGTCTGGGTGAAAAAAAGATATTTAAACAACTCAAATAATAAAAATAAAGTAGAGCAGCAGGAACAGTCTAGGATGCTAATAGGAATGGATATCAGAACTCTACTTTTGGAAGCCAATTTAACATTATTAAGTGAAGGTGAAGAACATCTCTGACCCCCAAAGCAATGTGCACACTTGTGCAGTATGAAACACAACAAGGGCTCTTGTTGCTGCCTGCAATGGCCAGAAATGTCCAGAACAACTGCATGGATTCACAGGTTGTGGTTAAAGCACAAAATGGAATGAAAATCAGTGAAAAGTATATAACAGATCAGGTTTATCGGTTTAACAACATGCACACACACACACCTATCTATGTACACATGCATGCACAAAGTGTGTGGGCTCCCACACTGGGGTCTTCTTGTTTGCAGCCAGTCTGAGGCAACTCTGGTGAGCAGGAGAAGCAAAACATTAGGAATGTACAAGGACCATTCCATCTCTACAAAGCTTCAGAAACAGGCAAACCCAACAATATTTTTAAGGACCTACACAAAGTGGCAAAAACTAAAACACACTGAAGAATATCAGTGAACTGAGAAGATCTCTAGGACGGGGTGAGTGGCTTCTGGACACTGGTCGGTCACATTTTGTTTTTTGACTTGGTGGTGGCTTCATGGGTGTGCTTTAGTTATTCATTGATTGGCTGTTACACTTAACTGTCATGCACTCTTTTACATGGCTGTTATATTTCACTATGAGACAGTAAAAATATAAAAGCAGTAAAGGAGGTGTGCAGAGAGGCTCACAAAGACTTGATGTACAGCCCTGAGACAGGCTAAATGCCTTCTGGGAGCTGGTGAAGAAGGCAAGCCCTATCTCTCTGTTTGTAGATACGCTTACACTGATAGAGAGAAGTATGGGAGATTTAAGCTGAAAGAGACATTATTAAATTTCCTTTTAGAATTTATATTGTTCACTTTAACAGCAACAACCAGGGGGGAACAGGTAGCACTGAGAGACCAAATTTGAAGCATTTTTAGAAATGTATGGTCCAAGTTCAATGGTTTTATGATTATCTACGCTAGGAAATTTACTTCTCTTTCTTTTATTGTTTTTGCTAGTAATGAAAATTACCTTTGTTACAAACTCCTTTTTCATTAATCAGTGTCTAAGTAAACTAGGAAGAGAAAATTCCCCAACTTACGCAGGCAGTGTATTTACTAGATTGGACACTCTTCCTGATTACTCAAGACAATTCTAGCATGGATAGCTTATTGTTGTTGTTTAACAAAAACAATGGAAAACACCAAGAATCTAAATTAAATATCAACAGCACTGACAAGAAATCATCAGATTTCTGTTTTGAGGGTCTGGGATTATAACTATGAAACAAATGGGAAATTTACAGAAATGAATTTCCCTAAAATTAGAAGTAATTGAATGTCAGCTGCAGCACCCAAAACTCAGACTTTGGAATTTGATAGTCCTGGCTTGAGGCCTAGCTCATTCATGGAGCCAAATTACTTAATTTCAATGAGTTTCAGGTCTTTATAAAAAAAAATGGACATCACTACCTAATTTGCCAGCTAGTTTGAAGGGTAAATGAAAGAAAAAATGATGACAGCACTGCTCAAAGTTTCCTTTCTTCCCACTTTCAGTCTCCCAAGTTAACAAAAAGATATTTCACTAGCAAATTATAAAGATTTAAGAGTTTTCTGTTCAAAATTAACATTATAAGATCCTCCAAATTTGAGAATACGGCTGATAAAAGCATATTTTAATTAGGTATTTATATTTATTATTTGAGATTACCAAAGGAATATTTCCATTCTGCTTCTCAGTTATAATGTTGCACAGTGTCCCCATGGTAGTAAGTATTGCAAAGGCTATATATCTGAGAGAGCAAAAATTACATTGAATACATGAAATGTTTATGTGAGCAACCGACTCTCAATAGTTGTTTTCAAACCATGCAGCTGGAGTCCTAAGGAGCTGGGTGGAGAGACTCTGGTGGTCTGACCTATCCACCTACCAGTTTCCAACAGAGCAAATAACTCTACATGCATCTGCTGTGACCTTTGGCTTTCTCTTTACATTTCTACTTTATAGAAAATAGTTTGAAAACTTTAAAATACTCACCTCCTGCTAGTCATTATGACTTCTGTAGGGAGAGGAGGGAAGGATTTCTACAAGAAGGAATGAATGAAAAAGAAGAAAACCAGAACTCTAACTAATTTACTGAATCCTAGACTTATTGTTTTGCAAGGTAAATTAACTAGTTAAATAACTAACCTGGAGGACTGACTGGTATTTGTTTTTATGGTGGTGTATCAGCTGATCTTCCTTCTAGTTTCTTTTATCCCTGTTCTAACTAAACCTCTCTGTACTTTTAATCTTACTGGCTCAGTTATCTATTCTTTTCCCATTATCATCAGGTAATTGACAAGGCCTAGCAATTTCCAAATGGATTTATTTTCTTCCTTGGGGAAAAATAGAACCCTTTCAAAATCTGTCAGTCTTCTAAATCACTCTTGATAGTCTTTCTTTGCCCAGTTTGTCTCCAAAAAGACAAAGATACATCCTGTATTAATACTATGTTTCCCCTTTGCAGTTAATTAGAGAAAGGAGAAAATAAGTTAAAGGACGAAGGGAAGTCTTATATGCTGTTTTGCACCCTTAAGTTCATGATCTCATTAAATTCTCCTAACACCTTTGGGAAGTCCATGTTAGTTATCCTGATTGGTCACTGAGGACACGATTAGTACCAATTAACCAGCAAACGTAAGAGCCAAGGCAAGACCCGAGATATGCTGGTTCCAGGGCCAGTGCTCTGAATCAGCGCTTAATCACAGCTGCCTCCTCTCAGTGACCATGGGCACTCTTCAAGTTTTTGCTTTGTTTTTTAAACAGTAAGTCCCCTTACATAAGCTAGGCCCACAGAATGAAACACTTTTAATTTGTCTCTTGATTATGTGGGTATAGGTAGCGTAATAGGAAGGAAGACCAAAAGCACTTTTCAAACTACTTCTAAAAAAATACTGGTTTTCATATCAGTTTATTTTGGTTCAAATTTCATCATCCGTTAATCAGGTTTTTATTGAACACTACACTGTTTTAGAAAACACAAAGAAAAATAACAGTTGGTCCCCAAAACACAGCCTATTTTTGGTCAAAAGGTATTAGGAAGAATAAGCTTATGGGTGGGAGGACAAGCACATTCTACCCTGCATGCCTTCCCTTGGGTTTCTATCTAAAAACAGGAGGAGCCTATGAGTGTCATCCAAGGTCTCCTCCTCCATGAAGCCAGAGCACAAGGTGGGGGTGGGGGGAGGTATTGGGATGGGGGTAGAGGGTGGACATCCACCACTCACAGCAGAAGCCTTAGTAGCTTCCTGTCCTTTAGAGTGGAAATGCCTTGGGGACTGCAACTGAAATCCCATCTGGGTATCTACAAGCTAGTTAGTGAAAAGACAGTCCCATAGAAAAGACTGTGTTCAAAGCTGAAAGTCTTATTGGATTGATAGTTATGTGAACTTGTTTTTGTTGAATAGTGGTATGTATAGTCTAACAGTTGGTTTTACTTCAGTAGCTGAAGGGCAGGCCCGTAGGACAGTCATGCTGGGGATGGTTAAGTTCAAACAGGATCTTTCAGGTAGTCTGGGGCTCTCATTCACCTACCTTCCTGTGATTAGCCCAGTGGGTGGCTAAGCCTTGTAGTCACTCTGTTGTTTCCCTTTGTATGCCCCAATCAATGTCTTGATTTTCACTCTCATCGATAATGAAAACAGATTAGTTAGATCAGATATAAAATCAGTTTTCTTATCTTAAGGAGCTTTCATTGAAAGATAAAGGTGAGGACTGATATAGGGAGGTACCCATTTGAATAAATAAATTCTTGCCCTTATTTCCCAAAAAATAGCCTTAATGGTGTTGTGCCTTTTTGATATATGTAGAATTATGCCTCAAAGTTCCATTTAGAAACTGTTCCTCTCCAGCTGGACTTAGGACAGATTTGTAGTCATTTTCATAACTCAGTGCAAACACTTCCTAGAATTTTGTGTTTTTTTTTCAGTTGAAGTAATATTCACAGAAAATATAATTATTCTAAATTGCACAATTTGGTGGCATTTTAGTACATCCACAGTGTTGTACACATATCCCCTCTATTTAGTTTCAGAATATTTTCATTATCACATAGTAGAACCCCATCCCTTTGGCAGTCACTCCCTTTTCTCCTCCTCCCAGTGCCTGGCAACCAGCAATCTGCTTTGTTGCCAAGGGTTTTTTCTGAATACTTCATGTAGATGGAGTCACATAACTGTGCAAGGTGTCCAAACTGCAACCTTTGTGTATGGTTTTCTTTGTTTAACATCACATTTTTGAAGTCTATCCATGTTATATGCAGCATGTTCCTTTCTCTTTGGACTTAATAAAAACCTTTTTTGTGGCTACTTTATGTCTTTTATGGAAGGCTTTCTTTTTTTTTTAAGATTTATTTATTTATTTGAAAGGTAGATACAGAGAGAGAAGGATAGAGAGGGAGGGTGGGGGAGGGGGAGAGAGAGACAGAGACAGAGACAGAGAGAATCTTCTCTCTGTTTCACTCTCTAAATGGCTGCAATAGCAAGGGCTGGGCCAGGCTGAAGCCAGCAGCTGGGAGCTACCTCCTGGTCTCCCACGTGGGTAGCAGGGGTCCAAGCACTTAGGCCATTCTCTGCTGCTTTCCCAGGCACATTGGCAGGGAGTTGGATTGGAAGTGAAGCAGCTAGGACTTGAACCAGGGCCCATATGGGATGCCAGCTTCAAAGGTGGCAGCTTAACCCATAAGATCACAACACCAGCCCCATTGGAAGACATTTTCTTCTTTTACTTCTCATTCTATTTCTGTGTTTGTACTGGGATGATGTTTTGGGGACAATGATAATTTTGGTTTAATTATATCCCTTTAAATTTTATTACTGGTGCTACGTCACATATTCTTCTGGTCTAGTATATAAATTCTTTTCTTTTTTATATTTGTAATTAAATCACTGAAGACTCATGACTATTCGGCTGTTGATGAAAATGAAGAAACTAAAGCTTAAATCTGTGATATTACTCAGGTTACCATATTTCTATACATTTCTTTCTTATCTCGATAGAAAATATATCTTCATAAGTTACAGATTGAACTTTTCATGATTATCTTTGTTGCTTTTATGCAAAATATACAAAACTATTTTAACCAGATTAAAGTATTAAGTATAAAAAGACCTCATTGTACCAGAGTTAATTGTGATTAAAGTAACCAGATATACAAGAGAGTTGAAATCTTAGAGTTATAAACTTTTTTTAAAATTTATTTATTTATTTATTTGAAAGTCAGAGTTACACACAGAGAGAAGGAGAGGCAGAGGCAGAGACAGAGACAGAGACAGAGAGAAAGAGAGAGAGAGAGAGAGAGAGAGAGAGAGAGAGGTCTTCCATCGCTGGTTCACTCCCTAATTGACCTCAATGGCAGGAGCTGCGCTGATCTGAAGCCAGGAGCCAGGAGCTTCTTCCAGGTCTCCCATGTGGGTGCAGGGGCCCAAAGACTTGGGCCATCTTCTACTGCTTTCCCAGGCCAGAGAGCTGAATTGGAAGTGGAGCAGCCAGGTCTCAAACCAGAGCCCATATAGGTTGCCAGCGCTTCAGGCCAGGGCATTAACCTGCTGTGCCACAGTGCTGGCCCCAGAGTTATAAATTCTAACCTGATTTGTGTGACAACGGACTCAGACCTCAGATTTCAAAAGTACATTTCCTCTAAAATAAAGACGGGGCAGGTGTTCTGGCACAGATGAGCCATTGCTTGGGACTCCTGCATTCCATACTTGCATGTGGGTTTGAGTTCCAGCTATACCATACTTCTGATCTGGCTTCCTGTTAATACTCCTAGGTGGCAGCAGATGACGGCCAAGAACTTGTGTTTCTGGTACTTATGTAGGAGACCCAGCTGTAGCTCCTGGCTGCTGGCCTCAGTTTAGCCTGGCTCTGACTGTTGAGGGTATTTGGAAAGTGAACCAACATATATTCTTTCTTTCTTTCTCTTTTTCTCTTTCTCTCTTTTTCTCTTTCTCTCTCTCTCTCTGTCTCTTTCTCTAGTGTGTGTGTGTGTGCGCGCATGTGCATGCATACCATTCTGCCTTTCAAATAAATAAATGATCTTTAGGGGTTGGTGCTGTGCTACAGTGGGTTAAGCTGTTTCCTGTGATGCCAACATCCCATATGAGCATTTGAGTCCTGGCTGCTTTGTTTCTATTCCAGTTCCCTGCTATTGCACCTGGGAAAGCAGCAGAAGATGGCTCAAATACTTGGGACCATGCTAGCCATGGGGGAGACCCAGATGAAGTTCCAGGCTCCTGGCTTTTTCTGGCCCAGCCCTGGCTCTTGCAGCCATTTGGGGAGTGAACCAGCAGATGGAATTGCTCTCTCTCTCTGACTTTCTACCTTTCAAAAAATAAATTAATATTTAAAGATAAAAGTTTTAAAAAGTCCTGTTCTCCATCAATCTTTGATTCAAATCATTAACAAAAATAATTGTCAGTTCATAGAAGCAACAGACACTAAGAAGCAATTAAGCAAATAATGATTAGGAAAGTAGATTTCATCTTCCTAAAATGTAGTCATTCCAAGGAAAACATTTGGTAGAGATTATTTTACCTCCAAAAATGCTCTCTATGTTTTTTAAAACTACAGTCTTCTTTCTGACAAGGGCCATTTGGATACTTATAATATTCAACTTAAAAATCAGTGTTATAGATTTATTGAATTTTAAGTCCCGCCTGTGGTTGCCCTGGCAGGGTCAGACCAAACGATTTTGTGGGTGGTATACAGCATGCAGGCTGGACGTTCTCCACCATGGACTAGATGATCAGAACCATTATTGTAATAGGAGATGTTACAAGGAGATATTTTACTTTGATTATGCTTACTCAAAGACTTGGATGCTACACATCTGGAAAATAAAGGGCCAATGTAAGAAAATTGTTTTAGTAAGAGGTTCAATCTTCCCTTTAAGAAAGACTTCAAAATGGAAAAAGTTTCTACTTGCATAAAGCTATTAAAAAAAAAAGTTCTCTGAAGAGCTTAAAGGTCATTCATACAATCTCTTCATCTTCAGACAAACGAGGGGCCATGCCTATTGGCACCAGGAGCAGATCTAAGAGTACAAACCAGGTCTCCTGATCCTGAGTTTTAAAACCTTCCTAACTTGGCCAGCGCCGCGGCTCACTAGGCTAATCCTCCGCCTTGAGGCGCCGGCACACCAGGTTCTAGTCCCGGTGGGGGCACCGATCCTGTCCCGGTTGCCCCTCTTCCAGGCCAGCTCTCTGCTGTGGCCGGGGAGTGCAGTGGAGGATGGCTCAAGTGCTTGGGACCTGCACCCCATGGGAGACCAGGAGAAGCACCTGGCTCCTGCCATTGGATCAGCGCGGTATGCCGGCCACAGCGTGCCTACCGCAGCGGCTATTGGAGGGTGAACCAACGGCAAAAAGGAAGACTTTTCTCTCTGTCTCTCTCTCACTGTCCACTCTGCCTGTCAAAACAAACAAACAAACAAACAAAACACAACCTTCCTAACTTGCCACCATAAGCAGAGTGTCCATTTGCCCCAAGTTAGAGAAAGCATGGCAAAAAAATACAGGGTTATGGATGGTCAAAATACGTAAGAAAATTTGATGAGAAATAACAGTAGGGGAAAACATCAGAACACACAAATGATTACCAATAGCCAAGAGAAGTTCATGTCCAGGTGTTAGTTATCAGAAGAGAGGTGACAATCTGAAAAACAATTGCTTATATGGTCTTCTACTTAGTGCTTTACTGTTATTTATGCTTTCCTGTACAATTGTTAAACATGGGCCAAAAATTCCCCACTCTTAAAAGACAAAAATAAGATTTAATTCTGACTTAAAGTATTAGTGATAGGAAACATGTTGCAGGAAGAAAAAAAAACTGATAGGGAAAATTCAACTTGTACTTCTAAGGAGTGGGCATTGTGGTGCAGTGGTTAAGCTGCTGCTTGGGATGTCCCATCCCACAATGGTGTGCCTGGGGTTGAATCTCGGCTCTGCTTCTGATCCAGCTTCCTGCTAATGTGTAGCAGGTAATGGCTCCAGTCCCTGCCACCCATATGGAAAATTCAGATTCTGAGTTTCAGGTTCCTGGCTTCAGTTTGGCCCAGCCACCACTGTTAGCAGACATTTGGGGAGTGAACCAGAGGATGGAGGACCTTTTTCTTTTCCTTCATACTCCCTCCCTCATTTCTCTGCCTTTCAAATAAAAATAAATAAATGAATAAATAAATAAAACTCAAAATGCACTTCTAAAGTGATAAGAATGCAAACTCAGAGAATGTTGTTTCACCAAGAGATGCTTACTTTTGCTTCTCTAATCATATATGTGCCCCTGATTCAGCACTCTTCCTTAAGTGATACTTTACTTTCCTTCCAAAATCCTAGGTGAATAACCAGGAACAATTTTATTTTTCAAAATCATGAACAAATTCTTAAGAATGTACCTTAGGGGCTGGCTCTGTGGCATAACAGGTAAAGCTGTTGCATGCAGTGCCAGCATCCCATATAGATGCCGGTTCTAGTCCTGGCTGCTCCACTTCTGATCTAGCTCTCTGCTATGGTCTGGGAAAGCAGTAGAAGATGGCCCAAGGCTTTGGGCCCCTGCACCCGCATGGAGAACCAGAGGAAGCTCCAGGCTCCTGGCTTCAGATCGGTGCAGCTGCAGCTCCAGCCGTTGTGGCCATCTGGGGAGTGAATCAATGGATGGAAGACCTCTCTCTCTCTCTCTCTCTCTCTCTGCCTCTCCTTCTGTGTAACTCTGACTTGCAAATAAATATATCTTAAAAAAAAAAAAAAAAAAAGAGAATGTACCTTAAAGTAAGGTTTCTAAACAGGGCAATTAGCAAAGACATTCTGGACCTCAAACCCCAAGGGAAGTATGTGGTTTTTTTTTTTTTTTTAAAGGGTGGCCTTTTTGAAGAGGGAAAAATCAAAGGAAGGAAATTACTATTGAAGTTTCTTGCCTAAAAGAGAGCTCTTACCACTACATGTTTCCTGTTAGAGGAGCATCTGAAATAAGTCTGCAACAAATCCTGCTGTCCAGAGGATTCCCAATGATGCCTAAGGAGTCCCTCCATAGTCCTTCCCTGCACTGTCACTCAGCTGGAGAGAAGGTAATGGAGAGGTGATAAGCCCCTCAGGAGCCTCAAATCCCACACCCCTGCCCAGAGGCACTCCCTTAACCTCAAGCCATCCTCTGTAACACCCCGGGTGGGAGCACAGCCTCTTCCTCCTTTATTGACTTTTGTGATGACAAAAAGAGAAAAGCAAATGAAAACACAAAAAATGTTCCAAACTGGCTTTATCTGAAGAGCTAATAATGAACATAAATGTGTGCCATCCTTGATCAAGCGTGTTCACAATGCACCCTCACTCATTTCCTCTTGCGCTTAAGAAACAAGGGTCTCAGTCTGGAGGCAAATGGCTCGCTTGGCTATCACTAGACAGAGAGGTCTTGAGACCAACCTCGTCTCCACTCTTCTTGTTCAACTTGAGTGCCAACAATTATGCTTCTGAAGTACAAAAATACACATTCAAATATCTCTTCTGTGCCTATCACACGCCAGGCATCCTGTCACATACAGGACTTACAATGGTGAGTGAGAAACAATGCCTGCCCTCAGGGAGTTACCAAAAGCAGGCCTGTCTAGGCATTTATTTAAGGTCACCTTCACTGAAGCTCTACATATTAAGTGCCTTGCAAAGAGCAAGGTGCAATGATGACCAAGCCAGGACTGTGATTATGCCATGAGACATAGGACCTAGCAGCCTGGCCCATGGCATAGGCCAGCACTGGGGGAACAGCTGTTCCATGACATATCATTTGAGGCTCCTCAAAGGAATGTAGATATTTGCATGTTATTTACTAAAAAAAAATGAGCAACAACAACAAAAAAAAGGACATGTTCAAACCTATGCCCATGATGTCACTCTTATTCTCATCAAAACATGCTTCTATGGAGGGACACAGATCAGCAGGCTTCCCACAAAGTCCTAGGCCCAAACATTGGCATGAGCTGTACGATGGGCCCTGGTGGACAAGAGGGGCCAGCAGGCAGCTGTGGGAATCAGGCAAAAGACCAAAGAGGCAGTACCTGGGGCAGCAGCATGGAACTCACCTGTCAGGAGAAGGTAGCATGTAAATAAAGCCCACTGAATGTGCATAGAGGCCACCAGGCAGTGGGTTGTGAACCAGACTACAGGCTACTAAGGAAGGGACTATTGCAGCCCAACCGTGCAGTTGGGGTTGGTTAGTTTTTTAACATGTTGACTAAGTTGTCTTCTAGATGAAATTTATCAGCACTTAATCTGTTACTTTAAAACAAAGCTGGTATTTAAACAATAACTTCTTTATAACAATGGCTCATTCTCTGAAACACACCTCCTCCCCTGACAGTGCCCTGTCCTCTATCATTAATGCCCACAGAGCAGCAGCCTTCTCCTTACCTTCTTACTGCTCTCCCAAGGTAAGTAAAAAGGCTCTTTATATCATTAGCCCCAGGCCTTTCTGGTTCTCTCCAGAGCTCCAAGGCCCCTCCTGCCAACTCTGTGTGGGCACTTTCAGTTGATGCACTGACTCATCAGCTGTCCCTGGTCTCCTCCTCACTTGATGCTACTCTGTGAGCACTTGGAGGAAGAAGATATTTTAGACTCCAGGTGCCTGCCATGGCTCTTAATATAGCTTTATATGTACCAAAAATTCAAAATGGGTGGGCAACTGGTTCTTCATTTTCCTTCTCTCAAGTGCTATATAAGTTTTCAAATTTGTAGATATGTCCCAATTTTTCCCTCTGTCTCTAATCAAAGATAGATTAAAAAAAAGACATAAAAAAGACAGATATAAGCCTAAGGATAATCTTACTACATTCTCATTTTTATCACTTCTTCCTTTCTTCTTGCCTAAATTCACAGTGACCTTAGTGACTGTACTTTCTTTGAGATTAATATAAAGTCCCATTAATAATTGCATTCAAGGCTTAGCTAACCAGCTTTTTAGTCCAGTATAGTCTAGGTTGGGATAAATGCCAAACCTAGCATGTAATTCAATGCCACAGCAACTAGTCAGGACCAAGATACTAAGAGCACTGAAAAATATGCACTGAATAAATGAGTGGATTATTTTGTCAGTAAGCCTCTTTCTTCCCTTTGCATGTTTCCCTCTCAATGTTAATTTTATATCTACACAGGTAACACTTTACCAAGTTCAACAGATTTGGTTTAAAACCTCATTTGTTTCACAAAATCTGAGATCAGTTAGCTACGATCTGTTTAGTCAACTGGAATCAACTGCTCAAGTACTTGTGCCTGTCCTGTTTTTGGTTCAAAGGGATGGGCTTCAAGGTCAAAAACTATATTATTTGCTTCCTTTGTCATTATTAGCACTCAGGCCCAGCTCTCTGTACACAATGGATACTGACAAACTATTCTTCAATAAAATCTCCAACTCATTACTCTGAAGTCCCTCTAGGTACTGTGGCACCATGGGTTAAGCTGCCAAATAGGGTGCTCACATCCCATGTCAGAGTGCCAGTTTGAACCCTGGATGTTCTGCTTCTGATCTAGCTCTCTGCATATGTGTCTAGGAAGCAGTGGATGATGGCTCAAGTACTTGAGTCCCTGCCACCCACCCTGGCTCCTGGATTCGGCCTGGTCCAGCTTCAGCTATTATGGGCATTTGGGAAGTGAACCAGCAGATGGAAGATCTCTTTCTCTTTTTCTCTATATTTCTGCCACTCTGTGATTTTGTTTGTTTTGTTTTTAAGATTTATTTATTTGAGGGCAGGCACTGTGGTGAAGCAGGTAAAGCTGCTGCCTGCAGTGCCAGCATCCCATATGTGTGCCAGTTCAAGTCTGGCTGCTCCACTTCCAATCCAGATCTCTGCTAATGGCCTGGGAAAGCAGTAGGAGACAGCTCAAATGCTTGGGCCCCTGCACCTGTGTGGGAGACCAGGAAGAAGCTCCTGGCTCCTGGCTTCAGATCTGCCCAGTTCCAGCTGTTGTAGCCATTTGGGGAATGAACCAGTGGATGGAAGATCTCCCTCTGCCTCTGCCTCTCTGTAATGCTTTCAAAAGAAAAAATAACTTTTTTTTTTTTAAAAGATTTGGGGAGTGGACCAATGGATGGAAGATCTCTGTCTCTCCCTCTCTGTTACTTTGCCTTTCAAATAAAAGATCGATTGATCGATCTATCTATATCTCTATCTATCTCCCCAAATGGCTGCAACTGCTAGGGCAGGGCCAGGGCTAAACCCAGGAGCTAGGAACTCTATTATAGTCTCCTATGTAGATAGCAGGGGACCAAGTACTTGGGTCATCTTCTGCTGCCTTCCCAGGTGCATTACCAGGAAGCTGGATTGTTAAGTAGAGTAGCCAGGACTCAAACCAGCACTCTGAGAATGGGATGTCAGAGCTGCAAGTGGCAGCTTAACCTACTGCTCCAAAACACTGGTCCTGCCTTCCAAACAAACCTTTAAAAAGCCCTTTAAGAGAATCATTTAATATAGCACCTATAAATTAACAATATACTTTAGATTCAGAGCTTGTTTTTGTTCTAATAAGTTGGGGAGTAAATGCTAGTAGGGCTTTTTGAAAACTTATTCTTTTGGCCGGCGCCATGGCTCAACAGGCTAATCTTCCGCCTTGCGGCGCTGGCACACCGGGTTCTAGTCCCAGTCGGGGCTCTGGATTCTGTCCCGGTTGCCCCTCTTCCAGTCCAGCTCTCTGCTACGGCCCGGGAGTGCAGTGGAGGATGGCCCAAGTGCTTGGGCCCTGCACCCGCATGGGAGACCAGGAGAAGCACCTGGCTCCTGCCATCGGATCAGCGCAGTGTGCTGGCCGCGGCGGCCATTGGAGGGTGAACCAACGGCAAAGGAAGACCTTTCTCTCTGTCTCTCTCTCTCTCTCTCTCTCTCTCTCACTGTCCACTCTGCCTGTCAAAAAAAAAAAAAAAAAAAAGAAAGAAAGAAAGAAAACTTATTCTTTTATTTATATTTGAAGGGCAGAGAGAAAGAGCTAGAGTGAGTGAGCAAGAGGTCCCGTTTGCTGGTTCACTCTTTCAAGTGTCTGCAACAGCCGTTAGGCCTGGTTCAAGCCAAGAGCTGGGAACTCAATCTAGGTCTCCCACACAGATGGCAGGGATCCAATTGTCTGAGCTGTTACTGATGCCTCTCAGGGTGTATATCAGCAGGTAGTTGGAATTAGGAGTGAAGCTGGGACTGGAACCCAGATACTCTGATATGCGACATGGGTGTCCCAAGTGGTGTTTTCACTGCTGTGTCTAACATTTGTCCAGCTACTGCGAATTTTGAACAGAAAAAGAGCATCCTTTTCCCTGCCAAAGAAAGCATTTGTTAACTATAGCTATTATAGGTTAACATATTTCAGGAAGTTTCTTTTCTTTTTCTCAGTATTGCCCTGTCATATAAAAATAAAAGCATGGAACAATCAGCAGTAAGAGAGGTAAAGTTCATGCACAGAACTACGACAGCACAGCAGTTTGACTTCTCATCTCATTTAACCCACAAAACTGAACTGCTGCACAGGCCTCTGGGGAGAACAAAGGTCACAGATCATGCCTTAGAAGAAGATCCCTGGTCAAACAGCAAGTGCTCTGGAGAGTAAGGAAGCACAGGCGGTATCATGTTTTGCCAGTGAACACATTCTATCAGGCAGGCTTGTTTGAAATAGTAGCTTTTAAATTTAAATTCGGGCTAGTTTTCTTTTCACTCTCACCACTCAGTATAGGCACTCAGATTCAAATTCACAGAAGAGAAAAACAAATGCCATGTTGGCTGTTTTTCTGCAAACCTTCTGGCATGAGGCATATGGCTGAGAGGAGCCCCCTGCACATGGTCCAGCAGCACGTCTGTATGGCTGCAGGGCTCTGTGGCTATCAGTTCCTCTCAACACAGTTGCAGCACAGTAGGTAGGGATAAGTGATAGTTCATCCCTAGAATCATGGATCAGATGAAACCTGGTGGATCAGACCTGAAAGACTGTGATACACCCTAAACATTCAACCTCTTCCAGATGGGAAAGATTATTTTCTATATTGGATACTGGAATTATACAATTAATCATTTTAGAAGAGTTTTAGGAAGTAAGCAAATATTATTACCTTTACAAGAAGTGTTTTCTGGGTTGGGCATTTAACCCACAGGCAAGGTACCCACATCCCACATCAGAGTACCTGGGTTCAATATCCAGCTCTGCTCCTGACTTCAACTTTCTGCTATGGCAGAACCTGGGAAGTAGTGATGAATGGTTCAAGTAATTGGGTTCCTGCCACCCACATGGGAGACCTGGAATGAGTTTGTGGCCCCCAGCTTTGGCCCTGGCCCAACTGCAGTCATTGTGTCTCTCCCATTTTCTTGCTCTGTCTCATTTTGAAATATTTTTTTAAAAAAATAAAAAGAAGTATGTTTTGCTAAAGTTTATGAGAGTCAGTAAAAAAAAAAACACAACAGTTTGAAAAAAACAAGAGAGACAATATTATGTTTACTGGGCCATGGATGGATGACCGACAATGGATGATGTCATTAATAGGCAATTATAACATCCAGCATTCCAAAACCATTTAATAATTTGTTTTGAAGAAATACGGCATCCAAAAGAACAAAAAGACAATCTAAATATTTATTTGAATGGTTGCATGCCAAAATAAAGTTAAATATATAAAATAAAGAAATTAACCCCAACCTGAAAAAGCATCAAAGATTTCATCACTCACTCAAACATGTAAAGGGGTCCAAAAGTTTATGGCAACTGAATTATTTGGAATACTCAATATATTTCCTAAGGGAATGTTGTGGAGGGTAGTTAGGCTGCCAGTGTAACCCAAAGAACCAGATTAAATGTTAGGTGCACATGGAGCTATACAGCATTATGGCAAAAGAACATAATCTCCATAGTGCCAACTATCCCTGGGCCCCCAGTCCTGACTTCCACAACGTATATCCTGCAGTCTCCAAGCAGAGTGGCTCCATCAGCCTGCAGTATACTGGGAAACCTGGTGACTGCAGCACCCTGTGGCAGGAGCCTACCCATGTCCTTAGTGGACTCAAGTGGGCAGCTCTTGTGTGAAGTCTGCATCAAAGGTACTTTCCCTTGAACACTGTTAGGTCACAAGTTAGGGACAAGTGCTCTTCATCTTGTGAAACTAAACCTGTTCAGAAGGGAGATTGTAACGAGGACTCAAATGAGGTCTGACCTGAATAAGAACATAGTTCATGTGATTCGGGAAGCTTGTCTCATGTCTAGGTAGGCTTTCCAAATATCTGGACATACCTCCCAACCCCCAATCTATAATGGAGTTATTTTATAACACCACTTACATCCTACAACCGCCTTTTTACTAACAAAAGGAAGCATTTGTTATATCCTACATCTATATGGATCAATAAAAATGTTCTTGTGTATACTTAGGGTTTATAGGGATCTAAGAAACACATGCCTTCCAGGAAAAGAAGCTCTCAGGCAGAGTTGTCATGCACCTGAGGAAGCTATAGGCAAGTCAGACAGGCACAGAGTGAGGCCTTGGGGAAAGCTGACCACCTTATGAGGTCAGCCAGGAGAAATGATGGGTAACCCTTCACGATCCATGTGGCTATGGCTTGAATAGTCATTATGCAAACCACTGCACATGATCCCAATAACTGCTTCAAAATCACAACATCATAATTCAAAATGATATCCCTCTCCTCCCAAATACTATTCTAAGATCAGATGTCACTATAATTACATGGATATCAACAGTGAGACAGCGAAAGTAACATACAACTGAAAGAAAGAATAACAGTGAGATTGAAAACTCCCCAATCACTGCTTATGCAAATGCACTAAATGACCATTACAAATATTTCTTTTCTGCTCTGATTCACAAATTAGGATGATTACTGGAGATGTACAATTGGGGACAGATCTGTGTGTCACTCTACCTCTGCCTGTCTGGAACAACATTTTAGGTGAGATAGCACGAATTTTGCAGAAGACACACTTGTTTAATATGGATAGCATAAACATGTGACAACTTCAGTTTTGCTTAAAGTTCAAAATATGGCTTTCCATTAAATTAAGTTTTCATGGATATAAACTATCATGAAAAACGCTTTACTGTTATAGTTAGGAAAACATAGAGAAACAAATCTTTAGAATTAAAACATGTAAACAAGAGCACTTCAAAAGTTTGTCTAAAATTAGAATTAAAAGGTAAGTACACTTTCATGTAAAAAAAAAATCCAAAGTCATATAAAAGACATCTTCAAAAAGCTCACGGAAAATGCTCACTATGAAAAAACTATGCATAGACTTCACTTTTTTTGCACAAAAATAAATCTATCATTTTTCAAAAAAAGATTTATTTAGGGGCCAGTGATGTGACGTAGTGGGTAAAGCCGCCGCCTACAGTGCCAGCATCCCATATGGTCACCGGTTCATGTCCTGGCTGCTCCTACAATCCAGCTCTCTGCAATGGCCTGGGAAAGCAATAGATGATGGCCCAAGTACTTGGGCCCCTGCAGCCATGTGCAGCCATATGGGAGACCAGGAAGAAGCTCCTGGCTCCTGGCTTAGGATTGACCAAGCTACAGCCATTGCGGCCACTTGGGGAGTGAACCAGTGGATGGAGATCTCATTCTCTGCTCTGCTTCTGCTTCAAAAAAGATTTATTTATTTATTTGAAAGGCAGAGTTACAGAGAGGCAGAGGCAGAGGTAGAGGTGCAGAGAGAGAGAGAGAGAGAATCTTCCATCCACTGGTTCACTCCCCAAATGGTTGCAACGGCTGAAGCTGGGCCATTCTGAAACCAGGAGCCAGAAGCTTCTTCTGGGTCTTCTACCCAGGTGCAGGGGCTCAAGAATGTGGGCCATCTTCTATTGCATAGTGGAGAGCTGGACAGGAAGTAGTGAAGCCAGGACTCAAACTGATACCCACATGGTATGCTGGCACTGCAGGAGTTGGCTTTATCTGCTACACCACAGCATAGGTCCCAAAAACTATCTTTTAATTCCATTTTCCATGAACATTTTGAAGTGCCCTTGTATACACAATTTTTACCTTTTTAATTAAAAAAATTTTTTTATATGAAGGGAAGAATGGCACACACACACACACACACATATATATATAGGGAGGGAGGGAGGAAGGAAGGGAGGGAAGGAGAGAGAGAGAGAGAGAGAAAAATCTTTCATCTGCTTGAATGTACACTCTAAAATGGGATGCTAGTGTTCTTAACTAGCAGCTTAACCTGCTGAACCACAAGGTCAGGTCCTAATTTCTTAATTTTAAGAAAACTGTGAATCACTAAACCTGCATGATTCTTTTTGCTGTCACTTATAATGTTATAGGATTCTCCCTACCTCTGGCCTTGTTTTACAGGAAGAACCATAGGATCTTGGTTTGGTGTCTTTAAAACTACTATTGGAGATAAAAGACTAACAAAAGAACCAACCCTTGCAGCAAATCAGATGCTGTGCTGGTACATCCTCACCTTGCTCTGGTAGCCTTCTGCAGAACCTTCATTCCAGCCAGGTTGCAAGGTTTCCCTTCCAACTGTCTTTTCTTCAGGAGGGCGCCATCCAAGTGCACTTCACCAAACATTCCACAGGCATCCTGGACCAGAAGGCAGACTCTGTAAAAAGAACATTCACAATTGTTCTTTGAGGAGAAGTCTGGATCAGGATTTCCCTCTCTTTCTCTAGAAATCCACTGTAGTCATCTTCCAAAGTGGCTGAGTGAATGTAAAAGAAGCTGAATTCAAGCACATATTTTGGATTTGTACATGCAGGTGTTTGGATGGATATCAGCAAAATATAGGAGATGGAACTCTCTTAACAGTATGAAATTAACCCCATGCCAGCGGCCGCATACCACTTGTGATGCCAGCATCTCATATGAATGCCAGTTTGAGTCATGGCTGCTTGACTTCCGATCCAGATCCCCACTAAAGCACCTGGGAAAGCAGCAAATGATGGTCCAAGTACCTGGGCCCCTGCCACCCATATGGGAGCCCCGAATAGAGTTCCAGGTTCCTGGCTTCAGCCTGGCCCAGCACTGGCCATTGTGGCCATTTGGGGAGTGAGGCAGTGGATGGAAGATCTCTGTCTCTTTCTCTGTTTCTCCCTCTCTCTCTGTAACAGTGCCTTTGAATAAATACATAAACCTAAAAAACAAACAAACAAACAAACAAAAAAACAACTATAAATCCTACGCCAAATGTGTAAGTAAGCACATAAAGACAAGTACCTTCTCAAATGCCCAGAAACACAGAACCCTTTCTCCCTACTTTCATCCGTTTTCTACGGGAAGAAACATTTATATTCTGTCTGGATGCTCAATAATGAGAAAAGCTTCCAAGTAACATAACAACAAAATGGGGGCTTTCTCTGAAAAGGTACTGATTTAAAAACATGCATACCCCAGCAGGAAAAGAACCAGTGACCCCAAGGCAGCAACAAAGAGATGATGGACATCCAGAGACGTGCTGGGATCTCCCAGTATTTAAGTTCAAAGGGCAGTGTTCATGAGAGCCTGTTTATGACTGAATTGCTAGTTTCTTCATTGAAGTAACTGAGGTAAATGAAATCTTCCAAGTATTTATTACACAATGACACATTCATAGAAAATATTTCAAAGAGATTGAAAAAAAAAAAGTTAGTCAGTAAATGACGTGGTAAAATAGACTATAGAGGGGCCGGCGTTGTGGCATGGCGTGTAAAGCTGCTACCTGCAGTGCCCATATGGGGGCAGGTTCAGGTCCCGGCTGCTCCACTTCCAATCAAGCTCTCTGCTGTGGCCTGGGAAAGCAGTGGAAGATGGCCCAAATCCTTGGGCCCCTGCACCTGTGTGCAAGACCCAGAAGAAGCTCCTGGCTTTGGATGGGTGCAGCTCCCTCCATTGCGGCCAGTGGAGGAGTGAACCAGCGGATGGAGGACCTATCTCTCTGCCTCTCCTTCTCTCTCTATGTAACTCTGACTTTCAAATAAATAAAATAAATCTCTAAAAAAATAGACTGTGAGACACAAAACTATTTTTCAGATAATATCAAGGAAAGTACATTTTGGACAACGAATGACACAAGCAAACAATGAACAAGGAAAGTTAAATAAGAAGCCTTGAATGCTATTTCGGCCAGAAGGACAAGGACTCTAGGCTCTCTGATGATGTTTCTACATCTGCAGGGCACCTTGGCTCGTAAGAGAAGCAAAGGTAAATCTTGCCTGAAAGAAAGTGCCTTTAACTGTATCATTAGTGTGCCACAGAGTAAGATCCAACAAGATGTGATCAAATAATTACCACGCAACACAAGGAAGCAAGTCATTATGTGGAAAGATTCCAAAGAAATAATAGGCCTGTTGAGAACCTGAGAGATAAGAATTAACAGATAGGAAAAATAGAATTGTTATTTAAAAAAGGTAAAGTCACATACACAAAATCAAAACAAACAAACAAAAAAAAGAAGACACAAGAAGTTAGACAAAATGCCTGGATAGGTTTGAAGAAGAATGAAATAGAACTTTGCAAAAGGAAAGCTATACTTTCTGAAATAAAATTCACTGAGATGTAACATGTAGCTATCTATACTTGGAATGTGTGTGTATGGGATCTGGGTTATATAACTGATAATGTACCCTGGATGCAACTTGAAAACTGAGAGCCAAAAGCCTGAGGGAAGGGTGGAGAAACATAGAGGACAGAATGAGGTGTCACCTATGTCTAATAAAATCCCAGAAGGGCAAAACAGAGAAAGAAGGATCATTGGCAAGTCTAATGACTGAGAAATTTTCCCAACTCATGTAAGATACAGGAAGAAAAACAAATACCCAGCAGGACAACAGAAAGGAAATCCATTCTAGCACACCACAATAAAAAGAGAGAGCACCAAAGACAGGAAATTTTAACAGAGGAACACCTGCACAGAAATAAAAATCTAATTTCCAGCAATCTTCTCAAAAGCAATGAAGGAAGCTAGAAGACAGCAGAGTAATAGCAGAATATTTTCAAAATTCTTATAACCATCTTAGAATGTGTACCATGTACCATGAAAACTATCTTTCAAGAATGGTGTTGATATAAAAACATTTTCAGATAAAGAAAAGCTAGCAGCCTTTCTACCTACAGAGCCTGACTTAAATATTTACTAATGACTTAGATAATACCTAAAATAATTTCTAAATTATGTACCTTAGGAAAAAGAAAATTATCCAGGAAAAAAAATCTATAAAATGCAAGAAAGACTAGCAAGCAAAAATATAAACAAATAAAAATAAACACAACATAATAAAACAAAAACACATCTAATTATATGTAGAGAGCCAAAAACCTGGAAATGGATGGCAAGAAAGTCAACTGTAGTGAATGCAGCTCAAATGTTCCCAAGTCCTCACATCACTTTCACTTCAGAGGTTAGATACTTAATACAATAAATGTGGTAAAACTTCAAGGATAACCACCAAAGAAGAGAAATGGGGGCTGGCACTGTGGCACTGCAGGTTAAACTGCTGCTTGTGATGCCAACATCCAAAATTGAAGTGTTGGTTTGAGTCCTGGTTGCTCTACTTCTAGTCCAGCTTCCTGCTAACATGCCTGGGAAAACAGCAGATGATGGCTTAAATATTTGGGCCTTTGCTACCCATGTGGGAGATCTGGATGGAGATCCTGGCTCCTAGCTTTGTCCTGGCTAAGACCTGGTTGTTGCAACCATTTGGGAAGTGGACCAACAGACAAATGTGTCTTTAAAAAGTTCCATATCTGGGGCCAGTGCTGTGGCGTAGTGGGTAAGAACGCTGCCTGTAGTGCCAGCATCCCATATGGGCGCCGATTTGAGACCCGGCTGCTCCACTTCCGATCCAGCTCTCTGCTATGGCCTAGAGTGCAGCAGAGGATGGCCCAAGTCCTTGGGTCCCTGCATCCGTGTGCAGACCCAGAAGAAACTCCTGGCTTCGGAATGGTACAGCTCCGGCCATTGTGCCCAACTGGGGAGTGAACCAGCAGATGGAAGACTTCTCTCTCTCTCTGCCTCTCGTTCTCTTTCTGTGTAACTCTGACTTTCAAGTAAATAAATAAATATTTTTAAAAAATTCAAAATGTAAGAAAAATTTTTAAATAGATATTTGTCCTTGATTTTTTATTTAATTATATTCCTTAGGCTGCAAATGTGTCTGATAGGATATGGAACTTTTTCTTTTTTTCAAAGATTTATTTATTTATTTGAAAGTCAGAGTTACACAGAGAGAGAGGGAGAGGCAGAGAGAGAAAGAGGTCTTCCATCCTATGGTTCACTCCTCAATTGGTACTCCACAGTGCTAGTCCCTGAAATTTTTTCAACAACATACTTTTCAACTCATAAATCAAACAGGAAATCACAGTGGAAAAGAGATAATACTTTAAATTAGTTGATAATAAAAACACCACATTAAAACCAGTGAATCACAATGACATGTTAGGAAACATATAGTCTGTAGCCTTTATACCAAATGTTAGCACTTAAAGCAAAGTCTAGGGTGTTTCTGTCACAGATCAGCAGGACTTATCACCACATGCAGAGGGCAGGGCATCCTCCTTAGGAAATGCAGTCTTTTCCACCTTCAGCTCACCTACATGTCTTGGTCCCCAAGGCTCTGCCTTGATCTCCCTATTTAGAAGTAGAGTAGAGAATTCTGTTATGGAGTTGGGTAGGGGATGAGGATGCCTTTAAATGGTGAAGACAAAAACAGACACTACAAACCAACTGTAAAACTGTATATTTTCATTCCCATTCTCAAGGAGCATACTGTAAACTGTGATACACCTCAGTTCTCAGAAAGAAGGGAGGGAAACGAAATGTGATTGGGATTTGAATGGAAAAATTAACTCCAATCCAGAAATCTACAACCAGACAATATGCACATAAAGTTTGAGGACAGATTATTGACAGTTTCATGAATGGATTCAAAAATTTTGCCTTTGACACAGCCCTCATTTGCCCCTCTTTAGGAAACTAGACATAGGTACTGAATGAGGTTAACTAAGAAACAAAGATATGGGGGGCAGTGTTGTGGCACAGCAAGTTAAGCTGTGCCTGTTGACACCAGCATTCCATATGGGTGCTAGTTGGAGTCTTAGCTGTTCCACTTCCAGTCCAGCTCCCTATTAATGGCCCAAGAAGAGATGCTGATAATTAACAGAGGCTGGACACAGAATTCACAATAAATACATAGAAAACTAAATTTAAATACACAGGAAAGAAAAAAACATTTTTTGAAAAGATTTATTTATTTGAAAAACAGAGTTGCAGAGGGAGAGGGAGAGGGAGAGGGAGAGGGAGAGGGAGAGGGAGAGGGAGAGGGAGAAGGTTATCTTCCTCCAGCTGGTTCACTCTCCGGATGGCTACGATGGCTGGAGCTGAGCCAATCTGAAGCCAGGAGCCAGGAGGTTCTTCTGGGTCTTCCAAGTGGGTGCAGGGGCCCAAGGACTTGGGCCATCCTCTGCTGCTTTTCCAGGTACATTAGCAGAGAGCTGGATCAGAAGTGGAGCAGTTGAGACTTAAACTGACGCCCATATGGGATGCTGGCACTGCAGTCCAGGGCTTTAACCCACTGTGTCACAGTGCCAGCCCGAAAAGTTTTATTATAGTCAAGACGAATACAAAACTCCCCACAAACAAAAACACAAAGCCTTTCTCCTTTTGATTGTGTTCAAAAAGGGAATTAGCTAGTACCTGTGCTTTAACTTTGCTGTGACATTTGCTTTTATCTCAAATAACCAAGAAAGGGTGTACTTACTTATTCTTCCACCCTAGAGATGAGTTACCATTATTGTTCTTTTCCTAGCTTTTGTTCACATTTGGACACACACACTCCCACCTTGTATGGCTTCACAGCTCAGTGGCATGCTGGCTCAGGCCTGAGGTAGAGTCATTCCCACTGGTTCAACTGGATTGAAACTGGCATTCCACGGACAGCCCAAACCAAACTAGCTTATGATAAGCAGCACATGCAGAATTCCAAGCACTTGTTATGCTTCTTGCTCTGTCAAACACTATCTTCTAAAATCAGTGCTAGTGCAACAGGCCTGAGCAGAAAAGAGCCCCATGATCAACTGGTTTTTCCTGAACAACCAGACAGTATCCTAAGTTAAATCATACTCAGTGGAACTCACATAGTCTCACAGGCAGGCAGTACCATGTTAGCAACTCTGGATCTTGCAGCAATCATTTACTTGTGTGGACTTAATTTTACTCATATTTTCACAGGAATAAGACAACCTTACTGAGAGATCTGCTGTGAATATTAAAAGTGACTCACATGATATAGGGCTTGGCAGAGGGATGGGCACAAGCATATATATCTTTCCTGGGTGGGGTACTTAGACCAGTTCTTATAATTTTCTTTTCTTTTCTTTCTTTTTTTTTTTTTTGGACAGGCAGAGTTAGAGAAAGAGAGAAAGGAGAAAGGTTTTCCTTTCCTGTTGGTTCACCCCCCAAATGGCTGCTACTGCCGGAGTGTTACGGCCAGCGCACCGTGCTAATTCAAAGCCAGGAGCCAAGTACCTCCTCCTGGTCTCCCATGCGGGTGTGCAGGGCCCAAGCACTTGGGCCATCCTCCACTGACTTCCCGGGCCACAGCAGAGAGCTGGACTGGAAGAGGAGCAACCAGGACAGAATCCGGCGCCCCAACCGGGACTAGAACCCAGGGTGCCGGTGCCATAGCGGGGGAAGATTAGCCAAGTGAGCCATGGCGCTGTCCAGTTCTTATAATTTTCTGCACATAGTTTTTTTTTTTTTTTAAAGACTTATTTATTTATTTGAAAGGTAGAGTTATAGACACAGAGTGGGGAGACAGAGAGAGGTCTTCCATCTGCTGGTTCACTCCCCAAATGGCCCCAATGGCCAGAGATGGGCTGATTAGAAGTCAGGAGCCAGGAGCTTCTTTCAGGTCTCGCATGAGGGTGCAGGGGCACAAGCATTTGGGCCATCTCTCACTGCTTTCCCAGGCCATAAGCAGAGATCAGAAGTGCCCATATTGGATGCAGGTGCCGTAGGCAAGGATTAACTTACTACTCCACAGAGCTGACCCCTGATGTAACCATTTAATTATCATTTGTTTCTTCCTTTCCAATTCTTGTGCTTTTCATTTCCATCTGCCTTTTAGGAACTTCAGGTCAACACTAAGGAAAAACCAGTGACTTTGGGCATCCTCACACTAATCCTGATATTGAAGAAAATGTCTTCCCCATATCATAACCAAGAACACTTGCTAGGGGGTTGGTTCTGTGGCACAGTACATTAAGCCTCCACCTAAGGCACCAGCATTCCATATGGGTGCTGGTTCCTGTGGAAGCTGCTTCTCTTTCGATCCAGTTCTCTGTTGATGGCCTGGGAAAGCAGAGGGAGATGGCCCAAGTGCTTGGACTCCTGCACCCACATGGGAGACCCAGAAGAAGCTCCTGGCTCCTGGCTTCAGATTGACCCAGTTCTGGCTGTTGGGGCCATTTGGGAAGTGAACCAGCAGATGGAAGATCTCTTGTCTTTTTCCCTCTCTCTGTCTGTAACTTTGCCTCTCAAATAAATAAATCTTAAAACAAAAATGAAACAAAACAAAACAAAAACCTTTAATATATGAGATGAATGCCACGGCCTAGTTGTTAGGTAGAGTGCTTTGTATATGACCAAAAACAAAGTTAGTTGTTTAAAAAAATCTAAATATTTAGTAATATTTTGATCTGCTTCACTGATGATCAATGCGTTCATTATATACTACTGCATAACAAATAGCTGCATAACTTTTAGAAGCTTAAAATAATGAACACTTATTTTTCCACAGTATACATAGGTCAGAGATTCATCCTGATATCAGCTGGTTAGTGGCAGATTCTGTTCTATTTACATCACTTTATCTTCAAAAGGCCCTTGGGGGTAGGCTGCTGTTATCCTTACGCAGTACACAGAATACTAAAAAGTCAGAGAGGTTTACTATATTGTTCTAGGGCACACAACATTAAATAAGAAAACTCTAAAATTACATATAGTGAAATAAATACAGAGCCTATTTGACAAATACCATTTGAAATTAACAAAAGGAGAGAATTATCAGCCTAATTTCTGGAGCTAAAGCTCTGTAAGAGATCAAGTGTAAGTGAAATTGATTTACATACCATTATTAACAATAAAGAACAGAACTTTGCTCTAAATTATTGTGGTTTAAGAGACAGCTCTGCACTGATGGAATGTTGTCTATCTGTGCAGTCTAATGTGACAGCCACTAGACACATGTGGCTATGGAGTGCTTGAAAAGTGGCTAATGTAGGCCAGCACCACGGCTCAATAGGCTAATCCTCCACCTGTGGCACCGGCACACCAGGTTCTAGTTCCGGTCGGGGCACCGGATTCTGTCCTGGTTGCTCCTCTTCCAAGCCAGCTCTCTGCTATGGCCTAGGAGTGCAGTGGAGGATGGCCCAAGTGCTTGGGCCCTGCACCCGCATGGGAGACCAGGAGAAGCACCTGGCTCCTGGCTTCAGATCAGCGCGATGTGCCGGCCGCAGCGTGCCTGCCACGGCGGCCATTGGAGGGTGAGCCAACAGCAAAAGGAAGACCTTTCTCTCTGTCTCTCTCTCTCACTGTCCACTCTGCCTGTAAAAAAAAAAAAAAAAAAAAGAAAGAAAAAAGAAAAGAAAAGAAAAGTGGCTAATGTGGGGCTAGGACTGTGGTGTAAAGGGTTAGGCCCTGGTTTGCGTCCTGGCTGCTCCACTTTCATCAAGCTCCCTACTAATGGCCTGGGAAAAACAGCAGAGAATGGCCCAAGTGCTTGGGCCCCTACCACCTATGTGGGAGACCTGGATGAAGCTCTTGGCTCCTCCTTCAGCCTGCCTCAGACTTGGCTACTGCAGCAATTTGGGGAGTGAAGCAGTGAATGGAAGATCTGTGTCTCTCCTCTCTCTGTAACTCTACCTTTCAAATAATAAATAAATCTTGCCAAAAAAAAAAAAAAAAGTGGCTAATGTGACTGAGGAACTGAATGTTTAATTTTAATTAGTTTAAATGTAAATATAAATAACAAGCTGTGTAGCCAGGGGCCACCCTAATGGACAGCACAGTCTAAAGACATACATAGAAGAACCAAAAGTTATGAATACTTAATTACTTAAACATTCTTTTAAAGATCACTACAGTGATAATCAATATTAGGAAAACCACGGCATAAGTGAACAAGAGGTTACTACAAATAATCTTCCATTTAAACATTTCCTTTTTTACAAAAAGATTTATTTTATTTATTTGAAAGGCAGAGTTAGAGAAGGCAAGACACAATTGCTGGGGCTGGGCCAAGCCGAAGCCAGGAACCAGGAGCATCTTCTGAATCTCCCAAGTGGATGTGGAAGCCAGGCTCTTGGACCATCCTCCACTGCTTTCTTGGGTACATTAGCAGGGAGCTGGATCAGAAGTGGAGCAGCTAGGACTTACATTGGCAAGGGATGCCAGTGTTGTAGGTGATGATTTAACCCGATACACTGCAATGCTGGGTCCTAAAACATTTCCAAATTATGTTTCATCAAACACTAATATTCACAACCTATTAATGGATGCTCTTTGAAAATCGTCACTACCACTAAAATGCTTCTAGCAACATTTTTTTTTTCTGATTGCATTGTAGCAGATTTACTCAGGAAGATACATCAAAACCACATATGAGGTTACTTCAGAAAGCTTATGGAAACTATGTTGAAAAACTATGCCTGGACTTCCAAGTTTTTTTGCACCAAAATAAACTTCTTTTAAATTCTACATTGTACAATCTTCCAAACATGTTTGTATATTTTTTACTACATTCAATCTTCCAGTATTTTAAAACCAAGACCACAACAAAATCTGATGCACCTAATGAATATGTCATTCACTATAAGATAAGTAGTCTTAATATTTCCACATATACTAGTACCTATGACATTATTCAATATGTAGTAGCTATAAGATATTTCTATAGGACAAACTCAATTTACATGGTACTGTAACTAGAAAAAAGGAAACTTTACACAAAAATTAGGGTTCTGTAGCTAAGATTTAGGTCTGGTCCAAACAAGTAGAAAGCTAGAATCCTTCAAAATGAAGATGAACAACTGTGACCTTTGAGTCTTACAAACATGAAGAGGTGAGTTTCTCAAGACAAAATAATCAATGTTCAATCCTACTGACTTAACTTCAGGAATTAAAGGTCAAAAAGGGGATATAAGTAATTGGTTTCTTTCAGCATTTTGAATATGATGCCATCTGGCTTTCATGATAAGACATCAGCTAATATGAAGTTTCATTTATTTCTTTATTTTAAAGGCAGAGTGACAGAGACTGGGAAACAGAAAGAGAATACTGCTGGTTCACTCCACAAATGGCCACAATAGCTAGGCTGGGCTAGGCAAAAGCCAGGAGCCAAGAATTCCATATGAGCCTCCCACATGGGTGGCAAGGACCCAAGTACTTGGGCCATCATCAGCAGGAAACTGGTTCAAAAGTGGAGCAGCCAGGACTTGAACCAGCATTCTGATTTGAGATGCCAGTGTTACAGGCAGGCAGTGGTCTAATCGGCTGCACCCTAACCCTAATGAACCCTAGCTAATATCTTATAGGAGTTCCCTATATATAATGAATCATTTTTCTCTTGATGTTTTCAAGATTTTTTCTTTATATATTTTTTAAGATTATTTATTTATTTATTTGAAAGGTAGAGTTACAGACAGTGGGAAAGAGAGACAGAGATAAAAGTCTTCCTTCCATTGGTTCACTCCCCAAATGACCGCAACTGTCAGAGCTGTGCTGATCTGCAGCCAGGTCACTCATGCGGGTGCAGGGGTCCAAGCACTTGGGCCATCTTCTACTGCTTTCCCAGGCCACAGCAGAGAGCTGGATTGGAAGAGGAGCAGCCAGGACTCGAACTGGTGCCACAGGTAGATTAACTTACTGTGCCATGGCACCGGCTTCCATATTTTATTTACAACATTTTTACTGTGAGATGTCTGAGTATGGATCTCTGAATTCATTATCCTTGGAATTCCTGGATTTGTAAAAATTTCATCACATTTGAGATATCTTAAGTCTTTCTCTCCTCTCTCTCTCCCTAGAGTTACCCAGAGAGGGAGGAGGAAGGGGAGGAAGAGAGGGAGGGGAGGGAAAGGGAGAGGGAGAGGGAGAGTTCTTCCATCCACTGGTTCACTCGCCAAATGGCTGCAATGTCTGGGGCTAGGCTGGGCTATAAAGCCAGGAGCCTGGAAGTCTATTTAGGTCTCCCATGTGGGTGGTAGGGGTTCAAGTACTTGGGTCATCTTTTTTGCTTTCCCAGGAACATCAGTAGGGGGCTGGATCTGAATTAGACCAGCCAGGACCTGAACTGACACCCATATGGGATGACAGTGTCAAAGGTTGCGTCCTACCCCGCTATGCCAGAATGCCAGCCGCTAGCCATTATTTCCTAAATATTTTTTCTGCACCAGTATCCCTTATGCACATTTGTCACACATTTGTTGCGAGATTTAATGGTGTCCTATATTTCTGAGAGGGTTTGTTTTTTCATTTTCTTCATCCCTTTTTTTTTTCTTTCAGATTACAGAATCTTGATTACCCTAGTCTTGAGCTCACCAAAGCTATCTTCTGCTCTCTCAAATCTATTATTTAAAGTGTTCCCCTTGTTTACAGTGTTTTGCTCCTTTCCACAAAAAATAATTGTTGAGAGGTCATGAAAGTCACTTCTTTCTTTATTGTGTAATGTATGAAAACATCCTTTGCTGAATGTCCTATTGATAGTTTATATTTATGTAAAACATACTATATTATCCTAGTATCCAATTTATAGCACAATTTGTATTTTTATTCTTAATGATACTAAAGTCTAGCTTATTATTTCAAATCTATTTTAACGCATCTCTGTCAATTCACCGACATAACCACAGAATTAAAAACCTGGGATTTAATGGATAAAACTTCCACATCCCATTACATTTTTCTTCTTTACACTGGATGTGTGTGGCTTAGAGACTGCTATCACAATAAATTGACTGCATAGGTTTTTGTCACCTCCTGTTCTTCAGGTAGCACTTGAATTTTCTCTTCCATTCCTCCTATGAGTATGGCAAGCCAGACTGCCAAGGATGTATGTGATTTTATTTTAAATATTGCTTTTCAATGGGTTCCCCTGGGCCAGAGTAGCTTGTTCAACCAGTGTGGTAAGAGCTGCCATGTTGGTAATGCCTTCTCTCCTTGCTGATCTTTCAAGTCAGCAAATTGTGACCTTTTGTCTTCCTTGTGGCCACAGCTGCTCTGACTGCTCCTCAGTGGGTACTCTTGGGGAGTACTTGTACACAACTTTGTGACCCCAAGGTTTGACTGTGTTCCTAGGAAAACTCCTAGTTCTTCTGATTCTCTTTGTAAGCCTATTGCTTTGCCATTTGCTGGGAGCTACAGGCACTTTCTGAATTGTTGTCTACCAGGATTTCTATTGTTTCCAACAAAACCTTTGTAAATGGAATTCTCCTACCATTATACAGTCATCAACACTTAGGCAGTGCAATAGTACCCTTCTTAAAACCTGCTTCCCTCTGGTCAAAGGCTCTGGGCCACTTCTCAGGAGCTAGAAGTGGGGAGAGTGGTCTCCTCTCTTGGTGTGACATTACTGCTCTACAGGTCCTCAGGCATGTAGTGATATGGCTCTTCTGGATTTGTCTCTTCTTCAGGGAGCCTCTGCAGTGGGGCACTTGGGCATTCTTCTTGGTGGGTGATTAGAAACTGGTGGCTAGCCCTCCTAGGGTGAGATGTACCTTTGACTGGGGGCTGAAGGCCAAGGGGTCATCTTCTTGAATAGCCCTTTATAGCAGATCCCCAGCATAGTCTACATAAACCAAGTGTGAGTAGTGGGGAAGGGCTATAGCTGAAGGCCACAGACTCACTAGTCTTACTGAGACTTAGTGAATTTTCTTGATTCCACTGATGAAATGTTTCTCCTTTTGTTGCATGCCCTTAGGACAATTTCCAGAGACTTTAAATGACTGCTTTTATAATTTTCTCCAGTTAAATGTTTGTTGAGAGAAGAACCCACTGTGTCTTCACACTGCCACTCCAGAAGTCAGTTTTCTGTTTGTTTCTTTGATTCACTTCCACTGGAAATAAAGATCCTCTGGATGCTTAGCATGTGCCAATGGGAAAATATAATGGCTCTTTAGTCCTTATTTATAAGTTTTGAGAATATTTGGAAACCATCCCTTCTGAATTTGTAGATTTAAGTGTGAGCTGTTCTTTTTTCCCCTAAAAGACAGCTTGATTTGCTTGAACCTGACAAATGAGCCAAGTACAAAACTACCAAACCAGACAATGTAAGTACCACAGATGCAGTGAGGCATGGAGGGTCACAGAACCTTGAAATAAGTATCACAAGATCCTTAACAACAAAGCACTCAGGGGTGCATCATTGTGTTCCAAAATGGTGTTGTGGCCTTTTGGAGATGTCTAATAAAGCTGTGACCCATCCATTTTTGTGCAAAATAGAGCAAGACTGTTTCTCAGTTAGGTCCTCTGTGATGTGTTGGGTACCTGGTGGTGAGCTCTACAGCAGCTGCTCTCGGTACTTCCTTGGGGGAGAGCAACTTAACACATGGGCAAATATGCAATCACAAATTGTGAGAGCTAGGAAGGAAGTGAACAGAGTGCTGTAAGAGACAACACTGGGGAGATGGGGTGCCAACACCTTAAACAAAGTGATCTTTCACCTGAGCCTGAAGAAACAGCAGCCAGCTATGCAAAAAGTTGAGAGAAAGTCATGGTAAGGCGACAGGGATCAGAGAAAGAGCTGGCATAAATCTGTCACCATACCTTCCCTCAGGGTTGCCTCTAAAACTCCTCCCACGATCGACCCTAAACCAATACTGTAGCAAAATTACCACTTGGGAAGAAACCACTGCTGACCAAAAATACTCAATACAGCTGCTGACTGGGTCTCCCTGGTGATCTATGGCCTATTATATCATTTTAATAAAATTGCCCTGACTGACAATCCCACTCCCATCACACACTTGATTCTACGACATTTAAAGATTTCCCAAAAAGGTGAGAAATTGAGCAGTCACCAAATTCCTAGGAATCTCCAACCTTTCCTGGAAAACTCACCCAAAGCAGCACCTGTTCTATCTCCAGATCATATAAAGGAATGGATGATCCCACATCTCATGGGTTACAGGTCATTCTATAGCATTCCCACATTCCTTCTTCAGTATGTACTTTCGCTTTATTAATAAATCTTATTCCTCTACTATCCTTTTTCTACATCTCATCCTTGAATCTTTTGTGTAGAGACTAGAACCTGGAACCCTCAGTCTCTCAACAAGGAGAAAATGTTCATCAGAGGGCCCGGCGTGTACAAAACCTAGGACAGGGAAGAGCTTTCCCATGTTTGAGAAACTTAAGGCTTGAAGATAATAAATGAGAAAGATAACACAGGTCTCTTCATCAGTTCCAACAGCGATTAACAAAAGTATCGCTGACTGAGTGCTGCATACACAATAGAAATTTATATCTCACAATTTTGTAGTTTGAGAAGTTCCAGGTCAGGGCATTGGCAGATTTAGAATTTGGTGAGGCTAATTCCCCACAATAGCCATCTTTTGCTGCAGCTGGACAGGGCAGAAGGGGCAAGAGATCTTTCCCAGGCCTCTTTTATAAGGGCATCCATTCTAAGTATAAAGGCTCTGTCTTCATGAACCAGTCACCTTCCAAATGCACTTCCTAATACCATCACCTTGGGTTTGAATATTTCCACATTGGGATTTTTTTGAGGGGGGCACAAACATTTGGACCATAACAGTAAGAGAAAACAGTGATGGAGTTCAAAGACTATTTAATATCTGGGGCTTCTAAGGCATTATTCCTAATTTAAAATTTTTATTCATTTGAAAGGCAGAGAGAGAGAGAGAGAGAGAGAGAGAAAGCTACAGGGATTTTTTCATTTGCTAGTTCATTCCTCAGATGCCTACAAGAGCTAAGGCTGGACCAGGCTGAAGCCAGGAAGTAGGAACTCAATCCAGTTCTCCCATGTGGGTGGCAGATGGGTGGCAAGTATGCAAATTCTTGAGTCATCACCTGCTACCTCCCAGGAAGTACATTAGCAGGAAGCTGGAATCAGAAGTAGAGTGAGAATTGGAATCCAGGTATTCCATATGTGATACAGGCTCTCAAGCAGTCTTAGTCCCTACACAACATGCTTGCTTCTTATTGTTGATTTAAAATGAAAGTTAAGTGTGTGGGAAAAAAACCAACAAACTTTGATAAGCACTTAAAAAGAAGGGAGCTAATGGGGTTCAGAGATGGACAAAGAGACACCATCTCTGAGTAAGGCCCAGTGTAGGGGCAGAGGCTACGAAGGGCCCTGTGTAAAGGGGCTGACCCGACCTGGGGCTGTGGTGGTAAAAAAGGGGCATGGGTGTCAGCACACTTGCCTCCTGCCATCTAGGAGTAAATGATGGGGTACCACTCAATGGAAATAGATGAAGGTTCTGGTTAAATTTTTGTTTCAAAAATGCAAGCTTTGGGGCAGAGTAGAGGCTTGGAATAGAGAACTTTTAGGGAGTATCCTTACATCTGGTGGGAGCCCATGCTCTGAATCAATGACAATCACCTGTTAGAAAGAGCGAGGCTAAAAGTGGTGCTCATGTGATTCTGCTTGGCTAATATCTTCTTTGTTTCTACGCTGGTAACATTTTTTTTTTTAAAAGATTTACTTGTTTATTTGAAAGTCAGAGTTACACAGAGAGGCAGAGAGAGAGAGAGAGACATCACTGGTTCACTCCCCAGTTGGCCACAAAGGCTGGAGCTGCAACGATCTGAAGCCAGAAGCCAGGAGTTACTTTTGGGTCTCCCATGCTGGTGCAGGGGCCCAAGGATTTGGGCCATCTTCTACTGCTTTCCCAGGCCATAGCAGAGAGCTGGATCAGAAGTGGAGCACCCAGGTCTCAAACCAGCGCCCATATGGGATGCCGGCACTGCAGGTGGCGGTTTTACCCGCTCTGCCACAGGGCTGGACCCACGCTGGTAACATTTTTAAAACATTGTAACTGAAATGGGAAAGCAATGTAAAATTCAAATTTCTCATTATCTTGGGAAACCTAGCTCTGCTGGTACTAGGTCAACACTTATGGAACTTGCAGAGCCCATGGCAGCTGGCTCATCTCAGGGCTTTTCCCTCTACTCTTGATCCCAAGTCCCTCATAGCTGTGCTCTTCTTCAATTCTGGCCTCTGCCATAAAGGGGTCATGCATTAAAAGAAACACTTTGACCCATGGCCAGCATCCTATTGAATGGGGAAAAGTTGGAAGCATTCCCACTGAGAGCTGGTACCAGACATGGATGCCCACACTCATAACTGTTATTCAATACAGTCCTGGAAGTTTTAGCTATAGCCATCAGGCAAGAAAAAGAAATCAAAGGGATACAAATTGGGAAGGAGGAAGTCAGACTATTCCTATTTGCAGATGACATGATTCTATATATAGGGAATCCAAAACACTCCACCAAGAGACTATTGGAACTCTTCATAGAAGAGTTTGGTAAAGTAGCAGGATATAAAATCAATACACAAAAATCAACAGCCTTTGCACATACAGACAATGCCATGGCTGAGAAAGAACTTCTAAGATCAATCCCTTCAGAATAGCTAAAAAAAAAAAAAAAAAAAAATGTCTTGGAATAAATTTAACCAAGGATGTCAAAGATCTCTATGGGGCCGCCGCCGCGGCTCACTAGGCTAATCCTCCGCCTTGCGGCGCCGGCACACCGGGTTCTAGTCCCGGTCGGGGCACCGATCCTGTCCCGGTTGCCCCTCTTCCAGGCCAGCTCTCTGCTGTGGCCAGGGAGTGCAGTGGAGGATGGCCCAAGTGCTTGGGCCCTGCACCCCATGGGAGACCAGGAGAAGCACCTGGCTCCTGCCATTGGATCGGCGCGGTGCGCCAGCCGCAGAGCGCCAGCCGCGGCGGCCATTGGAGGGTGAATCAACGGCAAAGGAAGACCTTTCTCTCTGTCTCTCTCTCACTGTCCACTCTGCCTGTCAAAAATTAAAAAAAAAAAATCTCTATGATTAGAAGACACAAAAAATGGAAAAATATTCCATGTTCATGGATTGGTTGGAAGAATAAATATCATAAAAATGTCCATTCTTCTGCAAACGGATTTAATGCGATACCAATCAAAATACCAAAGACATTCTTCTCAGATCTAGAAAAAAACGATGTTGAAATTCATGTGGAAACACAGGAGACCTCAAAAAGCTAAACCAATCTTATACAACAAAAACAAAGCAGGAGGCATCACAATACCAGATTTCAAGACATACTATAGGGCAATTATAATCAAAACAGTCTGGTACTGGTACAAAAACAGAGGAGTTGACCAATGGAACAGAACAGAAATGCCAGAAATCAATCCAAGCATCTACAACCAACTTATATGTGACCATGGAGCTAAAACCAATCCTTGGAGCAAGGACAATCTCTTCAACAAATGGTGCAGGGAAAGCTGGATTTCCACATGCAGAAGTATGAAGCAAGACCCCTACCTACACCTTATACAAAAATCCACTCAAAATGGATTAAAGATATAATTCTACAACCTGATGCTATCAAATTATTAGAGAACATTGGGGAAACACTGCAAGATACTGGCACAGGCAAAGACTTCTTGGAAAAGACCCTAGAGGCATAGGTAGTCAAAGCCAAAATTAACAAATGGGATTACATCAAATTGAGAAGTTTCTGTACTGCAAATGAAACACTCAGAAAAGTGAAAAAAGGCAACTGACAGAATGGGAAAATTTATTTGCAAACCATGCTACTGATAAAGGATTAATAACCAGAATATATAAAGAGATCAAGAAACTCCGGGGCCAGTGCTGTGGCACAGGATGTTACTGTCCTGGCCTGAAGCGCTGGCACCCCATATGGGCGCTGGTTCTAGTTCCAGCTGCTCCTCTTCCAATCCAGCTCTCTGCTGTGGCCTGGGAAAGCAGTAGGAAATGGCTCAAGTCCTTGGCCCCTGCACCCACATGGGAAACCTGGAAGAAGCTCCTGGCTCCTGGCTTTGGATCAGTGTAGCTCTGGCCATTGCGGCCAATTGGGGTGTGAACCACCAGATGGAAGACCTTTCTCTGTCTCTCCTCTCTCTGTGTAACACTGATTTTTGAATAAATAAATAAAATCTTTGATTAAAAAAAGAAACTCCACAACAAAAAAGCAAATAACCCAGGTAAGAGAAGGGCAAAGGACTTAGACATTTTTCAAAAGAGGAAATCCAAATGGCCAATAGACACATAAAAAATGTTCACGATCACTAGCCATCAGGGAGATGCAAATCAAAACCACAATGAGGTTTTACCTCACCCCAGTTAGAATGGCTTTCATACAAAAATTAACAAACAAATGCTGGCCAAGACATGGGGACAAAGGTACCATAATCCACTGCTGGTGGTAATATAAACTGCTAAAGCCACTATAGAAGATAGTATGGAGATACCTCAAAAATCTGAATATAGACCTACCATATGACCCAGCCATCCCACTCCTGGGAATTTATCCAAGGGAAATGAAATCAGTAAATAAGAGTTTTCTGTAGCCCCAGGTATACTGCAGTTCAGTTCACAATAGCTAAGACATGGAATCAACCTAAATGCCCGTCAAGTGAAGACTGGATAAAGAAACTATGAGATATGTACACTATGGAATTTTACATAATGGTAAATAAAAAAATGAAATCTGTTCAATTGCAACAAAATGGATGAATCTGGAAAACATCATATTTAGGGAAATAAGCCAGTTCCAAAAGGACAAATATATGTTCTCCCTGATTTGTGAGAATTAATAGATCACCTAAAACAAAATCTGTAGAAATGAAATTGACACTTTGTTAGGAGATGATTTGAACTGCCATTGTCTTGATTATCAAGGAACAGTTTTATTCTTTGTTTTTTCATTTTTTCCTTCATACTATTTGTTGAACTCTTAACTTGCAGTTAATCATACGTGTATAAAGTTAACTGAGGATGGATCTCAGTAAAAAATAAAAGTGGGAATAAGAGAAGGAGGAGGAAGTTTGTAACTGTAAATCTGTATCATTCTGCATACAGTCCTTTAGACTTACTTCTTTTTTTTTTAACTTTTATTTAATAAATATAATTTTTTTTTTTTTGACAGGCAGAGTGGATAGTGAGAGAGAGAGACAGAGAGAAAGGTCTTCCTTTTGCCGTTGGTTCACCCTCCAATGGCCGCCGCGGTAGGCGCGCTGCGACCTGCGCATCGCGCTGATCCGATGGCAGGAGCCAGGTGCTTCTCCTGGTCTCCCATGGGGTGCAGGGCCCAAGGACTTGGGCCATCCTCCACTGCACTCCCTGGCCACGCAGAGAGCTGGCCTGGAAGAGGGGCAACCGGGACAGGATCGGTGCCCCGACCGGGACTAGAACCCGGTGTGCCGGCGCCGCAAGGCGGAGGATTAGCCTAGTGAGCCGCGGCGCCGGCCACCCAAAGTACAACTTTTGGATTATAGTGGCTTTTTTCCCTCCATAACCTCCCTCTGCCCATAACCATCCCATCTCCTACTCCCTCTCCCATCCCATTCACATCAAGATTCATTTTCAATTATATTTATAAAAAGAAGATCAACTTAGTATATACTAAGTAAGGATTTCAACAGTTTGCACCCTCACAGAAACACAAAGTATAAAGTACTGTTTGAGTACTAGTTATACCTTTAATTCACATAGTACAACACATTAAGCACAGAGATTCTACATGGGGAGTAAGTGCATAGTGACTCCTGTTGTTGATTTAACAATTGACACTCTCATTGATGACGTCAGTAATCACCCGAAGCTCTTGTCATGAGCTGCCAAGGCTATGGAAGCCTTTTGAGTTCGCCAACTCCAATCTTATTTAGACAAGGCCGTAGTCAAAGTGGAAGTTCTCTCCTCCCTTCAGAGAAAGGTACCTCCTTCTTTGATGGCCCATTCTTTCTGCTGGGATCTCACTCACAGAGATCTTTCATTTATATCTTTTTTTTTTTTTTTTTTTGGCCACAGTGTCTGGCTTTCCATGCCTGAGAAACTCTCATGGGCTTTTTAGCCAGATCTGAATACCTTAAGGGCTGATTCTGAGGCCAAAGTGCTGTTTAGGACATCTGCCATTCTATGAGTGTCTGCTGTGTATCCCGCTTCCCGTGTTGGATAGTTCTCTCCTTTTTAATTCTGTCATTTAGTATTAGCAGACACTCAAACTTACTTCTAAGGGTATAGTTTAAAACTTGTCATAGGACCCCAAATTCCATTAAGCTGGTTGGTAAAAATGCCATCTTAAGTGTTAAATTGAACATATAGATAGGATTAAGTGTTAAAGTGATCATATAAATAGGATCAAGATTCTGGTAATAATAGTAGATATAATTAAAAAGGAGAGAATGTTCCAACATGGGAAGCAGACCACTCAGCAGACTCAGAATGACAATTGCTCTAAGTAACACTCTAACCTCGGAACCAGCCCTTAAGGCTTCCTGGTTTGGCTGAAGAGTCCATGAAAGAATTTCAGGCATGGAAAGCCAAGACAACTGTGGCAAAAGTGTTCTACCTGAAGGATCAATGTGAGTGCGACCCCAGTGGAAAGAAGTGGCCATCAAAGAAGGATATACTTCCCTCTAAAGGGAGGAGAGAACTTCCACTTTGCTTATGGCATTGTCTAAATACTGATGGAGTTTGTTGATTCTAAAGGCTTCCATAGCCTAGGCAGTGCATGTCAAGAGCCTCAGGTGGTCACTGATTTCATACATAAGAGTGTTAATTGTTAAATTAACAACCAGAGTCACTGTGCACTAACTCTCCTTGCAGGACCTCTGTCTTCAATGAGAGTTAACTGTAAAACTAGTTCCCAAAGTTTTTTTTTTTTTTTCTCTGTGTGTGTGCAAATTGTTGAAATCTTTACTTAGTGTAGAGTTGGTCTTCTGTGTACAAAGTTAATTGAAAATGAATCTTAATGGAGAATGGGACTAGGGAAAGGGAGGAAGTGATGGGTTGAGAGTGTGGGTAGGAGGGTGGGTATGGTGGGAAGAATAACTATATTTCTAAAGTTGTACTTATGAAAATTGTATTCCTTAAAAATTAACTAATTAATTAATCAATTAACAATAACAACAACAAAAAAAAAGAAACACTTTGAGAGAGAGAGAGACAAGAGAGCACAGTGGTATATGATGGATGAGGGACAGGGAGAGCCTACCCTGGCCTGTGGTTTCTAATGAGGTGAGTACACAGGGAAAATACAGAGTGGCATCAGGGCCAGAGATGGGCCTCACTTCAGAGAAGAGAAGCTGTCAGGGTGAAGAGTCATGGTGCAGGCAAGGACTAAGCTGATTAGCACAGACCAAACTGCTCTGTGGAGGATATGACTCAAAACAGAGTGACAGAGGCAACACAAGCATAGAGGGGCTGAGGCCCCCGCCTTTCTACTGCCACAGACAAGCTGAAGAAGCTGAATAGAGATTCCTTTTATAAGACAAGGCGCTATTCTCCAGGTCTTTTCAATTACTTCAGTCCAAAGAAAGTTAGATATATCTGTCCAGGAAGCTACAGTTCAAGTACCATTACCAAGTTCACGGAGGAAACACTGCTCTGTCTTTAGTGAGCTCTGAGACATTGGGAGCTAGCAGTCAGCCATGACAAGGGGCTAGGAGACTTCACATTTTAAAGCATATGATGGATTCGTGTTCATAGAATCAAACTTCTACTTTGGGAAGCAGACCCATTACATACTCTGTGCTGTCACACCACAGAGTACCCACTGGGTAGGGTAAATAAACATCCAACTGCTCCCCCTATGCCTTGGGATGCAGGTGACTTTCCATAGCCCACGCAGCACTGACCACTGCTGGTGGGCACCCTGTGACTTGAGGGAGAGGGACTGCTATTTTTAGGAGTGATTAACTCAGATAAATGCTTACATCAGCAAAGAGAAAATGTCACACAGGGAGGAAGTAGGATGTTAGTGGTTAGAGTAAGAGCATTCATCCCAAGACAGAGCTTACCAGTCAAAAGTTCTTAAAATAACCTGTAAAACAAATCTCACTTATTTAATATTTGAGATCAATGTTCCTCTCATGCCTAGAACACAGACCTCATCCAAATGATCCCCTATTTCATGGCTGGAAGCCCGTGGCTCAGGGCGCACCAGGGCCTGAAAAGGCTCTGTTTTGGGCTCTGCTACTCATGGAAATGCGCTGAAGAGAAGCTTGTGCCCTGATATCTGCACACCCAGCTAAGGGCTTCCACCTCTCCTGTACTCAAAACCTTAGCTTCCTTATTTTACCAGACACATTCACGCTGTCACAGATGTAGTTGCTCCACAGGAAAGTGAGTCCTCTCTAACTGCCTGCCATGTCCAAGCCCTGAGGCAGGGCGTCTGCATCTTCCGGAAGCCTCTTCAGTGAAGGGCTCCTAGGGAAGGGCTTGAGAGCCAAGCCAGGGCCCATCTCCTACGTGAGCCTGGCACTTGCAAAGCAGTGACCGAGTCTAATGGCGTCAACCTCATGGGTCAGCCCTGATCAAAGTAAAGCAATAAACGTTAAAATACTGTGTCCACAGTTTGTTCCTTCCTGGGTGGCTGCCCTGCACCCTCCTGCTGGGAACAAGGCAGCAGTCAGAAAGCAGCTCCAGCAGAATCGCCTGCCGTGGCTTCCCTGGAAGGAGCTGTTTGCAGGGCCTGGGTTCTGGCATTTTTGAGCCAAGAGGGTGAGTCCTAGACCACGTTGGAAGAACCCACTGAAATCTGTGCCAAATGAAACCACATTCCACAACGCATTGCCAGCAACACGAAACAATACAGATAAGAGGTTCGTTGTTCACTTCTAGTCTTGACATTTTGGAAGTATGAAAGTCCATTATAGAGTTAACATTCGTCTTTAAGAGTGTTATTTCCTCTTCTCTTATCAGCTTAATGTCACATCATGCCAGTTGGAGAATATTTCAAAAATTATAAAAATGCATGTTGTTCATCGATAAAAGCAACAGAACAAAGCCCAAGGCATAAGGACAACAAAACCGAGGATCTTTACAGAATGGGAGAATAAGTCAATTCCTCTTTTAAGTTTTCAGAGCCCTCCCCCACTTCTCAAACCCCACATTTCCTGCTGAATGGTGCAGGCCGCCCTTAGAGGAGGAAGAGAAGGAGGAGGAGGGTTCGGCCTCCGGCCGGGCCTGTGCCCAGTGACGCCTGCCTAGCAGGCCACCGAGAATTCCCGGAATCCTTCAGGTCACTGTCAATCCCAGCAGCCCCTGAAGATCAACAAGGATCTTCCTCAACGCTTTCTAAACTCTTCTTACAGCTCAGTTCGGGGAAGACAGAAATAAAAGGAACGGCGTGCCTGCGAGCCAGCGAAGGGGTCTGGGGGCGCGCGCGGACCAGGGGCGAGTCCCGGCCGAGGGCGCCTCCGGGGCGAGTGGGCGGGGCCGCTGCTGCAGCCGCCGGGAAACCAGAGACAGCAGGACATTGTGTTCTTCTCCTCAAAAACAACCAGCCTCCGGCTCCCAAAGTAAACAGTTAATCCTGTTGTTTATCTTTTTAACATGACGAGATGTTAACAGCACAGTTTCTACTGCACAGAAATGTGTTTTTTGTTCACTTAAAAATTGTATTTTCTCCTCGCTGAAATCTGACATGTAAACTTTCTAATATCAGCAAACAGGAAGAAATAATAATCTCTCTTTGCTGAAAGTGATTCGACTTGGAAAAAGTCTGAGAAAGATCTTTTCTACACTCAACATCCTTTTTATTTTTGGAAAATATCGCATGACTGAAATGAACAACAGCAAGCCACCAGTGTGCGGCAAGTTTGGTCTGTAAGGAAGGCACAAATAAAACTGCTGACACAATCAGTGCCAGCTTGGACTTTGATTTTGGTTATTGCCCAGGAAGATAAGATGCTTTATAACCTGATAGAAGTTGACCTGTGGAACAGGTTTGTCATAGACAGTTACCTCACGCCTAATTATTAATTGAAATTTCTTTCTTTTTTTTTTTTTTAATTTTTGACAGGCAGAGTGGACAGTAGAGGGAGACAGAGAGAAAGGTCTTCCTTTTTGCCATTGGTTCACCCTCCAATGGCCACCGCGGTAGGCGTGCTGCGGCCAGCGCACCGCGTTGTTCCAATGGCAGGAGCCAGGTACTTATCCTGGTCTCCTATGGGGTGCAGGGCCATCCTCCACTGCACTCCCTGGCCACAGCAAAGAGCTGGCCTGGAAGAGGGGCAACCAGGACAGGATCGGTGCCCTGACCGGGACTAGAACCCCGTGTGCCGGCGCCGCAAGGCGGAGGATTAGCCTACTGAGCCACGGTGCTGGCCTAATTGAAATTTCTATTGAGATAATTGTAGAGAAACATGTAGTTGTAAGAGACAATCCAGAGAGATCCAGCTCAGCCCAATCACAACAAGGCATCACAAAGAGGATACTGACACTGCTACAACCTGTCACTCTAACTCACATTTCACCAAGTTTACTTGTATGTGTGTACATTTAGCTGTATCCTTCACAGGTTTTAGCACCTGTGTAGAATCCTGTATTCACCACCACAGGTAAGATATTGAGCACAGGAGGCATCCCATATGGCTGCTCCACCTCCTATCCAGCACTGTGCTATGGCCTGGGAAATTTGTGGCAGATGGTCCAAGCAAGTCGTTGGGCCCCTGTATCCCCGTGGGAGACCCAGAAGAAGCTCCTGGCTCCTGGTTTCATATCAGCCCAGCTCCAGCCATTGCAGCCATTTGAGGAGTGAACCAGCAGATGGAGGACCTCTCTCTCTCTCTCTCTCTCTACCTCTCTGTAACTCTGCCTTAAAAATAATAAATCAACCTTTAAAAAAAAGAGTGGAAGATATTGAGCATAAGGATCTCTCAAGTTACCCTTTTAATCTCTTTCCACCTCCCCTCCCTCCATCCCTAACATCTGGAAATTACTAATCTATCTAAAATCTTGCCATTTCAAAAATGTTATAAAAATGTAATTGTCCAGTGCATAATCTTTGCGATTCTTCCCTTAGGACAATTCCCTGTGAATAATAAAAGCTATTATGCCTTTTATTTTTATAATAGCTTTACTGAGATATAACATACCATTTTTAGTGTGGCAAAATACACATAAAATTTACCATTTTAAAAACTTTAAAGTATACAACAGTGGCATGAAGTACATTTGCAATGTTCTGCAACCATCAGTACTGTCTAGTTCCTTAATGTATGCTTTCATCCCCCCAAAAGGAAACCTCACCCCATTAAGCAGCCACTGCCATTCTCCCCTCCTCAAAATTTATCTACTTTCTGCCTCTGCAGATTTACCTATTATAAATAGGTCACACAAATGGAATCACTGAATATGTGGCTTTTGTGCCTGGCTTCTTTTCATGTAGCATAATGTTTTCTAATTTACAGTATTGTAGCATACATTAGTTTTTCATTTCATTCCTTTTTGTTATTGAATAATATTCCACTACATGGCTCTGTCTTATTTATTTCTCTATCAGCTGATGGGCAGGGGATTATTTCCATTTTTTTCATGTATGAATAATGCTGTTATGAACATCTTTTTAGAAGTTACATGAACATGTTTTCAATGCTTGTGTGTATATCTAAGGAGTGCAAATGTTGACTTATTTGGTAATTCTGTTTAACTTTTTGAGGAACTGCCAGATTGTTTTTCAAAGTGGCTGCACCATTTTATATTCTCACCAGCAGTATATGAGGGTTTTAGCTTCTTCACAGTCTCATCAACTTCTGTTACTTTTTAAAAATTTAAAAAAATTTTTACATTGCCATACAAATGGGTGTGGTTTTGATTTGCATTTCCCTAAGACTAATGATGTTGTACTTAATGGGCATTTTCATATCATCTTTGGAGAAATGTCTATTCAAACCTTTTGATTACTTTTTTATGTAGGCTTTTTTATTGTTGAGTTGTAAGCGTTCTTTATATATCCTGGATAGTGATTTGCAAAAAAGTTTTCCCATTCTGTGGATTGTCTTTTCATTTCTACACCAGTTTTTTGAAGCACAAAGGTTTTTAATTTGATGAAGTCTCATTAATGTATTTTTCTTCTGTTGTTTATGCTTTTGGTGTCAAGTCCAAGAAACTAAAGCCTGATATATAAGGTTATGAAGATATAGTACTAGTTTTCTTCTGAGACTTTTTAGCTCTTAGATTTTTATTTATTTGAAAGGCAGACTGGGGAGGAGGTGAGAAAAGAGATATCAGTCTTCCATCTGCTGTTTTTTTCCCCAAATGGCCACAATGGTTGGGGCTAAGCCAGGCCAAAGCTAGGAAAGCCATCCTGGTCTCTGATGTGGGCAGCAGGGGCCCACGTACTTGAGCCTCTTTTTGCTGCATTCCTAGACACATTAGCAGGAAACTGGATTAGAACTAGAGCGGCAGGCACTCTGATATGGGATGCCACAGTCCCAAGTAGTGGTTTAACCCCTTGTGCTACAATGCTAACCCCTGGTTCTTACATTAGGTCCGTGATCCATTTTGACTTAATTTTTGTGTATGGTATGGGGCAAGGGACCTACTTTATTGTTTTGTAGTAGATAACCCAGTTGTCCCACAATCATTTGCTGCAATGACTATTCTTTCTCCATTGAACTGACACCCTTGTCAAAAATCAAATGACTCATAATGCAAGGTATTATATCTTTTAAAGAACATATGCCACAAATACATAAAAAAATAATGTCTTATGTGAGTATAGGGCTTGTACAGATCTTTTCTTTCTTTTTAGCCTGGAAGTTTGTTGAGAGCAGGAACCATATTTAATATTCCCAAAGCACCAAACAGAGCCCTTAGATTTATGCTTTACAGATGACTGATATGTGCTGGTTGTGCCAAGTTGAATTAATAAGAGTATTTATTCACCCTTTGTAGAGAAAGAAGGCATAAGACATGGTTCCTTCTCTCGGGGACAATTAAAATGATCTACACAGACAGTTCATAAAGTGGGGCCTATATCTCACTACGGAGTATAGAAGTAGAAAGGGAAGTATTCTTGTCTTAGTTAAGCTCTACATTAGGATTCGATTAATGAAGGAAATGAGGGAGGGAGAAGGAAGTTTAGTGCTTAAAATGTTCTCATGAAATTAGCAGCCCTGGGCAGACTGGGGTATATTTTTTCTCATTTATTACCAAAGCACTTCCCAGTGCAGGGTCATTTGGTATTCCCACTTCCTCATGCTGACTTGTCACTGAAACCTGAAGGGTCAAAAGTAACTGGGTGCAGAGTAAGGAACAAGGCACCAACTAGCCATAGGTACGTTATAGTACCCTGTGGCTTCCTCTTGACCACCAAACAGTAAGTTGGCCAAACCAGAGGCACCACAGACTTCCTAAGACAGGTCCTGTAAGGATGTGAAGCCCAGACACCCTAAGGCCCACTGCATGTAATGGATTCATGCCCTTCCTGTGCAACTAGAATAGCACTGGTTGTGTGCACTTATGGGAGAACCAAGACCATGGTCACTCAGGCCATCTTCAGGGTTCTGTAGCTTTAATACAGGAGCCAGCCAAGTGTCTAAACAAGCTGAGTTAGGTGGGGTAAGTTGCACTGCTGTAGTGGGCCTGTTGGCACAACAGGGAATACAGTGTTGACTCATTCTTAGATGATTTGCTTCTGAATCAGGGTTTCATGCTCTAAGCTGCCTAACTGGCCTAGAAACCAGTCTTGTCAAATGCAAGGATTTATAAATCATCTGTGTTTGGGAGGTACAAATATGTGTTGTGTCTGTTCTGACCCACTAACTAAAAACAAACTACCAAGGCAAAATGCAGATGCAGAAGGCTTTATTCTTTTTTAATCATCAGTGGTAGTTTTAAAAATTCTGCAATCCTAAGAGTTCCTGTACTAGGAACAATATCAGTGATAGAAATTAACTTGTTTTAATATATTTTACAAAGAAGTAATTTCAATTTCAAAGACTAAACCACACTGAGTTTACTGTACTTCAGAGAGTAGACAAGTGGCCACTTTCAGAAGAAAGGTCCATTTCCTCCTTGAGGGAAGGAGGTTCTCAGGTAGGAATTCACTCCAGCTGGTTTCCCTCAGGCTCTAGGATACCTGCAAGGCCCAGCCAACATCCCTCTGGCTTCCTATTCAGCCCGGTTTTCCCACCTGGCCTCCAGGTCTCTGTTCTGCATTGATCACCATCCTGCTTGCCTCTGCCTGTCGTGCACACACCAGCTCTTTTGGAAGGCAGCCTGGTGTACTCTGGGAGCTCAGCACAGGCTCCTGTTAACTGCTGGCCTGTGCCACCCTCTCTTTACTGCCCATCTGCTGGAAAGTGTGGGTCTCACTTTTTTCCATGGACTTACCTCTATTCATGTTTGTGACAATTAAAAATTATTTTAAACAAGCCCAAATGTACTAAAAAGTTCTAAACACGTTATTCTCCCAAATACTCTGTATATTTCCTACAAATAAGGACTGTCTCCCACATAAATGATCTGCAACCATTAAGGAGGGGAAATAAACACTGACACTCCTTCCCCTAATCCTGACACTTCATTCACGCTTGACCCAGTGTCCCAGTCCTGTCTTCCATAGCAAGAGGAGATAATTCAGAATCTTGCCTGGCTTTTAGATGTCATGTCACTGTGATCCCCTGCAAACTGCAATGCTTCCTTGGTTTTTCCTTCATTTTCATGACCCTAACATTTTTGAAGGATGCAGGCCAGTTATTGTGTAGGATACAGACTCAATTTGGGCTTTCTGATGCACTCTTGTGATGCAATTCAGTTGATGCAGACTGGTAAGAATAGCACGGAAGGGATGCTGTGCACCTCTAATTACATTCTGAGAGCTGGCACACTGATTTGATTTGTCCCATTATTGAGGAGATTCACTTGTATTAGTTGATTAAGGTGCTGCTTGCCAGACTCCAAAAAAGGCAAGTTACTCTTTTTCCTTTTGAAATTGAAAAATACTGTGTGGGAAAAACTGTGGAACCATGTAGCTTCCTTTTCTTTATCAAATTTTCAGTTCATTCTTTTCTTATTTCATTGTAAACTCATGAATTCTTACTGAATAGGTTATAATCCATAATGACAATTTATTTTCATGCTCAAACTGCCCCAGATGTGCCTAGTGGGAGCACCTTGCAAGCCAGCACCTGTGCTCTTTTGATTCTTTTTGACGCTCCCTCATTCTTAGAGAATATACTTAACTTTCTGAAATGAGATGCTCAAGGCTCATCTTGTATTTTCTCTCATCTTTACCAGGAATCAGCCATTTTGCCAAGGAATCCTAGCTTCCTTTAGATATATAGAAGCTAATATCTGGTGCTAAATAAACTCATTGCTAAGGATTATCACTCCCCTCAGAGACCTTGTGATAGGGTTGTATGTCACACCAGCCTCTCACACACAGTGACACACATTTACTTCTGGTTCTCTACCCATCAATCTTGAACACTATGAGTTTACGCTATGTCTAATTCTGTTTCAGTATGGCAGGGTCCATTCACAACCCCTCACACTCAACATGTCTAAATGAAATGTCCTATCTTCCCAGCTCTCTCCAGCTGTTCTCCCCCAGTGAGTTTCCTTTTTCAGTTAGTGTAGCCACTAGTCATCTTGTTTCACAAACCTTAGACTATTTCTAGACTCTCCTCTTCCTCCCACTTCCACATCTAATCATTCATATTTATTAACAAACTCTGGAAGGATATATAAGAAATTATGTCAGGGGGTGTGTCTGTGAAGGGTATGTGGGAACTAGAAGAATGCCTATGCCTTTAAATGTTGAATTTTATGTATTACCTTATTCAGAAAAATCAAAGGATGTTTATACAGTTATTGCTCTTGGGATTTTAAAACATCACATTTTGGATAGCAGTAAAGAATACACAAGGATACTTTAAAAAGTTTGTGGAAAAACAGAATTATAAATTTATTTGGGTACAAAAAATTTTTCAATAACATGTGTAGTTTTTTCATCATATGAACTTTCATCCATGAACTTTCTGAAGAGCCTCATATAGCAAAAATGAAACATTTATGTGACCCCGTAGTCCCTAGAATGGCTCACTTTTCTCCATTGATTTGAAATATATGTATTATTTACTAAATTCCTGTACGTATTTGGTAATCTCTGTTCCACTAGTCTACTATATTAAAAGGGAAACCACTTTCATTAAGATTTAACTTTAAAAATGGCTTTCAATTAATTTTTTGTTGCCAGTAACTAGATGTTACCTATCTTCTGGTGTTTTTGTGTAGAACACAGAAGACAGTTCCTGCCCAGGCACGGTGACCTCTGCTCTACTGCAGACTCATCTCCAGCTAGACTTCCTCAGCTCAGTGTCTCACAGGTACCTCCATCTCATCAAGGCCATCCTAGAACTGGGCTCCCACTGCCAACCTCTCCCAGTGACTGCCACTCCAAGTCCAGTAAACCTCACAGTTGTCTTGGAGTCCTCTCTTCTTATCATTCCATATCCAATCTTTAGCACATACCATAAACATTATTCTTAAAATAGACTCCAAATCTCTGCTTCCCACCACTTCCCCCAGCACTCTGGTGTAGGTCACCAGTCTGACCTGTCTGGATTCCTGAAATAGCCTAATTTGCTTCCTCATCCCACTATTGTACCTCCACATTCCATTTGAAGTACAGCAGGCACATCCATCTTTTCAAAACACAGATCAGATCCCAACCATTTCATGCCAAAACCTTGAAGGGTTCTCATTGTTCTGGGAACAAAGTCTAAACTCTGGGCTGCATGCCTGCTCTTTGCACTAATCTTCTGTTGTGGCTCCTATGTTCATGAAATCCCATGTGCACGAACCTCCCTTCTGTTCTCTGAACACACCAAGTCCATCCTTTTCTTTACAATCACTGATCCCTTTGCCTGAGAAATGTGTCTCTCAGAACTCTGCATGACTGACTCCATTGCACCATTCAGGTCTTACCTCAAAGGTCTCCTTCCTGGACCTCCCATCTCTACCCTTTCCAAGGTTACCTTGACACTCCTACCCCAGGCTACTCTGTATCACAGCACTATACTATTTCTCACAATAGTAGAAAATTAAAAAAAAAAATCTTATTTATTTGAAAGGGAGAGAGAGATTGATTATCCATCCATTGGCTCATTCTCCACATGCCTGCCAAGAGCCAGGAATTCAATACAGATCTCCACATGGGTAGCAAGGACCCAAATATTTGAGCCATCACTTGCTGCCTCCAAGGGTGCAGATTAGTAGGAAGCTGGAACTGGGAGTGGAGCTGGGACGCGAACCCACATACTCCCATACGGAATGCAGATGTCCCAAGTGGTGTCTTAACTGCTGAAAAGCAATTTTTTTGAGAACTTAATATTTACTACATGTCAGGCCCTGCTGTTAGTGCCTTATGAGTTTTATTATATTAATATCTGCATTATATAAGAGGGGATCAAAATTCTCATCCATTTTACAGATGAGAAAAGTGAGGCATAAGGCAGTTAGATTATTTGTCTAATGTCACATAAACACAAACCAATGGAAATTATCTTGTTTATTTTAGTTGTTGGTCTCTGCCCCACTAGAAGGAACCCTCTCCAGGGCTGGCTCTTATCTGTTTTATTCATTGCTCTACACTGTAAGCACAGAACACAACTGTGTACTTTATAATTTCTTTATGCCTCATAAGGACTCAGTGCATGGAAGGGAACATGACCATCCTCATCATCAGAGGAACACCATGACACAGCAAGACAGTGCAGACACCAGGGAGGGGAGTTGCCGATTTTAAGCTTCCATTCGGATTTGTACGTGCTGGGCTGTCCTGCTTGCTCCTACTTGCCACGGTGCAAGATAAAGGAATGGCCGGGGAAGCACAGTGGCGTCTATAATCCCCAGGTTCTTCTTCACAGGTAGCCTCCACAGGATGAAAGTTGCCTCACAGGGGCTGGATGTGATCTGGATTCACTGCTAAGGATCAACCACCAACACTCTGTCCTGAAGGCAGCTAGGACAGACTGAGGGTGGAGCCCACAGGTTCCAGAAATGTGAACACCACACCCTAAGCCTCTGTTGACACTGTGCTTAGTGTTTAAACATGGCAATTAAAAAAGCGTCCACTTGTCACTAACTATGAGGAATGACCTCCGAAAGTTTACATACTTGAACAAAACATGGCATGGAAAAAAACCAACCTTCAGTAAATCGAAAGGGTGTTATGTACTGTGCTACAAGATCCGGATACTGTACAGTTAAACTTCTATGTCACTGGGGCTGGAAGGAAAGTCTTCCTATTTTGAATAATATTGCTCATATGAAACTTTTAAAAATTATTTTTATTTATTTGAAAGGCAGAGCAACTGAGAGAGGGAGAGGGAGAAGGACACTTGTTCACGTCCTAGCTGCTCCTCTTCCAATCCAGCTCTCTGCTATGGCCTGGGAAAGCAGTAGAGGATGGCCCAAGTGCTTGGGCCCCTGCACCTGCATGGGAGACCCAGAAGCAGCTCCTGGCTCTTGATTGGCCCACCTCTGGCTGTTGAAGCCATTTGGGGAATGAACCAGCGGATGGAAGACCTTTCCTTCTGTCTCTCCCTTTCTCTGTAACTCTATCTCTAAAATAAACAAACAAGTTCTTAAAAAAAAAAATCCATTCTAAGACCTTTATAATTCCCCAAATGTGCAATATCTGTACATTTTCTCCACCTTCCACAAAACTGCATTTTCAATGAGCATTTTGTGTGCATAGAGTCTATGACCTGTTTTTTCAATTTTTTACCAAAGTTTCCTCTTTTATTAATGGTCTTTTATATATATATATATATAAAAGAAAAACATTAACACTTTATAATAATTATAAACACTGTTTACAATGGGACCCAGAGAACACCAGGAGACTGCCTTGCCCTGTCACTCCTGAGCTGCAGATATAGGTTAACTCACTGGTCTCATACAGCAAGCACAAGTCAAGTTCTTATCCCAACAAAGTCACGGCTACCCATACACTTTGCCCAACTTCAGGGCCTTCTCAGCTAAGTCCATGAATACGAATCCTTGCAGCTAGGGCTATCCTCCAGCAGATGCACTGAGACTACTCAGGCCAGGGGCTACACGAGAGCTGTGGTTCACACAGGCTGCTAATGCTTGGATGCTATCTCCCCGAAGTTCTGACTTTCTTACCTCTACTCTACCTGCTAGCAAGTATTCCATTTCAGTTCATCACTGAGCATGCATCATATAGAGAATCTGTGATCTCCTCACCCCTCTCTTACATATGCTGATTTACAGAGAGCTGTGACAGCTGGGCTTGTGTGCTGAACAGTTGCCAAGTCCCAGTTTTTCATTTGAGCAAACCTCTCTTGTGGGCACATCCTCATCCCCTTAGCAGCTGAATGCACAAAAGCAGCTGCCAACCATGTGTAGCATCCACTCCTATTTATCTCAGTACCACTACCTTTTACTTATACATTGCAAGAACCATGAAGCCCTTAGTACTATTACTGTTAAGCATTTATTATTAATAAGCCAATCATTTTTAAGGCCGGTGCCGCAGCTCACTGGGCTAATCCTCTGCCTGCACCCTGGGTTCTAGTCCCAGTCGGGGCGTCGGATTCTGTCCTGGTTGCCCCCTTCAAGGCCAGCTCTCTGCTGTGGCCGGGGAATGCAGTGGAGGATGGCCCAAGTCCTTGGGCCCTGCACCTGCATGGGAGACCAGGGGAAGCACCTGGCTCCTGGCTTCGGATCTGTGTGGTACGCTGGCCGCAGTGGCCATTGGGGGGTGAACCAACGGAAAAGGAAGACCTTTCTCTCTGTCTCTCTCTCTCACTGTCCACTCTGCCTGTCAAAAAAAAAATTATTTATCTGAGATGTAGGGTTACAGACAGAGAGAGGGAAAGACAGAGAGAAGGGTCTTCCATCTTCTGTTTACTCCCCAAAAGGCCACAATGGCCGGAGCTGGTTTGATCTGAAGCCAGGAGCCAGGAGCCAGAAGCCAAAAGCCGAGACTCTTCCAAGTTTCCCATGCAGATACAGGGGCCCAAGCACTTGGGCCATCTTCTACTGCTTTCCCAGGCCATCAGCAGAGGGCTGGATAGGAAGAGGAGCAGCCAAGACATGAACTGGTGCTCATATGGAATGATGGCACCTCAGGTGCGACTTAGCCCAGTATACCACAGTGCTGGCCCCCCATCATCTTTTTATTTTTTTTTTTTAGCAATAGTTTTTACTTATAAAGATGAACAAATTTCATGTTTCATAAATACAGATTTAGGAGCATAGTGATAGTTATTAAGCATGTATTTGCAATAGTCATACTTTTTAAAAATATGTCATCTATAGTAGATACTCAAGTCTTTTCAAATTGACTTGTTCTAGATATAAAACAAAAATGGATTTCTGGCATATTTCACAGCTTTGTGGGAATGAAAAATTCAAAAATAACACATTTTCATGCACGGCAGTAATGAGCAGCACAGAGTAAAGTCAAAATTGATTTCATTTATTCAACTTCTTGATGTTTGCAATATCTATTTGCCCTAATACATGCTCATTTGAAAAATTTTAAAAGTGTACCTCAAATACGTATATCTGCTTTTAGCATCTGCTGAAGTTTCCTTTTACACAGCTCAACAGTTGTACTCTATAGCCTAACATTTTATTGCTTTAATACTTGTGTATGGGCTGGCACCATGGCTCAACAGGCTAATCCTCCGCCTAGCGGCACCGGCACACCGTTCTAGTCCCAGTCGGGGCGCTGGATTCTGTCCCGGTTGCCACTCTTCCAGGCCAGCTCTCTGCTGAGGCCAGGGAGTGCAGTGGAGGATGGCCCAAGTGCTTGGGTCCTGCACCCCTGGGAGACCAGGATAAGCAACTGGCTCCTGCCTTCGGAACAGCGCAGTGCGCCAGCCGCGGCGGCCATTGGAGGGTGAACCAATGGCAAAAGGAAGACCTTTCTCTCTGTCTCTCTCTCTCACTGTCCACTCTGCCTGTCAAAAAGTAAAAAAAAACAAAACAAACAAACAAAAAACTTGTGTATGACAACAAACCATAGTAACGCCATCTAGAGCCTTGTTTCTCCATTTTGATATCTTTATGTCTCAGAAGGATGCTGACCACCTGTTAGACTAACTGGGCCACTCTCCAACCGTGAAGTTTAAGTGTTATCAGAAGCCTTTGTGATAAGGTCACAAAGCCAAGCAGGATATCTGAGTGACTATCTCCTAAACAGTTTTAAGAAAACATATTATAACACAAGCTCCTACCTGGGCTCGCTGTTAATTTGTAAATGTGTAAAACCTAGCTTCTTCTGATGCTCAGTATAGAAAAAGCTTGCTACAGCTGTGTCTGGACTGTCTGTCTATCCCAATCTGGAATCTTCTACATAAGTTGCTCTAATAAAATCTTTTTTTTTTTTAAGATGTTATTTCTTTGAGAAGTAGGGTTATAGACAGAGAGAGCAGAGGTAGAGTTCCATCCACAGGGTCACTCCCCAGACAGCTGCAATGGCTGGACCTGGGCTAATCCGAAGCCAGGAGCCAGGACCCAGGAGCCAAGAGCTTCTTCTCAGTCTCCCATGTGGGTGCAGAAGCCTAAGCACTTGGGCTATCTTCTGCTGCTTTCCCGGGTCATAAGCAGCGAGCTGGATCAGAAGAGGAGCAGCCAGGACATGAACTGGCGCCTACATGGGATGCTGGTGCCTTAGGCAGAGGCCCTGCTCATTGCACCACAGCGCAGGCTCCTCTCTTTCATTCCTATATGGAGATTTTCTTTTAATTTTCAGTCTCAGGCTATTATATTAGCTTTTTTTTTTTTTCCCCTGGGGATGGGGGAGGTTCCATGTTTTGCCAACATTCAAGCATAATCAGGTGATGTATGCAGAATTTTTTTGGACTTTGAATTCTTTAAAAATATAGAATATTACATGACAAAGACAAAGACATGGTCTTGCACATTCTACATCCTACAGTTGGTGACATTCTAAATTGAAAATTTAGGACTGCAGGCTTTGATGTTATCCTCTACTTCCTTCACATAGTTTCATTTTTCTTTTCCTAGTGAGTTCCTTCTAACATTTCTAGTGGATCTGAAGGAGTCCAATCACCTTCCTTGGGTGTTCCTATAATTTCTGAGACTAGAAAGCAAACTTTTCCTACCTCAGTTTCCCTTGTAACTCAGACCCTGTCAATCAAAGGCAGAGGACCTAACTGTGCTATTTATGCATTAACAAAGAGCTCAGAGTCTGGCCAATAGCTCTGCATTGATAAAAGGCAGAAATGAAGCATTCAGTTTGTTGATTCAGCCCTTAGCCTACACTGGATAGCTCTAAAGTCAGGGGTAATAGTAATAGCATCACCATCAGGCAATTCCCTGCTGTTGGCCATGGCTTTGGGAATAGAAGTGCTTGATTTCTGGCTGCTTCCACCCCTATGGTGGCCTGGCTGTTGGTCTTTAAGTTCAACCTAGAGTCTATTTCTTCAGTCTCCCCAATGACTGCATAAGCTGTTTAAATTCCTTTAATAACTCTCTTTTGTTTAGGTTGGATGGAGTCAACTTCTCTGCCACTGAGTGTGATACTCAGTCTAAGAAGTAGAGCTATGGGGCAAGGAACATATATTCTTCTCTTTATAAATCAACTACAGCCAAAAGGAAAAAAAAAAAAAGCACTAACAGATTAAACAATTTGGTATACACTTTTGTGGAAATACTGTATCTCTCTCTTTTTTATAGCATTTTTAAAAACTTTTATTTAGTAAATATAATTTTCCAAAGTACAGTTTATGGATTACAATGGCTCTCCCCCCCATAACTTCCCTCCCACCTGCACCCCTCCCATCTCCCGCTCCCTCTCCCATTCCATTCACATCAAGATTCATTTTCAATTATCTTTATATAAGATCAGTTTAGTATATATTAAGTAAAGATTTCATCAGTTTACACCCACACAGAACATAAAGTGTAAAATACTGTTTGAGTGCTAGTTATAGCATTAATTCACATTGGACAACACATTAAGGACAGAGATCCCACATGAGGAGTAAGTACACAGTGACTCCTGTTGTTGACTTAACAATTTGACACTCTTGTTTATGGCGTCAGAAATCTCTCTAGGCTCTAGTCATGAGTTGCCAAGGCTATGGAAGCCTCTTGAGTTCGCTGACTTCGATCTTATTTAGACAAGGTCATAGTCAAAGTGGAAGTTCTCCCTTCAGAGAAAGGTACCTCCTTCTTTGATGGCCCCGTTCTTTCCACTGGGATCTCACTCGCAGAGATCTTTCATTTAGGTTTTTTTGTTTGTTTGTTTGTTTGTTTGCCAGAGCGTCTTGGCTTTCCATGCCTAAAATACTCTCATGGGCTCTTCAGCCAGATCCAAATGCGTTAAGGGCTGATTCTGAGGCCAGAGTGCTGTTTAGGACATCTGCTATTCTATGAGTCTGCTGTGTAGCCCACTTCCCATGTTGGATCATTCTCTCCCTTTTTTTATTCTATCAGTTAGTATTTGAGTCTTGTTTCAATTGATCACACTGATAGGTCTAAGAGTCAAATGAATCACACAAACAAGACTAGTGTCTGAGAAATAACATATCTCTTTGAGAGACATGTGAATTAAGGAGTGAAGCATTTCACTTATCTAGCCTAGAAATTCCTACAGAGTGGGGATCCAAGTAATCTGCTGGACCCAGGTATTTTTAAAAAGTTTGTTTATTTATTTAGAAAGAAATAGCATGAGAGAAAGAGAGAGAGAGAGAGGAAGAGAGAGAGAGAGAGAATATGAAAATGAATCTCCCATCTGCTGGTTCACTATGAAAATGTGTACAAAAGCTGGGGATGGCCAAGCCAGGAGTTAGAAACTGGATCCATCCAGGTCTCCCATGTAGGCAGCAAAGACCCAAGTGCTTGAGTCATCATCTGCTGCCTCCCAGGGTGAGCATTAGTAGGAAGCTGTATTGAAAGCAGAGAAGGAACTTAATCCCAAGCACTTTAACATGGGATGCGGGTGTTCCACATGGTAGCTTAACCAGCTGTGCCATTAGGTAATTTAATATAGAATCATTGTTATGACATAAAAATTGCAACAAAATATCATTTACATACAAAAGGAGGAATACATCCAGGCGCTTTTATCTTACCTCTCATGTGCTGTTTAGTAAGTTCTCACCAAAGACAGTCACAATTAAATACTCCTGAGCTAGGATTACCAATTTTCACACAAACAGAATTTCTCATGCTAAAAGAATTTTTGCTGCTTGACAACCATTATTTTATGTACCCCATTCCTATTGTATCAAGCTCTGTTTTTAAAAGTATTTGAGAATGCATATTCTTTCTTTTCTTTCAACTTTTATTTAATAAGTATAAAGTATAACTTTTGGATTATAGTCGCTTTCCCCCCCCATAACCTCTTTCCCACCCGCAACCATCCCTTCTCCCACACCTTCTCCCATCCCATTCTTCAAGATTCATTTTCAATTATCTTTATGTACAGAAGATCAACTTAGTATATACTAAGTAAAGATTTCAACAGTTTGTATCCACACAGATACACAAAGTATAAAGTATTGTTTGAGTAGTAGTTTTACCGTTAATTCACACAGTACAACGCATTAAGGACAGTGATCCTACATGGGGAGTAGGTGCACAGTGACTCCCGTTGTTGATTTAACAATTGACACTATTATTGATGACGTCAGTAATCACCCGAGGCTCTTTTCATGAGTTTCCAAGGCTATGGAAGCCTCTTGAGTTCGCTGACTTCAATTTTATTTAGACAAGGCCATAGTCAAAGTGGAAGTTCTCTCCTCCCTTCAGAAAAAGGTACCTCTTTCTTTGATGGCCCATTCTTTCTGCTGGGATCTCACTCACAGAGATCTTTCATTTAGGTCATTTTTTTTTTCCCAACAGTATCTTGGCTTTCCATGCCTGAAAAACTCTCATGGGCTTTTTAGCCGGATCCAAATGCCTTAAGGGCTGATTCTGAGGCCAGAGTGCTGTTTAGGACATCTGCGAGAATGCATATTCTTTCTTTCTTTCTTTTTTTTTTTTTTTAAGATTTATTTATTTATTTATTTATTTTTTCCATTTTCAATTCTATTTATATACAGAAGATCAATTTAGTATAAATACTTCAACAGTTTGCACCCACATAGAAACACAAAGTGAAACATACTGTTTGAGTACTAGTTATAGCATTAAATCAAAATGTACAGTACATTAAGGACAGAGATCCCACATCAGGAGCAAGCGCATAGTGGCTCCTGTTGTTGACTTTCATTCACTGGTTCACTCCCCAATTGGCTGCACTGATCCGAAGCCAGGCGCCAGGAGCTTCTTCGGGTCTTACACGTGGGCGCAGGGGCCCAAGCACTTGGGTCATCTTCTACTGCTTTCCCAGGCCACAGCAGAGAGCTGGATCAGAAGTGAAGCGGCCGGGACTCGAACTGGCGCCCATATGGGATGCCGGCACTGCAGGCAGCGGCTTTATCCGCTCCGCCACAGTGTCGGCCACCTGAATATTTTCTAGAAGTAATATCTGTGTCCAAAATATTATTTCAAGAAAAATGTTACCTGTTGTACACATGGTTTCCTTGGGTCAGATAGATGTTTGTAGCTAGCAGTTTAAGAGATTCACTAGAAACTTCGTGGATTGTGATAAATTTTCTCCAGCTGTTTGAATCTCCATTATTTCATTTCTATGGGGGAAACAAACCTCTGCTGCTACCCAACATTCTGTGGAAGTGAAGTCAGCAAGGGTGGCAGGCTTAATGGTGGCAGACCATGATGTAGGACAAGACCCGGGTAGGTGAGCAATTGCAGCTTAGCCAGAACTCAGCGTCACATGATGCTCAAAGAGAACCAGCGGCTTCAATGAACACGCTTGCTCATTTCAGGGTATCTGAAGTTTCCTTTTTACTTTGAACTTTGAAAAGTTGTCATCTAAGATACAGCTGAGGATTCAATGGGGCTTGTTATTTTTAGCTGATTAGGTTCACTGTGCTTTTCCCAAGCCACCATATTGCTGCAGATGCTCAATATGCCTAACGAACGCTAACTAATGGGATGAGGAACGTGATTAGTTAGAAGTATCCATTTGCCCACCATATTCCTGAGGTTGTCTTGTCCCAGGCCTTGCTTCCTAAGTTAGGGATGCAAACCTGAGTGTTGTAAATTTCTTATACTGGTGAAGTTTATAGTGAGATCTATGGGAAGATAAACGGGTGGTTTTTCAAAGTGATCCATGAGATATATTGCAAAGTAGGAAAAGTAAAAAACACTAGAAATCTGAAACTTCTAGTTGAAAAATTAACACACAGAACACAAATCAGAATGGCTAAATAAAAAAAAATGCTATAAATACCAAAATGCTATTAAGGATGTGTGGAAACTAAGCCATGTATACATTGCTGGTAGGAATGCAAAATGGTACAGCCAGTCTAGAAAACATGTTGAAAAATTCTCATAAAGCTAAACATTATAGGTTAGTCATGATGGTGGCACAACCTAGCAAATGTACTCTTGGGTATTTATGCAGAAAAATGAAAACTTACATTCGCATGAAAACCTGCACACAAGGAGCAGGCGTTTGGCCAGCAGTTAAGATGCTGGTGAAGATACCTGCATCCCATATCAGAGTATCTGGGTTCAATACCTGCCTCTGGCTCCTGACTGGCTTCAGGAGTGGTGGGCTCAGTTAATTGGATTCTAAACTCCTAGCTTTGGCTCTGGCTCAGCCTCAACCACTGCAGACATTTGAAGAGTGAAAAAGCAGATAGTTGCTCTCTTTTGTGTCTGTTTCTTGAAACAAAACCACAAAAAATCCTGTAAACAAATGTTTGCAGCTTTATTAATACATAATAGCCCAAAACTGGAATCAGTCCCAGCTGCTCTACTTTCAATCCAGCTCCTTGATAAAATCATTTGGGTTCACCCCCCAAATGGCCACTATGGCTGGTGTGCTGTGCCGATCCGAAGCCAGGAGCCAGGTGCTTCCTCCTGGTCTCCCATGCGGGTGCAGGGCCCAAGCACTTGGGCCATCCTCCACTGCCTTCCTGGGCCACAGCAGAGAGCTGGCCTGGAAGAGGGGCAACCGGGACAGAATCCGGTGCCCCAACCGGGACTAGAACCTGGGGTACCGGTGCCACAGGCAGAGGATCAGCTTAGTGAGCCGCAGTGCTGGCCATATCCGGTGATTTTAAATGGTCACTGTTCTACTGAGCACAAAATAGCAAACAACTTGGCTGCTACATCTACAAAGGCAAACTGCCTTGTGCCCTTGTTAGATTTAATGCTCAGAGTCAAAGCTGATTTGAAGTTCCAGCTCAGCCTGGGACCAGTGGTCAGCTTCAGCTGAGTCCTCCAGGCAAAGGAGAACTCTCCCCCATCTCTCTGAGAGGCTGGTCTTTGCCCACTTGTGTGTAGAGTACCCTGATAGGCCAGATTATAGGGGTGCTTATTTCAGTATTTCTTAAAAAAAAAAGAACGAACGAAAGAAAACATAAAAAGCATGTACTTGGGATATCATAGGTTCTCAGCCAAGTTCTTATCTCTTCTTTCTAAGTACATAGTCAACTTGATATATCATATGGTGGGAATGAAGGTGACTATAGTTCGCCAACATTCCTTGGGCAAAGAATAAAACATTTAGGTGAGTACTGTCTGATACATCTGCATCCCATTATTGGAGTGCTTAGTTAGAATCCCAACTACTCTATGCTTCTGATCCAGCTTCCTGTTAATGTGCCTGGGAAACAGAAGATGATGGGATAAAGTATCTGGGTTCCTGCTACCCACGTGGGAGATCTTGATGGAGTTCATGGCTCCTGGCTTCAGCCTGGCTGTTGTGGGCATTTAGGGAACAAACCAGCAGATGGAAGATTTCTCTCTCTGTCTCTTTGCCTTTCAAATAAATAATTAAACCTTTAAGAAAATGTTTCAATCCCATCAAGGTGGCATGTACCAATGCCATCTCACTAGTTCAGGTGATCAATTTCAGTTCACAATTGATCACAATGATAGGTCTAAGAGTCAAAGGGATCACACAAACAAGACTAATGTCTGCTAATACTAACTGATAAAACCAAAAAAGGGAGAGAAGGATCCAACATGGGAAGTGGGAGACACAGCAGACTCATAGAATGGCTTCAGAATCACCCCTTAAGGCATTTGGATCTGGCTGAAGAGCCTATGAGAATATTTTAGGCATGGAAAACCAAGACACTCTGAAAAAAAAAAAAAGAAGAAGAAGAGGAGGAAGAAGAGGAGGAAGAAGAGGAGGAGGAGGAGGCAGAAGAAGAAGAAGAAGAGGAGGAGGAGGAGGCAGAAGAAGAAGAAGAAGAGGAGGAGGAGGAGGAGGAGGCAGAAGAAGAAGAAGAGGAGGAGGAGGAGGAGGAAGAAGAAGAGGAGGAGGAGGAGGAGGAGACAGAAGAAGAAGAAGAAGAGGAGGAGGAGGAGGAAGAGGCAGAAGAAGAAGAAGAAGAGGAGGAGGAGGAGGAGGAGGAGGAGTAAGACGAAGAAGAAGAAGAAGAAGAAGAAGAAGAAGATGAAGACGAAGACGAAGAAGATGAAGATGAAGACGAAGACGACGACGACGAAGAAGAAGAAGACCTAAATGAAGGATCTCAGTGAGTGTGATCCCAGTGGAAAGAACGGGGCCATCAAGGTAGGAGGTACCTTTCTCTGAAGGGAGGAGAGAACTTCCACTTTGACTATGACCCTGTCGGAATAAGATCAAAGTCGGCGAACCCTAAAGGCTTCCATAGCCTTGGCAACTCATGACTAGAGCCTAGGGAGATTACTGACACCATAAACAAGAGTGTTAAATTGTTAAATCAACATCAGGAGTCACTGTGTACTTACGTCCCATGTGGGATCTGTCCTTAATGTGTTGTCCAATGTGAAGTAATGATATAGCTAGTACTGAAACAGTATTTTTACACTTTGTGTTTCTATGTGGGTGCAAACTGATGAAATCTTTACTTAGTATATACTGAATCGATCTTATGTATATAAAGATAATTGAAAATAAAATAAAAAAAACCTTGGTGTTAAATTGGAAATTACATAGAAAAGTAATCAATCTTTTTTTTTAAAAATATCATGCAGGATCTCTGTCATTAATGTGCTGTACACTGTTATTTAATGCTATAACTAGTACTCCAACAGTATTTTTTCACTTTGTGTTGCTATGTGAGGGCAAACTGTTGAAATCTTTATATATACTAAACTGATTTTCTGTATATAAAGAGAATTGAAAATGAATCTTGATGTGAATGGAAGGGGAGAGGGAGTGGGAAAGGGGAGGGATGTGGGGGGAGGGAAGTTATGGGGGGGAAGCCATTGTAATCCATAAGCTGTACTTTGGAAATTTATATTCATTAAATAAAAAATAAATAAATAAATAAAATTAAAAAAGAAAATGTTTCAAGATTTTAACTTAAAATAAAAATTGTAAAAAAAATCCTCAAGGGGCTGGCATTGTGGTGCTGCAGGTAAAGCTGCTGCCTGCAATGTTGGCATTCCATATGGGTGCTGGTTCAAGTCCCAGCTGCTCTACTTTCAATGCAGCTCCTTGATAATGGAGTGAAAGATGGCCTGAATGCTTGGGCCCTCCCTACTCACATCGGAGACCAGGAAGAATCTCCTGGCTCTGGGTTCTGGCCTGGCCCAGTCTCAACCCTTGTGGTCATCTGGGGAGTGAACCAGCAGATAGAAGATCTCTCCCCCTCTCTGTCTCTCCCTTTCTCTCTGTAACTCTGCCTTTTAAATAAATAAAGAAATCTTTTTTTAAAAAAAGATTAGACTATATAAAATAGTTATATAGGAAATATAATAATTTTTCTGCTTCTATCAGTTTTGAAACTTATAATGTCACTATATTGCTTTTAGCATTACAGGAAGAATACTAAACAAGCAGGCTGTTACTTCCACAGTCACATTATTTTATGCACAAGATGAGCCTTGAGTGAAAGATGTTGAGCAATTTTATTTTGAGTTTTGCCAAGCCTAGCCCAGGCCTGGGTACCATGTGTTAACTCTCAACTTTCAGAGAATGCAAAAACTTTGCAGTTTGTTTTAAAAAGATGGGATAATAGTTCAACTTGATATTCCACTATTGGTAGGGTGAGTCACAGTACAGGACATGTCACAATGATATTAAAATGTAAATATTTTTTCTAGTACGTAATGAAGAAGGTTGTGAAGAACATGTTTCCTCCCCTACACCCCCGCCATTTCTCTAAAAATAATCCATTCCAAAAGGTTTAACTCAAAATATGTTCCATTTGGGTGCTGGGGAGGGGGATGTGTGTGTGTGCAGAATCATCTTCTACATCTGTGACTCCTGCAAAAATATCTGGCAGTACATTCAGTTCTGTGTCTAAAACCTCATAGGGCCAATTTAAAAAGAATATTATAAATGCTCATGGTTATCATCACCTAACTAATCTAAAGCAATAAAACAGTTGGCCCTCAGTCTTCTCAGATCATCCCGAGGTAACAGCTGAATGCTAGATTTTAGTCTAATTTATTAGAAAGACTTAGCTTGTCATGGAGTAAATTACAGTCATTATAATCAGGGAGCTGTATTTTACTGGCTTTGCAGAAAATAGGGTACAATTATAAAATGAAAACTAAAGGTTAATTTCTGAATTTTTGGCTAATTATGAATTCTGAAAAGTCAAATAAGAATTCTTCATCAACTCTTCTATGTTTTTTTTGTATGTTCTGAACAAATAAAATTTAAATCTTGTTTGGAGATATAAATTTCCTCTGTCACCATTTTCCCTGATATATTTATTGTGATGATTCATGAATCCAGTGCTTTTCTGTGTTACTTTTTAGTTTGAAGATATGCAATAATAAGTTGTGTGGCTTTTATAAATCATTAATTAATGCAAGAAATATGCAACCATCAGGAGGTTAGACCCATATGATTGTAAGCAAATGTCTAAATTCTTATTTTTGAAGGCTGCTTGTAAATGGACTCTAACAGATTTTCCTTAAAAGCTATTGTTATAACAGGGCATAGAGAATTCAAAGCCTTAACACAAGACTACAATATTTCTCTTAGCTGACGCCGCGGCTCACTAGGCTAATCCTCCGCCTTGCAGTGCCGGCACACCGGGTTCTAGTCCCGGTCGGGGAGCCGGATTCTGTCCTGGTTGCCCCTCTTCCAGGCCAGCTCTCTGCTGTGGCCCGGGAGTGCAGTGGAGGATGGCCCAAGTGCTTGGGCCCTGCACCCCATGGGAGACCAGGAGAAGCACCTGGCTCCTGCCATCGGATCAGCGAGGTTCGCCGGCCGCAGTCCGCCTACCGCGGCGGCCATTGGAGGGTGAACCAACGGCAAAAAGGAAGACCTTTCTCTCTGTCTCCCTCTACTGTCCACTCTGCCTGTCAAAAAAAAAATTAAAAAAAAAAAAAAAAGACTACAATATTTCTTCTAGCCAATGCTACAAGAACAAGGGGCAGTCACAAGGCCTGGTACAGTGAGCGCATCACCAATGTCAGGGTCAGAGGATCCAAGGGCTGCTGCATGTAGGGCAGAGACATGGAAGAAGTCCAGGCTTACATCCTGCCTCTCCCCTCTGGTATCCAGGTGACCTTAAGGATGGGTCAGAAACACAGGTGTCCCTCACTGGGGTGCTCCTCCTTGGCATCTTTGTGGCTCCCTCTGTCCCTCCTAGTACTTCCTCCTTTCTCTCCCTGTCTCTTCCATCAGAGTACCCAGGGCTCTGTGTCTGCAAGTCTCCTTTTAAAGGCCTGGAGTCAGTCTGATGGTGGCACTGTGACTTCTTCTCAGAGGCTGTAGCTCTTTACTGGGTCAACAAGGCATAATAAATGCATTCAATGTAACAAATGCATTCAAGTGAACATGGACCAGGCAAGTCCAATCAGCAAAAAACGTGCACCCAAAGAGAGTGCAGGTTACATGATGGGTGCCTGTCATGTACCTGTAAAGGTGAGGTATGATAGCCAAGATGAATGCATGGGCAACTAGGAAAAAGTATAGGTTCTCTTAAATCCTACAGCACTGGAAAGGTCAGCTATATTATTCAGAAGGCAGTAAACCTGTCACATGGATGGGGGACAACGGTGCTTACAGAGATCTGAAGCTCCCAAAGCCCTTCATACATCTCATGAACACTATAAACAATGTGTAAACTATATTATTCTTGCTGCTTAATACTGAAGAAATGAAAACACCAGCAATTAATTTACCTCAGATTATATATCTGTGTGGAGACCAGAGCTGGTCCTGGAATCTAGGGGGTTCTTTCCCACCTCCCTCTGTTCATCTCTTGAATCACCCTAAACTTTGTTTTCATTTATATTTTTATGTTATTTACATTTTCTTCTTCCAGGATCTTCTGTTTTCCCCAGAGTTCTTTCTCTTACTTATGAATCATAAATTCTGGCATCAATGTTTAAATTTCACTTCATCTTGGTTCAAAAATTTAAAATGCTACTGGTATCATTTTGTAATTAAACATATTTGAGAGCCAAAGTTTGCATGAAAAACCTGAAATTTTCAAATGTTACATCTCATGTGACAGGAGCTATTTTATCTGAAAGTAGATATATTAATACATTCAGCACCGTAATTTTACATTCTTCATATAGTTTATAAATACATGTACTGTTTCAATGTACAGTGTGTGAAGTGGAAACTGCAGTAAAACAACAGCTGAAAATTCTCTTTTATCTTTTGTGGAAAGTCCAAGGGAAATACTAAGTAAGAAATTTGTCTGAATAGATCAGAGACACCCATCTACTTAGGTGTTCTCATCTGTGACTGCTTTCACACTGCAACAACTGAGTGTTTGCAACAGAGACTGTGAAGTATGCCTGTCAAAGCCAAGATACTGTGCGGGCCAACCCTTGGTATATATAAATGAAAAAAAGAAAAAGAAAAAGAAAATCAAGACTTTCTGCATGCTAAGGATCTCACTTTTGTATGTAATTTAATTTTTTAAAGATGTATTTCATTTATTTGAAAGGCAGAGTTATAAGGAGAGAGAGAGGGAGAAAGAGAGAGAGAGAGAGAGGAAATCTTCCCCTGCTGGTTCACTCTCCAAATGGCTGCGATGGCTGGGACTGGGTCAGGCCAAAGTCAGAGCCAGGAACTTCTTTTGGGTCTCCCATGTAGCAGCGAGCTGGATGGGAAGTGAAGCAGCCGGGACTTGAACTGGAGCTCATATAGGATGCTGGTGTTGCAGGCGGCAGCTTAACCCACTGTGCCACAATGCTGGCCTCATGTTACTTAATTTTTTAAACAATCTTGTAAGTTGAATCTTTGTTCCATCCTCACACATATGGTTACTAAGTCCCTAATACTGTTATTCCCTATTCCGAGGAATAAAAGGAAGTACCAGGAAAAGTCAAATACAAGTTTTCATCAAGTAACCAGCTGCCCCAGGACCCTGCAGGAGATTCCTGACTTCCTTCAATCAGCTGCTGGAACCCTTAAGGGAAGAATCTTAGCCATTACAGATTCATGAATTAATCACTTAGAACTTTTCAGCCTGCAACTGTTTAAAGTTTAAAGATAAATATATTTTATAATTTCCAGTGAGACTGATCTAGGAAGTAGTTGAGACCTACAGATTCTTGGCTACCTCAGAATATTGGCTAAATTAGTTATCTTTTAATTTCAAAACCAGCCACACAAGAAACCAATAAAATGTTCCATTTAAAATATTTCCCACTTCCTATTTCCATTTATATAGAAATGAATAAATATATTTGAGATATACATATTAATGTATTCTACATGATTTCTAAAAAGTTAATTTTGCCTTTAGTCCACATTTGTACCCATGAAAAACTGCAGAATCATGAACAGTTCTATTCCACTTAGCCAAAAATGGTTTGGTACATTATTGTCTTCCCTCTATAAGATGATAATTCCTTGCTGTTGCTGGAAGAAAAACAACTTTCTCCATTCAATTTTTGAGACACAGAGAGAAAACATCCTGGATCGCCAAAATCTAGCTTTCTTTAGAAGCATCCCCCAAGGATTGCTAGTTTACTAGAGGAGGCTACCTATGTTTTCCAAGCCTCCTGTTTGTTTTCAAGGATGGATCTGCCCAGCACCCCGGGAGTTCCTGGGTTTTAGTGGAGCTGTCCTAAATCACATCCCATGACAGCGTGAGCAAGTTCATGTAAACAGTCAGTGGTATCATGAGTAACAAAATCTGTTTCCATCAGAAGCCCTTTATCCTGCGTAAGAGACCTGTACACTAATAGGCGGCTCAGGCTAGGGTTAACCAGCTACAGCTGGTTCATTGCTATAAAAAGAACTAATGAAAACAAACGTTAACTTCTCCATTCCACTCTGGCCAGTACGTCAAGGCTGCACAAAGATAGCCCTTTCCAAATGCTCTCAGTGAATGAACCACCCGGGTCTGGTTCTCTGAAGTTGTTTACTGAACAGTGTGTGCAGGGGACGTGCCGAGCACTCTTGGGGTGGAGGGAATCACATGATCTATCAGCACACAAAGCCAATTTTTCCAGACAATCTTGGATTTAGTTCTATAACAAATAAGACGCTGAGAAGCATTCAAAAGCAGAGGGAGAGTACCTTCAGCAAGTTCTTAAATACATAATATACTTAGAGTACTTTGTTTTTTTATTATGAATATGTATCATTAAATCTGAGATAAATCCATGCCTTATAAAATATTCTCAGTTCTTAAGTAAAGGCAAATCATTTCTTCTTAAGCAACTTATTTTCCAAGAGGAAGTAGTCGTATATAAAGATGATTATTATTTCATTTCTATACTTGCTTAAAAAAGCCCAGGCTGCTAGTGAAAAGGGCCCATGCGATTTTCTCTTGTCTTTCACTTCACAGATGTGCTTTTTGCAGAGGGCTCAGAGGACCGCCTAGCCTGCCTTGAGTTACAGTGCTTGGTGGCAAAAAGAATGTGGGTGTCCTGGCAAAGCACTGCTGTTTCTCTACCCCATCTTGTGCTACCCATATGTGAACATGACCAAGAATAAAACAGAGAGCCTGGATTATTTCATAATATCATGGATTTTGACATAATCTAGCCTTTTCATGTCTGAGGTTACTTGCAAAGTCAACCAAAAAGGTAGGGAGGTGCCCTGGCCCTTTTTCATCTTCTTAAATAGGTTGAAAGTGTCATTCAATGAGCTGCTCTGCTGGATGAAAGGGTTTCTGCCTCAGCCATGTAGGGCTGACAGCTCCTGAGACCTTAATCTGCAGTGCAGATGCCGGCTCATGAGTCATCACCCTTCCCCACCCCTGGGAACTCCAGTCCCCAACTTCATCTTTGTGTGACATCCCACCAGGGTGTCCTGTCACCACCTCCATCTCCACCTTCTGAGCACAACCAGGGGGGCTGTAAGGCCAATACAGGCACCTCCCTTCCCCCCTAATTGGGACACATCCAGAAGCTGCTGCCTCTCACAGCCAGGAAGCCTAGCAACTACTCCAAGGGGCAGGCCTCTGATGCCAAGTCTGATCTTCCCCTTACCCTCTCCTTAGCCCTGGTTCTCAATGTCACTTTCCAAGTTACAGAGATCAAAAATGTCAAAGCCATCTTTGACTCTTTATCTCTTTGACTCCCAAACCCAAATCATCACCAAGTCCAAATGATCTTGTTTCATTCAAGAAGCCCTTCTCTTGCCTTTCTTTGCTCTCATTCCTTGCTCCTGGCAGGGTCTGGGCTGTGCACCCTTGGCATTCAGGCTGTCAACTCTGCCTCTTGCCTCACCATGAAGATACTACTTTAATCATATCAAAAGCCATTGGCAGTTTTCCTATGAGATAAACTCCAAGGTCCTCTGCAACAGGACTTCAGTCTAGCTTTTACAATTACTTTCATACCTGAACTTTTGGAGCTGAGAATCTGATGGTGGTCTGGGCATTCAGCTTGGACCTAAGCACACATTCTATTTCTCTCCTAAACATTTACAGAGGTCCTATCATTCACATAGCTCTCAGCCAGATGGTCCTGAGATGCTTGGGGCAAATGAATTTCCACATATACCACACAAGGCAGAACCTTTTCCTTAAAGATTCTCAAGTCATGATGCGAGAGGACAGGCACCATCAAGGAAGACAAGGACATTACTATGATTTGAAATATTTGGTCTCCAACTCATACAAAGGATGCACAGACTACAGTGATCCTGTCTCTGCTTCCTGACTCTCCATGTGTTCTTTCCTCTGTACATGCCACCATCCACCACTCTTGTCAGGTGCCATGAGATCTCGGGCTATGAATCTCTAAAACCATAAGTTGCTCCTCTAAGATATTTGTTACAAGTGATGAGAATCTGATTAATACAGGCATGAACACAGGTGAAAGAATGAAAAATTACAACAGATCTTGGAGATCACATCACCCAAATCTATAATTTAGAGACAAGATAGATAACGCAGGCAGGAAGAGATTATATGACATGCCTAGTTCATTCGTTTGGTATTTTCCATCACTGTAAGGAAGATAATTCATGTAAGAAAATAATAACAAACCCAAATAGTCCATCCCAAAGGCTGCACATTGTTTGATTCTACTAATATAAAATGTCCAAAATAGGTAGACCCACAGAGACAGGGAGTACATTAGTGGTTGCTTAGGCCTGTGGGGCAGGAGAGGAGTGGGGAGTACTTCTACTTCTGAGATGAACCATTCTGAAATTAGATGGTGATGACAGCCACACAATATTGAAAATATATCAGGCCACTGATTTATATCCCTTAATGGCAAATTTTATCTCACAAACAAAATAAAACCAAAGGATGTTATGCCAACATCCATCACAGAGATCTGACTTGACTTCTCAAACTCTGATGAACTCTGTCATCTTCAAAATGTTTCCTTGACTACTTACAGCAACTGCTGTTTTTCTTTATTCCTTACCCTGATACTACACTTTCTGACTTTACAGAGAGAATATATGTGTGTGAATATATCCCTTCTGACTTCCTAAAAAGGCATTGGCTCCTTCAGCATTCTTTCAATCTTCAGAGTAATTTTTTTTGCCTCTTCCTTTCTCCCTCTTCTTTCTTCTTCTTCTACTATTCTTTCCCTCCTAACAATTTCATCTTAAAGGCAGTATGATGGAGAAAACAGAACACATATGCCAGGCAGGTGGTTAAAATTATTTTGAGGCTAATCTGATACCAAATAAAGGAGTTGTGCTCAAAGACATGAAAGAGCCAAAGAAAAGAATGTGACAGCCAGCATCATAAAGACTCAGTTTATTGATCAGGTGTGACAGCTAAAGTTGGGAGAAAATTATCAGCTCAGTGTGCTGTGCTGGACAACACCCCAGTCCCTTTACAACCAGAACTCCTGATTATTAGGCAACTGCTCTTTCTAAGTGGCATGGTATGCAAGAGCTTTTATACACCACTCTGCCCAGGAACTCTCCCTCCAGAGGAATTATTCCATTTCAGCGACTCACTTTTGTTCACTTGGAAGCTTTGTGTCTGACATTCCTCTGCCATCTCCCACATCCTCCAGTCCCAAGCCTCACTGCCTAGTCAATAAACCTTTCATACAACTCTGTAAATATACTTCAATGGATTCCACCAATTTGAGATTTGTCACAGTGATCAGGACTTTGGCAGAAAGACCATGTGAGCTTCTGTGAGCAACAGCATCTTCACATGCCTTCATGATCACCTGTCACCTAGGAAGGGGGATAGGTATTATTTCTGATCATGCATCTTCTGTCTACACTTACTTGGGCGTTTTACACACACAGACTCACTAAGTTCTGACACCAAGCCTATAGGGATATTGCTATCATGAGGAAACTGAGCCTCACAACTAATTATCCTAGCTTAAATAACTAATTCAAGTTCAAATTGCTATTTAAACTGTTGTTAAATGTCTGCCATTGCTAGCCTCTTCTTTGAGCTACTTTGGTTCTAAGACATGTGAACTGACTGAAGGTGACTGGCTGGCTCCTGCCTTCATCTCACATCCATTTGTTCTTCACAGTTCAGATTTCCTTCCCTGAGAACAATGTCTTCCTGTGGTTCAGTATGTGAGAATATCTCATATAGATTTTATCCTCATTAGGTCTAGGCCTGAGTAGGCCTCACTGAATCCCCTGAATGTTCTGCCTTGCCAGCAACTGTGTGGTTCTGGGCCCATCTGACCCAGTGCCCTGTTTGTTTCTTCCCATGGATACTGTGAGAACCTCTCTCCAGAGCACCTCTGCACTGGCTCCATCTCTGTCCCTCAAGGAGGTGCTCACTCATACCCGCCTCCACCTGCATGGCACTACCCTTCTGTTCCAGTCTCTCATTCCCAACATAATGAAGAATTCTGGAGGAGCTGCATATTATTTGCTTTGACAATGGTTCACCCAAGACACAACTTTTGTGCAACCTCAAAGGAAAAGCCCAGACACAAGAGCAGAGATCTTAGTGAAAATGTGAACAATTACTCAAATCAGTGTGAGCTTCCAGCAGGTCCTGATGACTCCATGTGCACTGAGTCACCACATGCTGCCAGCAAACCCACAACAAGCATCTTTAGTATTCCCATTTTAAAGTGGGAAAGACAACATTAAGATATGTTACCCAAATTCCAAAAGCAAACAGGCGGTGAAGATGGAGTACGGGCTTGGGGCTAGCACCCAATCCTTCAAACAACTTCTCAGCTATGGTTGAAGTGCAATTTTCTGAACTCATCAGGGGCCTGATAATGTTTATTTTTATTTACTCCAACATGCAGCTCATACAGCAACTTCATATCAACTATACAAACTTAAAGACAAAAATATTAATAAAAGTTAGTATAGCCTTGCATCCTGGTATTTTATCTCATACTATAAATGCTGACCCAGGAGCCTGTCTTCAAAGTAACCACCAATATCGTCTGCAGTTGGAAAAGGCACAGAGAGACAGAAGGTCTTTCTGAGGACAAGGAGAGAGAGACGTGGCAGAGGACACCTGTGAAAGGTCAGCACCACTCAACCCTTGGGATATGACTACAGGGCCTCTGATCCCAGGGACAGTGGGAGGACTGCAGAGAGACTTGATGCAGGTAGGGCAGAGAAGGCAGAGTACAGGACTCCTTGTTTTGGCTATCACCATATCAAGCTCACTGGGATAGGGATTTGAAGAAAGCAGCTATCTGCTCTGGTCTCATTGGTAAGTATTTGTATAGTGTCTACCATATGCTAGGCTAGTTCCTGAGAAATGCAGCAGAGGAACATCAAACACAGATAACAATGGCCCACCTTGGAGTAGAAAGGTCAGGAAGAAAGGGAAACAAGAGGAGACATGAAGATTGTCTTGGGAATTAGAAAGTGACCTGCCATACTGACTGTCCTCCCCATGGCCTTCCTGGAAGACTGTTGCATGGTCACTGTCCAGGGTTGGCTAGTCCTCCTCTGAGCATAGCACTCACGGCACAGTCACTTCTGCACTGTGCTCCCAGTATGAACACCCTGAAGAAATACTGGTTGAATAAAAATATTTACATTTAAAAAATCTGGAAGAATAATTAATTTTTAGAGATAAAATCAGTATTATCAGTATTTCAAGAAATAAACTGATCATTGGGCTAAGTCTTTCAAAATGAAATTTAACTAGGATAAATATAAAGTACTACACAACTTCACAAACAATAGAGAAGATGGGACTCATCAGCCCCTCCAGGAACTGTACTGCCAGGACAAGTACTAGGACTGCCATGGTGACCGGAGCCATGTTCAGGGCTGCCTTGTTGAAAAAGCAGATAGACTGATTCTCTGTGAGCCTGAGAAGAAGTATTAGCTGCAAGGGGTGAAAGATTCAGGCTCAGCACAGGACAGAGCATTCTCAGAGTGAACTGCTTGTGGACAGCAGGAGAGCAGCAGCTCGGCCACCGAAGTGCTCACCTGTGTTGCAGCTGAGACATAGTTTGCTCCTCCTCTAACTTTCCTTTCAAATAAATAAAAAATAAACTAAAAAAAAGACATTTAAACTAAAAATAAAAACACACAGAAAACCAAATTTGGTGATGCTAAGTAATCCTAATACCTGGAAAGAAGCACACAGAGATTTATCTTGTAGAATTACATCTCATAGCACATGAGGTCAACTCCAGGACTAAGACTAAATGAAAAGTGAGATTCAATGTTAACGCTGGCTTCCATTTTAGAAAACTCAGTACAAAAAGATTTTTAAAGTAGGTAGTGTGGGGCCAGCACTGTGGTGCAGTGGGTTAAAGCCCTGGCTTGAAGCGCCCACATCCCACATGAGTGCCGGTTCTAATTCCGGCTGCTCCTCTTCCGATCCAGCTCTCTGCTGTGGCCTGGGAAAGTAGTAGAAGATGGCCCAAGTCCTTGGGCCCCTGCAGCCACATGGGAGACCTGGAAGAAGCTCCTGGCTCCTGGCTTCGGATCAGCACAGCTCCAGCCGTTGAAGCCTTCTGGGAAGTGAACCAGCGGATGGAATACCTCTATCTCTGTCTCTGCCTCTCTGTAACTCTCTTTCAAATAAATAAATCTTTTTTTTTTTTAAAATAAAATAAATCTTAAAAAAAAATAAAGTAGGTAGTGCATTCACATGGTAGAAACTTCAAACTTCAGAGGACAGAAAATTAGCCTAGTGATTTACAATGCCAGTTAAGACATCCATGTCCCACACTGGCGTACGTGGGTTTGCTTTTCAACTCTGGCTATTGACTCCATCATTGGGAGGCAGCAGTGATGGCTGAAGTAACTGGGTCCCTGCCACCCATATGGGAGACTTGGATTGCGCTACTGGATCTGGTACTGGCCCAGCTCTGGCCATCACGGACACTTGGGAAGTGAATCAGCAGATGGGAACTCTGTCTTGTTCTATCCCCATTTCTCTGCCTTTTAAATAAATAAATAATCATGGGGCTGGCACTGTGACACAGCAGGTAAAGCCACCACCTGCAGTGCCAGCTTCCCATATGGGCATCGGTTCGAGACTCAGCTGCTCTACTGCTGATCCATCTCCCTGCTGTGCCCTGGCAAAGCAGTGGAAGCTGGCCCAAGTCCTTGGGCCCCGCATCCACATGGGAGACCTGGAAGAAGCTGCTGGCTCTTGGCTTCGGATCAGTGCATCCAAGGCTGTTGCGGCCATTGGGTTTATTTATTTATTGGGGAGTGAACCAATGGATAGAAGACTCTCTCTCTCTGCATCTCTCCAGCTCTGCCTTTCAAATAAAAAATAAATAAATCTTTTTAAAAAATAAATAATCATAAAAATCTAGCCAAATAAACCAACTTGAAATGACACAGAGAGGAGAGAGTCTGACAAACAAAACTACACTCACAGAACCCTACTAACAGTGCAGTGATCACCTGCTTTTATTCTCATCCAGCACATGAAACTTCCATGTTAAAGGCATCTTTTGGCATAAAGGAGCTGTTTCAGGACACTGTGTACCCTGAGGAAGTCACGAATCTTGACAACAGACCATGGCTTGTTGCTGGCCCAGCCCAACAAGGGAGCAGCAGCCCAGCACAGCAGCGTGGCACAGAGAAACAACTTTCATTCCAACTTAGTATTTCTTACACTTGAAACAGCATAAAGTGATCTGAGGTCAGTATTTTGGAAACATTAACTCATATCATCCAGGGCAAGACTTGTTATGGAGGTGACTCTGTTTCATGAAGATATTTTAGACAGGAATTGTATTTTCTCTTTCTTATAAACAACATTTTTTTAAATTGCAGGGTGATGTGCTCCAGTAGGCACTTGATAAAAGTCTGTTAATTGAACAGCACTTCTGACATGTTATGATGTTTAACTCTAGCATTAACAGGTACCTAACAATAGGACTTATTACTTTCACAGGACATGACTAAATGGTGATGCTGGCTCTTTTGGTGACCATAATGATGCTCACCCCACCACACAATGATGTTTGAGGACCAAGAGGTCTCCCGACCTTTTATTCTCAATCCAGAAATGTCATGAATGATAACTGAAGTCAAAGACTATCTGGGAATGTGCTGTGTATGCTGGCTTTCCTCTGGTTTTGTCTAAGTCACAGATGCTCTTGCTTCAGATTCTCCTAGGTACAAGAGGAGCTAATCAGCTTCACGTTCCAGGATGTAATGAAAGGGGAGTTAAAAAATAGGTGAATTAAAACAACAACAACAATAACAACAAGTAAGTTCACAGTGTATAAACCTGACAAACATTACCTCAGCCAGTAACCAAGGTCAGCATTCCCAGAGGTCAGTCATGTTGATGGCATGTGCCCTTGAAAGGATGATAAAAATGGCTCCTCTGCGATAGCTCAACCCTTTTCCAAACTATTACCCATCTAAATAGCAGAAAACAACAAGCTATGAGATATTCTACAAAATACCAATAATTCTCAGACATAAGGGCAATAAAAAAAAAAAAAACCAGGATGATCTAAGAGAGTATATAGGTACGTTCAATGACACAACAATTAAAGGTCATGTGGTGCCCTGGGTTGGACACTGGACTAGAAAAAAGACATGAGGGAAAAATCTGAGGGAATCTGAATAAAGTATGGACATAAGTTAGTAACAGCGCATCAAATCAGTTAATTAGTTCTGACAAATGCGTCATACTACCTTAAGATGCTAACAGGGAAACTGGTTATGGTATGTTTTTCAAAAAGATTTATTCATTTATTTGAAAGGCAGAGTGACACAGGGAGAGAGAGGGAAAGAGAGAAGGAGAGGGAGAGAGGGAGAGAGGGAGAGAGGGAGAGAGGGAAGGAAGGAGAGAGGGAAAAATGGGAAGAGGGGAGAGAGAGAGAGAGAGAGAGAGAGAGAGAGAGAGAGAGAGAGAGGGAGAGAGAGAGAGAGAGAAAAGCTTCCATCTACTGGTTCACTACTCAAATGGTTCCAACAGTGGCTGTGCTGAAGTCAGGAGTCTAGAACTCTACCCAGGACTCACACAAGGAAGGCAGGGGACCAGGCATTTCCAGTGCCTCCCCGGGCACATTTAGCGGGTAGCTGGGTTGGAAGTAGAGCAGGTGGGACTTGAACTGCCACTCCAATATACGATGCTGGCATTGTAAGCAGTGGCCTAATCTGTTGTGCCACAATGACAGGTAAGGTACTAACGTAAGATGTGGACAACAGGAGAAATTGGGTATGGGGGCATGTGGAAACTCACCATACTATCTTTGCAATGTTTTTTGCAAATATAAAACTATTGTAAAGTTGAAAATTTTCTTTAAATTAAATAATACAGTTATGGTAAGTAATAAGACTATTATTGGAAAGAAGGATCAAGTAGAATGGAACTAGCTCCTCATGACTCGAAGGAATTATTTCATTTTCTAAAAAATATTTATCTATTTATTTATTTGAAAGGCAGTGTTACAGAGGCAGAGAAAGAGAGAGAGTGAGAAGTCTTCTATCTACTGGTTAACTCCTCAAATGGCTGCTATGGCCGGGGCTGGGCCATCTGAAGCCAGGAGCCAGGAGCTTCCTCTGGGTCTCCCACATGGGCACAGGAGCCAAAGGACTTGGGCCACCTTCTACTTCTTTCCCAGGCCATACCAGAGAGCTGGAATGGAAGAGGAACAGCTGAGACTTGAACAAGCATCCATGTGGGATATAAGCCCTGAGCCCTGCAGGCAGTGGCTTTACCCTCTATGCCACAGTGTTGGCCCCCAGCAATTATTTTAATAATTTGGTTATAACACTACTAGAAAGAATTATCATCGGAAGACCTTTCTCTCTGTCTCTCTCTCTCACTAACTCTGCCTGTCAAAAAAAAAAGAGAAAGAATTATCAGATTAAGTAACTTTCTAATTCCTAATTATATAGAGCATCACAAAAGAAGTTTGATTATGCTATGCAGAAAAAACACTTGACAAATCCAATGCCAATATATATATATAAAACAACACTCAACAAATTAGGAAAAGAAGGGAATTTACTCAAGCTAGCACAGGGGTGAGCTATATACAGTTAATAGCCAAGCCAATGGTAAAAGATATTTTCCCACTAAGATCAGGAACAAGACAAAGTTTTCTACTTTTGCTACTTCCATTCAATGCTACAGTACAAATTCTAGCCAGAGTAATTAGGCAAGAAAAAGAAAAACAAATGGTAAACAAACTAGAAAGGAACAAATAAAACTATTCACAGAGGGCATGATCTTACATGTAGAAAATCCACAACTCTGTTATAGCTAATAAACAAGTTCAAGAAGATCAACAATGATCGACAAAGAAAAATGTTTCATGTGTTATGTTTCATGCGTTATCAATGAACAATCTGAAAAGAAAATTAAGAAAGCAATGTGTTTATAATAGACTCGAAAGAAGTGAAGTTAATCAAGGAGGCGTAAGAATTTCATACACACACGCATGCACACACACAAACAAAACATTCATGAATGAAATTAGATGAAGACCTAAATAAATGGAAAGGCATCCTGTTTTCATGGACTGGAAGACTTAATAATATTAAGATAGTAATACTTCCATACACAGATTGAGTGCAATCGTCACCAAAACAAATAACCATTTTTGCAGAAATAGAAATGCTAATTGTAAAATAAAGACAGAATTTCAGGCTGGCGCCGTGGCTTAACAGGCTAATCCTCCACCTTGCGGCGCCGGCACACCAGGTTCTAGTCCCGGTCGGGGCACTGGATTCTATCCCGGTTGCCCCTCTTCCAGGCCAGCTCTTTGCTATGGCCCGGGAAGGCAGTGGAGGATGGCCCAAATCCTTGGGCCCTGCACCCGCATGGGAGACCAGGAGAAGCACCTGGCTCCTGGCTTTGGATCAGCGTGATGCGCCGTCTGCAGCGACCACTGGAGGGTGAACCAATGGCAAAAAGGAAGACCTTTCTCTCTGTCTCTCTTTCTCTCACTATCCACTCTGCCTGTCAAAAAAAAAAAAAAAAAAAAAAAAGATAAAAAAGGATAAAATAAAGACAGAATTTCAATGAACCTTCTCTAGCCAAATTAACCAAAGTTGTATCAAATACTTAAATACATAAGCTAAAGCCATAGTGCTCTTGAACCAAAACACAGTAGTAAATCTTCATGTCCTTAGATAAGGCAACTGATACTAATAAAAAACACCAGAAGTACAATCAACAAAAGAAAACATAGGCCGGCGCTGTGGCTCAATAGGCTAATCCTCCACCTGCGGCACCCTGGGTTCTAGTCCTAGTTGGGGCGCCGGATTCTGTCCTGGCTGCTCCTCTTCCAGTCCAGCTCTCTGCTGTGGCCCAGGAAGGCAGTGGAGGATGGCCCAAGTCCTTGGGCCCTGTACCCGCATGGGAGACCAGGAGAAGCACCTGGCTCCTGGCTTCAGATCAGCGCGGTGCGCCGGCCACAGCGGCCATTTGGGGGGGTGAACCAATGGAAAAGGAAAACCTTTCTCTCTGTCTCTCTCTCTCACTATCCACTCTGCCTGTTTAAAAAAAAAAAAAAAAGAAAAAAAAGAAAACATAAATTGGATGTCATCAAATTCAGAAAAGCAGAAAAGTAGGTGCTGGTGTTTGTGGAATACTGAGTTAAGTCATCACTTATAATGACAGCATCCAATATTGGAGTACTGGTTTGAGTCTTGGCTGCTTTGCTTCTGATAAGCTCCCTGCTAATGTGCCTGAGAAAGCAAGGGAAGATGGCTCAAGAGGTCAGGTCCCTGCCATCCACATTTAAGTACAGGATGGAGTTCTGGGCTCTGGGTTTTGGTCTAGATCAGCCCCAGTCATTTTGGTCATTTGGGGAGTAAACAGTGGAAGAGGAACACTCTCTCTCTCTGTCTCTCCCTCTTTCTCTCTATTGCTCTGCCTTTCAAAATAAATAAATACATCTTAAAAAAGAAAATGAAAAGCCAGATTTTACAGTGGAAGGATTTTTTTTTGCAAATTATGTGTCTGACAGGAGTCTTTTTAAAAATTTTTAATTTTTTTTTCAGGAATATAGTGATCCTTCCCACCTTACCTTCCCACCCACTCACACTCCTACCCTTCTTCCTCCTCCTCCTCCTATTCCCATTCTTAATTTTTACAAAGATCTATTTTCAGTTTACTTTATACTCATAAGGTTAACCCAACACTAAGAGTTCAACAAAGAGTATGAAGAAAAAAACACTGTTCCTCAACAGGCAAGACAAAGGCTATTAAAAAGTATCGAATCTCAAAATGTCAATCTCAATCCTATAGATTATCTTTTAGGTACTATATTAGTTACCACAGATCAGGGAAAACATATAGTATTTGTCTTTTTGGGACTGGTTTATTTCATTTTGTTGCAAACAATAGGATTTAATTTTTTTTAACTGCTGTGTAGTATTCCACAGTGTATATATACACCATAATTTCTTTATCCAGTCTTCAGCTGATGGACATCTGGGTGGATTCCATATAGTCTTTTTTAAAAAGATTTATTTGTTTATTTGAAAGTCAGAGTTACACAGGGAGAGGAGAGGCAGAGAGAGAGAGAGAGAGAGGTCTTCCATCTGATGCTTCACTCCCCAGTTGGCCACAAAGGCCGGAGCTGTGCCAATCTGAAGCTCTTCCGGGTCTCCCACGTGGGTACAGGGCCCCAAGGGCTTAGGCCATCTTCCACTACTTTCCCAGGCCACAGCAGAGAGCTGGATTGGAAGAGGAGCAGCCGGGTCTCAAACTGGCACCCATATGGGATGCCGGCACTTCAGGCCAGGGCGTTAACCCGCTGCACCACAGCGCTGGCCCCCTCCATATAGTCTTCTATACAGCATATAAAAATATCTCTGGGTGCCGGTGTTTTGGTGTAGCAGGTGAAGCTGCCATCTGTGATGCTGGCATCCCAGTTAAGGGCTGGTTTGTGTCCCAGCTGCTCCATGTCCCAGCTGTTCCACTTCCAATCCAGCTCCCTGTTAACGGTCTGGGAAAAGCAGTGAAAGAAGGCCCAAGTGTTTGGGCCCCTGCCACCTAGGTGGGAGACTCGGATGAAGCTCCTGGCTCCTGTCTTGCCCAATGCTGGCCACTGTGGCCATCTGGGGAGTGAACCAGTGGATGGAAGCTCTCTCTCTCCCTGTGTCTTTCCCTCTTTTTCTCTTACTGCCATTCAAATGGATAAATAAATCTTTTTTTTTTTTTTTTTAAATAATACCTCTGGGAAGGTATTGTGGCACAGGGAGTTAAGCCACAAAAAAGTGTGATAACTGCATCTCTTATCAAAATGCTGGTTGATGTCCTGGCTACTCTGCTTCTGATCCAGCTTCCTGCTAATGTATCCTGAGGGGCATCAAATGATGACTACAGTGTTGGACCCCTGGTACCCATTTATGAAACCTGGATAGAACTGCAGGATTTTGGCTTTGGCCTGGTCCAACTGTGGCTATTAAGGGCATTTGGAGAGTGAACCAGCAGATAAAAGACATCTTGCTCTGCGTCGCTCTACTTTTCAAGTAATGAAATAAGTAAACATTCAAAGAATAAACATTAAAAAACTCTAAATAATTCAACAGTAAAATGGTAACACAATAAACATCTTTTAAGTCTATTTTTCTTATTTATTTATTTATTTATTTTAGAGCTTTATTTTATTTTATTTTTTTTGACAGGCAGAGTTAGATAGCGAGAGAGAGAGAGAGAGAGAGAGAGAGACAAAGAGAAAGGTCTTCCTTTTTCTGTTGGTTCACCCACCCCCCCAAATGGCTGCTACGGCCGGTGTACTGCGCCGATCCGAAGCCAGGAGCCAGGTGCTTCTCCTGGTCTCCCTCGTGGGTACAGGGCCCAAGGACTTGGGCCATCCTCCACTGCCTTCCTGGGCCATAGCAGAGAGCTGGCCTGGAAGAGGAGCAACCGGGACAGAATCTGGCACCTCAACCGGGACTAGAACCTGGGGTGCCGGCACCGCAGGCAGAAGATTAGCCAAGTGAGCCGCGGTGCTGGGCTTAAGTCTATTTTTCAAGAACTTTTTGAAGTCTTTTGTAAGTAAAAGCTAATGAGTACGTACAGACAAAATTCAGATGGTTCTACTAGGTAACTAAGAAGCCTATTCTATAGCATCCACTTCAGAGGCAGTGACAGGAAACTGTCTCCCATGTAAACTTCCAGATAGTCCATACACGTGGGGAACAAACGGGAACTTCAAAAAGTTTGTTGAAAATGAAGTTAAAAGATAAAGTACTCTGCCGGCGCCGCGGCTCACTAGGCTAATCCTCCGCCTTGCGGTGCCGGCACACCGGGTTCTAGTCCCGGTCGGGGCACCAATCCTGTCCCGGTTGCCCCTCTTCCAGGCCAGCTCTCTGCTGTGGCCAGGGAGTGCAGTGGAGGATGGCCCAAGTGCTTGGGCCCTGCACCCCATGGGAGACCAGGATAAGTACCTGGCTCCTGCCATCGGATCAGCGCGGTGTGCCGGCCGCAGCGCGCTACCGTGGCGGCCATTGGAGGGTGAACCAATGGCAAAAGGAAGACCTTTCTCTCTGTCTCTCTCTCTCTCACTGTCCACTCTGCCTGTCAAAAATTAAAAAAAAAAAAAAAAGATAAAGTACTTTTTGAACACTCTTGTATATGAAGCATACAGTCAGCCCATCATATCCATAGCGTGGATGAAACCAACTGTGGCTTGATCATTTTTGGACAAAAATAATTGTGTCTATATTGAACATCCAAGAATCTTTTCTTGTCATTATTCCCTAACAGTAACATAACTAACAGTAATGTAAGTATTGACATAGTATTTATGTTTCATTAGATATTATAAGTAATCTAGAGACGAGTTAAAGATTACAGGAGGATGCAAATACTGCCCAGTGCACCACAACGCTGCCCTCCTCCCTCATTTTCTTTCTTTCTTTCTTTCTTTCTTTCTTTCTTTCTTTCTTTCTTTCTTTCTTTCTTTCTTTCTTTCTTTCTTTCTTTCTTTTTCTTTCTTTTTTTTTTTGACAGGCAGAGTGGACAGTGAGAAAGAGAGACAGAGAGAAAGGTCTTCCTTTGTCGTTGGGTCACCCTCCAGTGGCCGCCGTGGCCGGCGCACTGCGCTGATCCGAAGCCAGGAGCCAGGTGCTTCTCCTGGTCTCCCATGGGGTGCAGGTCCCAAGCACTTGAGCCATCCTCCTCTGCACTCCCGGGCCATAGCAGAGAGCTGGCCTGGAAGAGGGGCAACTGGGACAGAATCCGGCACCCCGACCGGGGCTAGAACCCGGTGTGCCGGCGCCGCAAGGTGGAGGATTAGCCTGTTGAGTCACAGCACTGGCCCCCATTTTCTTCTTTAGGAAGCATGTAGAATTCAAAATTTGAACATTTTATTTTTATGGACACAGAATGAGGCAGAGTAAAAATCAGAATTATGTTCCAAAGTTTCAAAGATAAGACTTCCTGGTAACCTTGCTGCCACTCCAGTCGCCCACTCTCCTATAGCTCATAGAGAGGCCCTTGGAGATCTTCAGTTTCTCTGCATCCAAATGTCTGTGGACTTCCTGGGTACCCTGAGCTCCACTGTATCTTATTCCTGTGCAAAGACTTGAAGTACAGAGCTGCAGAAGCTACTTCTGAAGTTTTCCAAGTTTATAAGGTGGTAGACACCCAGGCAATTTTGACATTGATTTATTCTTCATAAGCCTGAACATGCGAGTACAGTCTGGTCTTCTCTTCTTGTTCTTTTTGCAGGAGCTGCTGACATTGCAATCCCATACCAGAGAGAGGAAGCAGGGTTATATGCAGGATGGAAGCCAAGTGGTGGGTGGATATGCGCTGAGGACCTCACAGGGCCCCATGCAATAGAGCTAGTGAAGTCTCCTGGCCAGCTTCCACCAGATGGCTCAATTCTCTTTTTTCATCTAATTCACATCATGGGTTATTTCCTCTCAGGTCATCTAAAGCATTCCATGCTAAACTTGCATTTAATGCTTTCATCATCTACTATTTCTTGATCTTTATTTATTCTGCATTAATGGCCATAAATGTTTTAAAACCCTTATGTTTTTGTCAACTGAATTCTATTTTTTTCTTTATAAACATCCTCCTTCAAGAGCTGCCTTTGTTCCTCTCTAGTCACCTTCCAAAGGGTCCCTCTCTGACTTCTTCCTGAGTGGTTTATGTTGACGGAACATGCCCCAGGGATCTTAGTTCCAAGTACCTCACCCTGTCTGAAGGGAGTAGATTAGACTTCATCTGTATCTGAAAGCAGATTACTCCTGTTGATTCCTACCTCTGTGGCCTCCTTGTCAATCTCCTTACACACATGACAGCACTTGCAGCACAACTCCAAGAAGGGAACACACAACCTCACCCTACTCCCTCTGCTGCTCAGACAGCCACTATTTTCCCATCGGCACATACTTGTTAAGTGTCCACTGCATTCATGGTCCTGTACCAAAACCAGATGAGTCATAGTCCTTGACCTTAGAAAGCTTATTTACGGCTAAATGGGAGAAATGAAGCAAAGAAAACATGTATGGGATTATTCTGAAGGAGCTGACAAGAATCAGTGCAAGGTATAATACCTTGCCACTAGTTTCATGATATAAGTAAGCACCTGTCTAGATACCCTTGTATCTGCCACTCTTTTTTGTATCTGTGCAAATAAAAGAGAAGGTACAGAATATTTTTAAAACCATTGCCCAGGCAATAGAGTACCTGCTCATATGTTATGGTCTGTCTCTCTTGGGAAGAAGGGTGTTCATCCAAGGAACTGAATTGTTTGGGAGGATCTGTTTACTCTGTGGAGATGGGCCTGACCTGGTTCAAGTCATTTAGAACTGCAGAGCCAAGAAGTCAGCACAAGGATGAGCCTACCAAGACTGCCAGCTGGCTGCACCCATTCCTATGGGTCTAGCAGCAGCTGGGACACCGGGCAGAATAGGTCACTTGACATGGTCAACAGGGAGGAGAGGAAAGGGGAGGCACAGCAAGGTGTAGCAGCTTAGCTGGAGTGGGAAATCAAGTAGGGTCAGACTTGATCCTACCCCACTGGTGCTTTTCTTGTTCACAGAGCATGTGGCACTGTGTTCTTGCATTCAGCAGCCCCCAGAGACTCTGCCAGGCTGTGTGCCTTCTCCCATGGCTCTTCTTCATGCTGACATCTCAGCAAAGGACATTCCAGAGCTGCAATCTGGCTCATAGGAAAGTTCTAGTGTAACCACAGTGCTGTTCCAGGTCACAGCTGCAAGCATGGGAAGGGGGAGCAGGGAGAAGGGTGGGCAGACTGTTCCAGGTCTCAAGACTCTTTTAGGAGCAAAAGTTTCCAGGGAAAGGAGGTCAGGAACAGAGAGGGAAAAAAATTCCATGCCTTTTATATAGGGCCACCTTGAAGTCATCCTTGATCTTGATGGATGAAAGGTGCTGGAAATTTACCATGGGAAGGTTAAGATGCAAGTTTATTGCATATAGCTTGACAGTATATGGAACTGGAAAGTTACTTTTCTTCATTCTGTCATGAAAACTTTATAATTGTTCATACTGATGTTAATAGGCTGTTGTCATTCCTTCTCATTTCTTTCTTCAAATCAAATCTAACACTGGTTTAATTCTCATATATAAATCACAACAGGTGTTTAGCACAGTGGTTAAGTTGCTGCTTGGGACACCTGCATTGCATATACGAATGTGCATCTTCGGAGACAGCAGGTGATGGCCTGAGTAATTGGGTCCTTGCCCACACACATGGGAGACCTGGATAAATTCCAGGCTCCTGGCTCCAGCCTGGCCCCTTCCTGGCTGTTTGCATGTATTTGGGAAGTAAACCAGTGGAGAGATGATTGCTTTCCCTCCTCCAAATAAAAATAGAGAAATAAATTAAAAATAAAAGTACATTTATAAAAAAGGAACAGGAAACATTCATTGCTGTTTTCATATTATCTATAAGTTCACATAGAATGTCGATCAAGGTATATATGAGAACATAAGTACCACCTAGTGTTTAAAGAACATGAAATACTGCTTTCAAATTATCTACATCTCTGATTCTACTATGAAACATTTAAAATTTCAGTCAGATAGCTGTATCATGACACTACACCAATAAAATGATAAAAGCTTAAAGAAGAGAAAGAAGGATGGAAAATGAATCAATATTCTGCCATCTGGAAGAGAAGAAATGATATGTACACAAAGACATAATATAGTTGCAAGTGGTACACATTTAACTGAAATATATTTGAGGCCTCATATAAAGTTGCCCCAGTATTTGCAGAAAATGCAATAAATACTATTACACCAATACAACTAAACTTACCCACAAAGAAGGCTCAACCTACAATGTGGGGCCGTATACAAAATGAATCACAGACCTAAATATAAGAGCAAAAAATGTGGCCAGCGCCACGGCTCAATAGGCTAATCCTCCGCCTGTGGCGCTGGCACACCAGGTTCTACTCCCGGTAGGGGCACTGGATTCTGTCCTGGTTGCTCCTCTTCTAGGCCAGCTCTCTGCTGTGGCCCGGGAGCGCAGTGGAGGATGGCCCAAGTCCTTGGGCCCTGTACCCGCATGGGAGACCAGGAGAAGCACCTGGCTCCTGGCTTCGGATCAGCGTGGTGCACCAGTCGCAGTGTGCCGGCTAAAGTGGCCATTGCGGGGTGAACCAACGGCAAAGGAAGACCTTTCTCTCTCTCTCTCTCACTGTCCACTCTGCCTGTCAAAAAAAAAAAAAAAAAAAAAAAGGGCAAAAAATGTAAAACTTTTAGAAGAAAGTTTTTATAACTTTGGATTAGGGAGTGGTTTCTTAGATACAACAAGGAAAGCAAAAGCAATGGTAACAACAAAAGATAAATTGGGTGGTATCAAATTATAAACCTTTGTGTTTCAAAGTACATTATCAAAAAAGTGAATAAAGTCCCATAATAGGAAAAAACATTTGAATTATCTTAATTCCATTTTCCTTTGATTTTCTGAATCTCCCTCATATTTCTCCAAAGAAGACATACAAGCAAGAAGCACATGAAGACACTCAGTGTCATTAGCCATCAGGAAAAAGCAAACCAAAGTCATAGTGAGGTATCACTTCATACATACTTGGACAGTTGAAATGAAAAAAAGTTTTATTGAGGATATTGAGAAATTGGAACCTCATACATTCATGTTAGGAATATGAAATGTTACAGCCACGTTACAAAACAATCTGGCAGTTCCTCAAATAATTAAACATAGGTATCATATGACACAGGAATTCTGCCCCTAGATAAATGTCCAATAGAACTGAAAATGTGTCCACACAAATAAAAACACGAATGTTCACAATAACACTTCTCATAATTAGCCAAAGAATGGAAAGAGCCCAGATATATACTAACTGATAAAGACATAAATGAAATATGCTATATCCATATAATAGATTATTATATTTGGTAAAAAATGAAGTACTGATGTATGTCACACTATGGATAACTTTGAAAATAATACTCTAATTGAAAGGAGTCAGTCACAAAAAACCACAAATTACATGACTCCATTTGTATGAAATGTACAGTATATGCAAATATGTGGAAATAAAAAGTAGATTAGTGTTTACCAGGGGCTAAGAAGAATGTATGGGATTTCTTTTTGAGGTAAAAAAAAAAGTGTCCTAATATTAAAAATTATGATTATGACCACAACTCTATAAATATAATAAAAAAGATGAATTTTATGTGGTGTGAGTGACACATCAATAAAACTCTTTAAAACATGGGGGATGTGGAGCTGGCGCCGTGGCTCAGTAGGCTAATCCTCCGCCTTGCGGTGCCGGCACACTGGGTTCTAGTCCTGGTCGGGGCACCAGATTCTGTCCCGGTTGCCCCTCTTCCAGGCCAGCTCTCTGCTGTGGCCCGGGGAGTGCAGTGGAGGATGGCCCAAGTCCTTGGGCCCTGCACCCGCATGGGAGACCAGGATAAGCACCTGGCTCCTGCCATCGGATCAGCGTGGTGCGCCGGCCACGGCAGCCATTGGAGGGTGAACCAACGGCAAAGGAAGACCTTTCTCTCTCTCTCTCTCTCTCTCACTGTCCACTCTGCATGTCAAAAACAAACAAACAAACAAAAAAACCAAAACAAAACATGGGGGATGTAGAGGGATAAGATAGATTGCATCAACTTCCTCTTCAGTCAAGTTTCAACTTCTAGATATCTGTGTGCACACCAAAGAACAATAAATATTAGACCTGTAAATTGATAGCATCTGATAGTATTTAACACTTCACAACAAGTCAGAATATGAACAGGGACAATGGTGAAGAATAGAAAAGACTGTGGATGTCCATTAATAGAATTAGCAGTAGACAAAGTTGAGAAGAAATGGGGCCAAATGACCCTGTGAGATGTCAAGACCACCAGGAATTGTTTTAGAGCAGAAATAAGAAAAAGTTCAAAAGGTAAGCAACTGAGATTGAAAAGTTTATTTAGGATTAATGAACAAAGAGCTAATATTAAGAGATTATTAGAATTTATTGAGAGAACAGGTAAGAAAATTAGACAAGGCTATGACACCAAAGGTGTATATAAAACAGAATCTCACTTTAAAATAACTCAAATCACAATAAAAATACTCAAATCATTCAAAATGAGCAAATTCAATTTTTCTGCAACACGAAGAAGCAAAAAAGTTCATAATAAAGAAAATAGGCATGACAATAACTACTTTATGAGAATGTGATGCTAAGCAGGTCAATGAATGAAATCATCCCATAGACTCTGGTAGTATGTGGGCGTATACAAAAGAACAGATGAAACTATCATGCGTGATGGGAAGTTGTCATCTTTCCTTTGGGTTCTTTAATCAAGGGCAGGAATGTGTCACTTCTAGAGAAGGAATTCCATGCCTTCCTGTATCAAAACAGCATATTACCTAAAAGTAAAGGTTCACAGCAGGGAGAGCATTGTACCCACCAGCGGACATGGCTGAGGACTCAATGTGCCACAGCTGAGTGCCTAAAAGAATCCAGGAAGTTTGACACAAGTCTTTCTCCACTGTCTAAACATACACAAAGGGCAATCTCTCTCTCTCTCTCTCTTTTTTTAAACTTTTATTTAATGAATATAAATTTCCAAAGTACAGCTTATGGATTACAATGCCCCCCCCCCATAACTTCCCTCCCACCCGCAACCCTCCCCTTTCCCGCTCCCTCTCCCCTTCCATTCACATCAAGATTCATTTTCAATTCTCTTTATATACAGAAGATCAGTTTAGTATATATTAAGTAAAGATTTCAACAGTTTGCCCTCACATAGCTGCACAAAGTGAAAAATACTGTTGGAGTACTAGTTATAGTATTAAATCACAATGTACAGCACATTAAGGACAGAGATCCTACATGATTTTTTTTTAAAAATTGATTAATTTTCTATGCAATTTCCAATTTAACACCAAGGTTTTTTTTTTTCATTTTCAATTATCTTTATATACAAAAGATCGATTCAGTATATACTAAGTAAAGATTTCATCAGTTTGCACCCACACAGAAACACAAAAGTGTAAAAATACTGTTTCAGTACTAGTTATAGCATTACTTCACATTGGACAACCCATTAAGGACAGATCCCACATGGGACGTAAGTACACAGTGACTCCTGATGTTGATTTAACAATCTGACACTCTTGTTTATGGCGTCAGTAATCTCTCTAGGTTCTAGTCATGAGTTGCCAAGGCTATGGAAGCCTTTAGGGTTCGCCGACTTCGATCTTATTTCGACAGGGTCATAGTCAAAGTGGAAGTTCTCTCCTCCCTTCAGAGAAAGGTACCTCCTTCTTTGATGGCCCCGTTCTTTCCACTGGGATCTCACTCGCAGAGATCTTTCATTTAGGTCTTTTTTTTTTTTTTCTTTTTCCAGAGTGTCTTGGCTTTCCATGCCTAAAATACTCTCATGGGCTCTTCAGCCAGATCCAAATGCCTTAAGGGCTGATTCTGAGGCCAGAGTATTGTTTAGGACATCTGCCATTCTATGAGTCTGCTGTGTCTCCCACTTTCCATGTTGGATCCTTCTCTCCCTTTTTGATTCTATCAGTTAGTATTAGCAGACACTAGTCTTGTTTATGTGATCCCTTTGACTCTTAGACCTATCATTGTGATCAACTATGAACTGAAATTGATCACTTGGACTAGTGAGATGGCATTGGTACATGCCACCTTGATGGGATTGTATTGGAATCCCCTGGCATGTTTCTAACTCCATCATTTGAGGCAAGTCCGATTGAGCATGTCCCAAATTGTACATCTCCTCCATCTCTTTTTCCCACTCTTATATTTAACAGGGATCACTTTTCAGTTAAAATTTAAACACCTAAGAATAATTGTGTGTTAATTACAGAGTTCAACCACTAGTACTAGAACAAAAAAATACTAAAATGGATAAAGTATTACATTGTACAACAACAGTCAGCACAAGAGCTGATCAAGCCACTGTTTCTCATAGTGTCCATTTCACTTCAACAGGTTTCCTCACAATGGGCAATCTCTAATCATCACATCCCCTACTTATTAGTTCACACTCCTCACTCTGCTTTAATACTGGATCAGCTTCACTATTAAGAGTCAGGGATGGAGGCCAGCGCTGTGGCACAGTAGGCTAACTCTGCCTGTGGCACCGGCAAACCATATGGGCACTGGTTCTAGTCCTCGTCTGCTCCTCTTCTGATACAGCTCTCTGCTATGGCCTGGGAAAGCAACAGAAGATGGCCCAAGTGCTTGGGCCTCTGCACCCACATGGGAGACCCAGAAGAAGTTACTGGCTCTTGGCTTCAGATGGGCCCAGCTATGGCCCTTGTGGCCATTTGAGGAGTGAATCAAAGGATGGAAGACTTTCCTGTCTCTCCCTCTCTCTGTAACTCTACCTCTCAAATAAATAAATAAAATCTTAAAAAAAAAAACAAAAACAGAAAAAAAAACCAAGAGTCAGGGATGAAGGCCGGTGTGGTGGAGTAGCAGGTAAAGGTGCCATCTGAGATGCCAGCATCCCATATGGGCACCAATTCATGTTCCAGCTGCTCCACTTACCATACAGCTCCCTGCAAATGGCCTGGGAAAAGCAGAAGATGGTCCAAATGCTTTGGCCCCTCCACCCAAGTAAGAGACCTGGATGAAGCTTCTGGCTTTGGCTTGGTCCAATCCTGGCTGCTGCAACCATCTGGAGAGTGAATCAGTGCATAGAAGATCTCTGTCTGTCTCTGTAACTCTGATTTTCAAATAAATAAATAAAAAAAAATCTTAAAGAGTTGGAGATGTCTTTGTTTAAGGTTCAGGCAATTACAGAGCAACCATAACTAGTAGTACCAGCCAATAACTCTACCCAGCATTAGGGCAGTTTTCTGCAACATGTTTATGCAGAGGTGCTCAAATTTCTGTCTTGTCTGACTTTACACAAATATTTATTTTCTAAAGTAAATGGCCAACAACTTGATGGGAGTGATGAGGGGTGGAGGGTGGGGGAAGGTGGCCAAAAGCACAGAAGTGCAAATGAATTCCAAGTAAGCCTCTTCAGCAGATGAGGACAGATTCAACACTAATACTGAATGCTGGTTTATAATGTGATGTCTCTTCTTTGCTTATTTTAGGATTCTATTATTGTAATGAGGTTATTTATTGACATTTTACAGTTTTCAGTGTTTGGGTTGCTTTTATTTTTTAAATGTTTCACTTTGTAAATTTTTATTTATTTTCATTGTATTCGAAAGAGACACACATATACAAAGAGGGAGAGAGGGAGAAAGGGCAGGAGGGAGAGAAAAAGAGAGAGAGAGAACAATCTCCTAATGTGTGCAACAGTCAGGGCCAGTCCAAAGCCAGGAACCTAGAATTCTATCTGGTTCCCCCAAAAGTGGCGTGGATTCATCCATCTGGGCCATTACCTGCTCCCTGGGTGCACATCAGAAGTAAGTGGGTCTGGACGTTGACTAGTCAGGACTCAAACCAGGCACTCCAACATGGGATGTGGGTGTCCCAAGTGACATCTTTTTTTTTTTTTTAACTTTTATTTAATGAATATAAATTTCCAATGTACAGCTTATGGATTACAATGGCTTCCCCCTCCCATAAAATTCCTCCCACCCGCAACTCTCCCCTCTCCCGCTCCCTCTCCTCTTCCATTCACATCAAGATTCATTTTCAATTCTCTTTATATACAGAAAATCAGTTTAGTATATATTAAGTAAGGATTTCAACAGTTTGCACCCACAAAGAAACACAAAGTGAAATATACTGTTTGAGTACTAGTTATAGCATTAAATCAAAATGCACAGCACATTAAGGACAGAGATCCCACATGAGGAGTAAGTGCACAGTGACTCCTACCGTTGACCCAACAAATTGACATTCTAGTTTATGGTGCCAGTAACCACCCTAGGCTCTCGTCGTGAGTTGCCAAGGCTATGGAAGCCTTCCAAGTTCGCCACCTCTGATCATATTTAGACAAGGTCATAAAAGACAGGGTGAGGATGGTAACCAATGATCCTAAGAGTGGCATTAACCAGGTCTGAACAATTATACAGCATTAAGTGGGGAAGAGGACCATCAGTACACACAGGTTGGGAGTAGAGCCATTGGTGGTAGAGTAGAAGTTATGATTACAAAGGAATGAGGCCCAAGTGTGCTAGACAGGGTCTAGAACAAAGGACAGAGTCATTATTAGAGGAGCTAAGAAAGGTGCTGTCTAAGCTACAATTAAGTTTTCTGATTGAGAGGCAAATAGAACCTGACAGAAGGGGCCTGGTAATAATCTGGTGGGCTTTAGGCCTTGTAAGTTAAGAGGCCCAGGCCTATCTATCTCTTCACATGGGGTACATCCTAAGGGAGGTGTGAACCACCTGAGGGAAGGCACCCTGTTGACTTTCATTACTTGGCTGGCCTGGGAGGAGAGCTGGCCAGGCAAAGGCAGGGGGCATCTCTAACAAGAAATTTACAGTTCTGCCTGCAATGTTGCTGACCCTGCTTGGCTGTCCCCTCAGCTGCAGGGGTCACTTTGGAAGTTGGGCTGAGTGAAGGGCTTTTCAGTTTAGAGCAGGTCCATTTCTAGTGATCCAACTCTTGGCAGAGCTGCCAGGGCTCTTCACAAGCTGACTTCTACTGAAGCCCAGGCTTACCACATTGAAAGCCATTGCAGTGGAATGGCCTGTTGGGTCTCCTTGAGGGCAGATCACTGTACAGATCAGCCATTAATAGGCCTGCCACCCATTGCTTCTGATGCCTAGCTTTCTTTTCCTCCTGGTTTTTGTTAAAGCAGACCAGAGGATGCAAGTCAAGGGAGTGCCCAAGTCCCATCTCTAATCTTCGGTGGCCTGAACTACAAGTCTATAGTCACAGGCATGTTCTGTAGTAGTTTTTCTAAGGTAGACAATGCCCATGAGGAAAATTATATTCTCACTTTAAAACTTTCTTTCCCTTTGGTCTGAAAGGGAGGTTTTTTCTACTTACTGTTTACTTCGCTAATGGCGAAGTATATCTAGCTATGAGATTATCTAGCTATGAGGTTTTTTCTACTTACTGTTTACTTCGCTAATGGCGAAGTATATCTAGCTATGAGATTATAATTTAAGCTCTTATTTTGGCTATGCTATTACAGAAAAATGTTAGCCATCTCTTTTATAAGGTCTAAAGATTATATTGTGCGTCCTACAGATTCCTTCATAATAGAATTAGTTTCCTACCTTGAAGAGAATAGAGAAATGAAAGAACAAGTTGGGCTTAGAATAGAGAAATGAGGGAGCAAAGTCCTAGATCGCTTGCTGACAATAGCAATACTACATGAATACTTAGCAAACAGTTTCAACCATTAGATAACAACTTAAGAAAACATTTACCAGAAGGTCCAATGCCTTCTACAAATTTTAAGAATCATGTATTTGGAAGTGACATCTTAACTGCTGTGCCAAGCCCCTACCCTGTGCTTACTTTTTAAAGACTTAGTGAGGTATTCTTTATTGAACACTTATTACATTAGAAGCATCATGCTAAATACTTTACATACATAATCCCAACACATCGTTACTATGAGTCTGGATTATGGTAATACATTATGATTCCAGTTTTACAGATAAGGATATACCCCAAGTCTCCAGGCTAAGGGGCAGAGTCAGCATTGCACTCAGGCCAGCCTGATCTGATATCAGACCTTTTGTTCCTTTCATTGAACAGTTTACTTCAATGTACTTTTTTTTTGACAGGCAGAGTGGACAGTGAGAGAGAGAGACAGAGAAAAAGGTCTTCCTTTGCCGTTGGTTCACCCTCCAATGGCCGCCGTGGCCGGTGCGCTGCGGCTGGTGCACCGCGCTGATCCAAAGCCAGGAGCCAGGTGCTTATCCTGGTCTCCCATGCGGGTGCAGGGGCCCAAGCACTTGGGCCATCTGCTGCTGCTTTACCAGGCTGTAGCAGAGAGCTTGATTAGAAGAGGGGCAGCCAGGACTAGAACTGGTGCTCATAGGGGATGCCGGTGCCACAGGCGGAGGATTAACCCACTGCGCCATGGTGCCAGCCCTGAAAACCCCCAAATATCTATCTCCAATCTAAAATCCTTCTCTGAGTATAAGACTTATATGTTCAGCTTTTCCACATGCCACCTCTTCTTGAATATCTCAGGAATCTCAAACTAAACAGGTTAATTCTCAAGCTTCCCCCCAAACCTGCTGTCATACCAGGGTTCTCATTTCAGAAAATGGCCCACTAGTCCACCAAGGAACTCAGCTGAGGAACATTCTTGGTATTTCCTTCCACTTTATTTCCCATACATGCTCTAGCCTCCACCAACTCATTTCACATGATTAGATATGCATGTTTTTCATCTCCCTATGAGACTCAGGACCCTTCCAGGCATCCCTGACCTGTGCCACAGCAATGGACGCTTCTACCATGTTCCTGCCAGACACACTTATTTTCCCAAACCACTTTCCATCTGACAGTTATTGCAACAGAGCCACTTTATTCGTGGGCAAGTGGGCATCACAGCAAGTATCACTGCTCCTGAACATGACTTATGAGGTTGTAAGAGGTCTGCTTGTCTGTGCTCTCTGCTGACCATACTGGCTTCTCCCTCAGAGCCTACAAAGGCATCTTCTTTTCTATGTGCAATTCTCTTTCATCTGCTCTTTATCTGACCAACACCTCATTATCTTTCAGGTGTCAAACAGTGCTGCCTTAGAATACCCATCCTTGACTCCTCTAAACTAAATTCTGTTCATTTGCCACAGTATGCACCCCCACTCCCCTTTTCTCACCAGGGCACTTATGACAAGTTATATCCATAAAGATGTCTGTTTTTCATGATGTTGTGTGCGACCCCTCCCCTGATCTCATGATAATGCTTCACAATTATGAATGTAATGTTTTGTTTTAGGACCCAACTCAGGCATTTCTAAGAGATGAAATTAAATTACTGGCCCCTAAGTTAAACATTCCAAGGACAAAGAAAGATAATGTTTCAGCAGGGGAAAAAGGAAGGTGCTAATAGAAATCAGCAGGATCTTGGAATTTGGTAATAATGGTCTAGACCCACTCCAGTAGGACACAGAGAGGCATTAGAGAATTCACTTACTCTTTATTTTGGCCTCAATTTCCACTACAAATTATCTCTAAGGGTTCTCTTTCTGTCAGAGAGAGAAAGAGAAAGAAACCCATGACTTCATTAGTCATGCTTTAATAATCAACATGTAGTAGATCAGAACAGATTGTCTTGCCTGGTGGTTAGGGAGTGTGACCTTTGATTTCAGTCATTTGTAAAACGTGGGCTTGTGTTGGTTACTCTGACCTACAATACCTTGAGAAACCTCATAGAAGTATTTTCATTAATAGTTGGGAGTTGAATGAAGTCATCCAGAACAATGGACAGGAGACTCTTATAGTATTTCTGAAATCTAAAGTACGTTTTTGATAATGTTTCATAACTCAGAAGATATAAGTTCACTGACAGATCTTTAGGTAAAGTAGTTTATGGTGAGACCTCAAGAAAAGCCATTCTGAATGGCTTTTCATTCTTTCATAATCCATTCATTATAATTAAAGATTTTTCTTATAATCAACAAATGGTTGAATCATACCTTCTTGCCCTGACTAGGGTAGAAATTGCCACCTTTCAAATGGAGTAAGTAATGTATGTATATTGAGTGCAATTATTAATATATCTGTATTTAAATCTCCTAATTAAGCTGTTTTATTTGTTTACTCTCTATTTTTTGGTCTTCTAGTCCTTTGTCCCAAGGAGACCAGACTTACACTGCCTTTAGTGGAAAGAGGTCACTGCTTATGCAGTTCTCCTCTGCTGATGAGTCTGTCAAAGATACACCCAAATGTGTCCCACAATGTATCCCACCAAAGTTATCTGTGAACAGAAAGTTGACTACAGAAATAACAAGTAGTAAAGAATGGAATTGTCTAGGCTATTTGTCTACATCTTCTAACAATATTTTATCTTCGATATGTGTCGCATGTGTATGTATAAAAAGCCTACATCAGAAAGCACATTGTTAGCGAGTAGGCATTTAGCCTAGCAGTTAAGAGGCCCAGGTACCACATCAGAGTGCCTGTGTTCAGCTTCTGCTTCTGGCTTTTGTCCAGTGCAGAACAGAAGGCAGTGGAAATGGCTCAAGTAACTGGGTTACTGTGATTATATAGGAGGCCTAGATTGAGTTTTGTGCTCCCAGATTTGACCTGGCACAGCTCTGGTTGTTGTGGGCATTTAGGAAATGAATTGGCAGATGTGAGCTCTGTCTGTATGTTTCTCACATAAACAGATACATGGGTAGAAAGATAGATGAATGTAATGAAGAAAGTATATTGCTCAATGTGTCTCTAAGGCAGATACTTTAATAAACTTTTCATTCTCTCTCTCTCTCTCTATATATATATATGCACACACATAGGCAAAGAACTAGTAGTGGGTAAAGTACAATTCTACTTCATTCATTCTTTTTTTTTTTTTTTTTTAATTTTTGACAGGCAGAGTGGATAGTGAGAGAGAGAGACAGAGAGAAAGGTCTTCCTTTGCTGTTGGTTCACCCTCCAATGGCCGCCGCAGCTGGCGCGCTGCAGCTGGTGCACCGCGCTGATCCGATGGCAGGAGCCAGGTGCTTCTCCTGGTCTCCCATGGGGTGCAGGGCCCAAGGACTTGGGCCATCCTCCACTGCACTCCCTGGCCACAGCAGAGAGCTGGCCTGGAAGAGGGGCAACCGGGACAGAATCCGGTGTCCCGACCGGGACTAGAACCTGGTGTGCCAGCGCCGCTAGGCGGAGGATTAGCCTATTGAGCCGCGGCGCCGGCCCCATTCATTCTTTCATTTATTTTTTTGAAAGGTACAGTGAGAGTGACAGTGAGAGCAAGTGATGGATGTTCCATCTGCTTTTCATTCCCCAGATGGTCCCATCAGCCATGTTTGGACCAGACTGAAGCCAAGAGATTCTATCCTGGTCTCCAACACTGGCCATCTTCTGCTGCATACCTAAGTGCATTCCTGGTATGTGATGCTGGCATTGCAAACAGCTGCTTAACCTGATGAGCCACAATGCTAACTATGTAATTCTACTTCTATATTAACCTGATTTCTAAACTGAAGACCCTGTTTATTATCACAGCAAATGAATCAAGAAAATATTAATGATCATTCTCTTACCCAAAAGACATTTCCTGTCCAAACCTGAGGTCAGATGGTATTGTTCTGTCTTCACAGGTTCATTAACTTACAAAGTTCAGCCAGATCTCCTTGGGGTGAGGCACTTGCCCGACTGAGGCCAGAGAAACCTGATTCCTGGGTCATCCTTAATCCAAACACAGCTTGGTTCTAACTCAACGTTCTCCCTTTTATCTTGCCTCCAATAGTTTCTGCAACTTTGCCCTTTTAGTATTCTATATTCCATTATGTTTTTCCTTTTGTCCACTTATAAAAATATCAGCAAGAGAAAATCTGAGGCTTGTGTTTACTCATCTGCAAAATGGGAATATTATTCCCTAGTCTCAGGGCTATTATAATGTCATATGTGCTACAAGAAATGTACCATACAAGAGGGGACAAGATTCACTGCCTCATCCACAAAGAAAAATCCAAGCAACAGGTAGATGGATTAAAAAACAAGACCCAGCAATATACCACCTGCAAGAATTTCACTTCATTAGTAAAGACACACACAGCTGAAAGTGAAAGGGTGTGAAAAAAGATATTTCATGGAAGCAGAAACCAAAAGAAAACAGGAATAGGCATACTTATATCAGACAAAACAGACTTTAAGACAAAAACTATAATAAGGGACAATAAAGGTCACTATGTTACAATCAGGAGATCACTTCAACAAGATGATATGACCATAGTATACGTATATGGACCTAAGAAAGCCCTTCATTTTATAAAACAAATGTTATTAGATATAAAGAGAAAAATAAGCTCCAATATAATACTACTAAAGAACTTCAATATCCTATTATTCACTAATGTTCATATCTAAACAGAAATATCAACAAAAAAAAAAATCAAGAGTTAAACTATACAATAGACCAAACAGACTTAACACAATGATGGAATATTCTATTCCACTGCTGCAGAATACGCATTCTTTTTCTCAGTATATAGCATATTCTCTGGGATAGACCATATACTAGGTCACAAAACTAGATCTCATCAAATACAAATTTAGGCAGTCCATATCTTTTGAGAATTTAATTCATTTACATTCCAGATTATTGATAAATAATGACTTAGTCCTGTCATTTTCTCTTTAAAATTTCTTTGGTTTGTTTTGAATATCCTTTGTTCTTTTTCTAATGGGTTTTATACTTTTACACATTTTTGTAATGGAAGTTATCCTTCTTTCTTTGTATATGTAGTATATTCTTAAGCATCACTTCTTAAGTGATGAAGTCATTTCCTTTAGTCTTCATTTTTTATTTATGAAAGATCGCTTCCCTGGGAGAAGTATTCTGGGTTAGCATTTTTTTCCCTTTCCAGAATGTAGAATATACCTTTCCATTTCCTCCTGGCCTGTAAGTTTTGGATAAAAAAATCTGTTAATTTAATGGGAATTGCCCAAAAGTCCCTGGCACTTTTCTTTCCCAAATTTTAGAATTCTTTCTTTGTGCTGTTTTGAAAGTTTGATTGTGATGTGTCTTGGAGAAGTTATTTTCTGTTCATGTCTATTTAGGGTTCAATGGGCTTCCAGTCCTTGGATATTCGTATCTTTCTCCAGATTGGGGAAGTTTTCAACTATATTTCATTGAACAGGTTTTCTAGGCCAATTCTCATTCATTATCATGCACTGATTTCCTAGCTTTGTTTAACTGTCTGTATTCTCTTACATCTTTTAGAATCCTTATAATTATTCTTTTAAATTCTTCATCAGGAATTTCATCAATTTCCCCTTCTTCACAATCTGATATCAAAGCATTACTGTGTTCTTTGTGGAGTCTTACTGACCTGCTTTTTCATACTTCCTATGTATGCTACATGGTCAAAGGGAGCCCATCTGATATCTCTACAGTGAAAATTACAAAACAACCAAAAAATTGAATAAAACAGGGGAAAAAATGGAAAGACCTTTCATGTTCATGGATTAGAAGAATTAATATTATTAAAATGTCCATACTATCAGGAGTCACTGTGTACTTACGTCCCATGTGGGATCTGTCCTTAATAGGTTGTCCAAGGTGAAGTAATGATATAGCTAATACTGAAACAGTATTTTTACACTTTGTGGTTATGTGTGGGTGCAAACTGATGAAATCTTTACTTAGTATATATTGAAGCGATCTTCTGTATATAAAGATAATTGAAAATAAAAAAAAAAAACCCCTTGGTGTTAAATTGGAAATTACATAGAAAAGTAATCAATCTTTTTAAAAAAATATCATGCAGGATCTCTGTCATTAATGTGCTGTACACTGTTATTTAATGCTATAACTAGTAATCCAACAGTATTTTTTCACTTTGTGTTGCTATGTGAGGGCAAACTGTTGAAATCTTTATATATACTAAACTGATTTTCTGTATATAAAGAGAATTGAAAATGAATCTTGATGTGAATGGAAGGGGAGAGGGAGTGGGAAAGGGGAGGGTTACGGGTGGGGGGGAGTTGTGGGGGGGGAGCCTTTGTAATCCATAAGCTGTACTTTGGAAATTTATATTCATTAAATAAAAAAAAATAAAATGTCCATACTATCAAAAGCAATTAGCAGTCAATGCAATCATCATCAAAATATTAATGACACTGCTTACAGAATTAGAAAAAAATCTTAAGATTCTTATGGAAATACAAGAGATTCCAAATAGCCAAAGCAATATTTAACAATAAGAACAAAGCTGGTGGCATCATAATACCAGATTTCATGACATAGAGCTGCTGTAACCAAACCAGAATATGTGGTACTGGCATAAAAATAGACACAAAGACCAATGGAACAGGAATAGAAACTCCCAAAATAAACACACATCTATAGCCAATGCCAACTTATCTGACAAAGGTGGCGAAGGTACTCTCTGGAGAAGGAACCATCTAAATGGAATTTGGAAATCAGATTTCCACATGCACAAGTATAAAAATAAGCTAAAAATGGATCAAAAATTTAACACCTGAAACTCTGAAACTACTCGAAGAAAACATAAGCAATGTCTTTTTGCATAAGAACCGAAAACATAGGCAACATAAGCAAAAGTAGATAAATGGAATTTTTATCCGATTAGAAAGTTCCTGTATAGTGAAGAGGCAATCACAATAGTGAAGAGATACCCAAAAGAATGGGAGAAATATTTACAATGATGCTTCTGATAAAGGATTAAAATCAGGTACATATAAAAAACTAAAAAAATTCAACAAAACAATTCAGTTAAGAAATGTATAAAGGGTCCAAATAGATATTTTTCAGAAGACATATCAACAAACACATGAAAACATACTCAGTCTCACTAGTCATCAGGGAAATGTAAACAAAAACAACAAATGAAGTATTATTCACTCTAATTAGAATGGCTATTATTAAAAAGATGAAAAATAACAAATATTGGTGAGAATGTGAAAGAAAAGAAACCCTAATACACTGTTGTTGCGGATGCAGATTAGTACAGCCATGCCAGAGAACAGTATGGAGGTTCCTCAAAAAACTACAAATAAATCTACCAAATGACCAAGCTATTCCACTTGTGGTAAAACATCCAAAAAAAAAGAAATGAGCATATGAAAGAGACTCTCACATATACTGCAGCCTTATTCACAATTTCTGAGATATGGATCAACCTAGATATCCATCAATGGATGAATGAAGAAACTGTGATAAACATATAGCAAGGAATATTAGTCATAAAAAAATAAACCCAGATATCTGCAATAAAATGGTTGGAATTAGAGAATCTAAGTTAGTAATTGCTAGAGACAGAGTGATAAGGGTACGTTGGATAATGGGTACTAAAACATATTGAAGTAAGAGTCAACACGTTCTGGTATTCCATAGAACAGTAGGAAATCTATGGTCTGTAATAAGGGAAATTGAAGGAGTAATTTTTCCCATGATTGATTTTTTCTATATATATCTATTGAAATATTACATTATATTCCATAAATTATAAAGGTATTTCACATCAATCCAAAATTACATTAGCTATTAATGCAATTAATAAAACAGGGATATACTACACATTATATCTAAATATTATATAGTCACTGTATCTGAATAATTGATTGTTGTTTTTTTATATTTGTTCCTGCTCCTCTTTTAATCTACCACAAGCATATTCTCATGTGATATGTCACAGTTTATATTCAAAGGCACAAATCCAAAGCACGCCCAATGTTGATCATTGACAGCAGTTCACCACACTTTAGCTTCCAATTTTTTTCTCTTTGTTCAACAGGTAAAACAAGTTCCACTGAAGGACCTGGGGGACAGCCTTCAAGATGTGCACTGTGATTACTCATAATGAAGTCAGTGCAGTGTCAGTTTCATAATATTTTCTCCTCACAATGACTCAGTCCTGACTATGACCCTGTCCTGGGAATGTATAGTTTGTGTGCTACGCTGGGGTAGATTTACCAAGATCCTCAATGCCAAGTTTACTAGTCTTCCCATTTCCAAAGGTTAACACTAGATCATTCTATGAAAAACACAAGGAAAATAAACATCTATGTCTAAAACTGTCTCAGCTAATTCCATTTAAATCTACCAAAGATTTAACTCAAGGGTACAATATAGTCTACAACTGCAAGCCATGTTAAAGATTTTCAAACTGATTTCATTCATTACAAGCCAAAGAAAGGTATTTTTTTTCTTTCTGTAATTCCAAAAGAAATATTCTCTGGCTCTTGATCTCAAGGGTATTTTTTAAAATTCATACTAGTTTCAAACAATGTGTTATTTATTTGAAGATGATTCATAATTAACATAAAGTTTCCTGTTGTTTCTTTTGAATGGCATCAGAAGACATCAAGATGACTATTAACTATTGTTTCTTCAATATGTGTTTTCTTATTAAAGTAGATAGAAAAAGTGATTGATTTGATCAAGTGGCACCTATACTTTCAATTTCTATTCTGCTACAAATTTGTCTTACTGCCTTAATGGCAACATATCATCAGGTAGATAACTTCAAAGAGTTATGCCAAAGTTCTGACAAAATATATCAGCTCCTCAGTCAATGATGTGTTTATTGGAATTTAAAAAAACACAAAACCTGATGGCTTAAATCCCAGTAGAAAAGAAGGTATCACCTCTATGGTTTATATGAGCAAAGCATTTTGAGTTATGGGTTTGGTCCTTGCTTGTGTAGCCATCTAGCTATACCATCAACCACAGTAACCATTAGTCACAGGTAGTTACTTAAAACATAGATAATTAAAATTTGATACAATTTAATATATAGTTCCTTAGTGGCACTAGTCATACTTCAAGGGCTCAACAACTACATGCAGACTGTCTGCAACAGCATGCTAAAAGCACCCAAATTTACAAACAAGTTATTTATTCAGAGTTTTAAGACATATACAACTTGATATTATAAGGTGTTTTAAGGTATAGCTAACCATGTCTTGGTTTTTCCAAAACAATAAAATATTTCTAATATTTGTATCACATATTCAATCACATGATCCATTAAAAGTAAAAGTAAATGCAACACATTTAATTTTAGTAGGTCTTTTTATATAAATATGTAAAAATCTTTTGTTATACTATGGACCCTAAATTTTGATGTGAGAAAAAGACAAACAAAACTAACCCATTAAATGGTAAATGAAGTTAACAAACTTCTCTGTGCAGAGGCCTCTACTTTCCCCAACATTCAACATAGGCGACTACCCATGCACAGCTGTATCTTGTTACTCACCGAGCTCCAGGCAGATCTATGAGTCCTGAGCTGCTGCCCTGCTGGCCCCAGGTGCTATCTCTGCCATGAAGAGTATAAACTCTCTGTACCACCACTCGGATGACCATTCCTGACCACATGGAGGCTCCCTGGCTTTCCACCATGTCCAGGAGAGAATCTCTTGGGGGAGCGCCAGCTGCAAGGTGCTGTTTTGCTTCTTCATGCTCATGGGTCCAGCCTGTGCCCATGGGGGTCACCCCACTACACATAACCTGGCCAAAACATGCAAAGAGAACAGTTTGAGTTTGATTTACAGCATGATGCACACCCAACAATGACATTCTTGGGCAATCTTGCAACATATTAGTGTTACACTGAAGGAATGATGAAGACAAACCGAAGAGTTTGCAGTGTAGGCCTTTGCATCCCCTAGGTAACTACCACTGCTAAGGAGGGAAGGTGAGCAACAGAACATAAACAATGCAGTATTTCCCATATTTCCCATTAGTGCAATACCAGACCAGCTTGCACAGATAGTTTGGAAACATACAGATAGTTCTTTTATTAAGATATCACAGGGTAATTTAATAAGCTTTTCTTTTCTGAGGTAACAATTCCAACAGTACAAACTAAAAATCAAAATAAAAGAATGACTAGGTTACTTAAAAAAATGGATGATGCTATTAGGTGCTTGTATGTACACTCTACTAGGCTAAACACTTGATATCCTCATGTGTCCTCCCAATAATTCTTCACAGTAATATTCACTCTCATAAGACAGTAACATTTCTGGAGAGCTTCCTATATTCCAGGCTTTGTTCTTTACTTATTGAGCAAATTTACCTTCATAACCAGTCAAGGAAGTAGGTAATATGTATCCTGCTCCCACTTTGCAAATCTGAAGATCAAGACACAGGAGCCTACAGATCTTGCCCACAGTCTCACAGCAGAACATCGGCTGAAGCAGAATTTGAACCAGGGCCTCTGGCTTCAAAGACCATCATGTACTCTATGCTATACTGCAGCTTCACGGCCATTGTCGTGAGACAAAAATATCTCATCAGGTTAACACATAATTGTTTACAACTATATATTAAAGCAACAATGCTCTTTGAGACATATTTTATGTTAAAAATAAATTGTTTGGAGAACACTCTTTTTCAAATAATCCTGCCTAGATACTTTTTTTGATGGGAAAGAATTTTTTTTTGCTTGATTATATAGGACAAAGCAGAATGAAGGTTTGCCTTCTTTCCTTTCTTACTTTCCCTCTGTCAATTTGTCATCTCAGCATTTATTCAGTGATGGTTCCTGTAACCCAATGACATTAAGGTCAGCACCCTGGCCACATAGACTATCAGAGCTGAGAGTGTCCCAAGGCACACATCATGCCCGCTGCAAGTGAATTTTAGTGGTTCCCCAAATTCGTTTTGTCAGATGAGTATGGTTCAGGGCCAGTAAAATTCCAAAAGGCAACCTCTAGTGTATAATTTCAAGCTTACACAGCTCTTTCTATCCCAAAGGATATAAATATTATAGAAAAGAAAAATATGATAAAAAAAGAGGGCTTAATACAGAATTCTTAGACAATTACAAGATGAGAACAGAGAAAATAAAAACTTTTACATATTTTTTAAAATTAGAATATTAAAATACATAATTAGGAAGATAAAATATTATAAAAGATCACAACTAAATGCTAAAATGCACTGTAATACCTTCAAGCCTAACAAGAATAATAAGTTGCCACAGCAGATATATTTGCTGTGTATTTGGAGGGAGACAAAAGATGAACATCTCCACCTACTCCAAAACGCTCACAAATTCAGTCATCAATATTATTATAAGTACATATCCCTAAGTCAGTAAGAGGTTACCTGGATTTCAGATGAATTGTCTGATAGATCTCTAATTCTATACATCTGGACCAAAGTGATGTTTCTTCTTGGAAGGGGTGTGTCTGGACAGTAAATTTCATGAGTTGTTTCTGAATCTTCTTTGGCAACAACTTTCTGACAAAAATAAGTATTCAGAATAATAGGGCAACTTCCATTTGGGATAGTAAGTTTTTGCCTGAAAGAGAAGAAATTCAGCAGTTTATTTGCAGTGTTGGATTCCCCTCCTATTCTTGCTAAATCAGAAACGTAAATTTCAATGATGTAGCTTCCTCAGAAAGTTAAGACCATGCCAGCCTGCTGAATGACAGCCACATCTATCAATGGACGGCAAATCCAGGCCAGCCTGCTGAGGGACAGCCACATCTAATGATGGATAGCTGTCCTTAGTGCTCAATTGTGACTGTGAATGAATCCAACTTTACTTTTCCAGTAAACGTCCAGTGCTAGCAAGGGATGTGAGAAGGCTGTCAGCTAAGTCCCTAGGCTTGGCTCCTTCAGTCCCTCCTAGACTGGTAGACAAGGACATCAGGACCCCTTGGGGGGAAACATAGACAATGAACAAGACTTAACAAGTATCAAACTAGTGCCCAAACAATGAAATAAATATTATCTACAAATAAACCCTCAGATACTTAGACAACTCTAGTCTTTCAAAGAACATGACATTAAATGCCAAAGGACTTCTAGCTTCCCTTCAAACTGATCCGAGTTGCTGCAAAGTCTAATATTTAAATACAAACAGTCTGTGAATAGAGTAGAAAATGTTTTTTGGATTCCTCTCAGTCTCCTGAAATGAGAAAACACTTTAATCTTAATGTGCTTAAACAGGAGACGCTGGTCAGGCATTTGGCTTTGCAGTTGAGATGCCATTTAGGATGCCAGCATTTTATTTGCAATGTTGGATTCCCCTCCTATTCTTGCCAGCATCTCACAAAGGAGTACCTGGGTTCAATCCTCAGCTCCGGATTCCAGTTTCCTACTAATGTAGATCGTGGGAGGCATTAGTGATGGATCAGGTAGTTGGCTTTCTATCACCTATGTGGGAAATTCAGATCAAGTTCCTTACTCTCAGCCCTAGTCCAGACCTGGCCATTGTGGGCATGTGATGAGTGAGCCAGTAGGTAGTAGTTCTCTCTGTCTCTCACTATCTCTTAAACAAACAAACCAAGAAACAGAGGAAAAACAAACTACAGCAATAACAAAACAGGAGGTACTGATGGTAACACCAAGAGAAAAATAGGACTTCTGACTCCAGAAGACTGGGGTAGATCTACTTTTCCCTATTCCTCTCTAAGTATAACTAAAAGGTCTGATACTCTACATAGAATAAACTCAAGAAGACATTGAAAGGTGAAGAATAGAAGTCACATTGTATAGGACCTAGGGACCTTAGGACCTGAGGAACAAACAGCAGCAAATCACTGAGATTTTGTTTTGCCTCAGATACCCCACATTGGAGCGTAAGAAACTGACAACCTGGAAACAGCAGCAGGTGCAGATGAAAACGGCTTGCTCTCTCCAACCAAAGAACTAAGGGAGAGGCAGCTCAGCAAGGCAAAACCTGTAGACAGAAACTGTTCTACTCTAGGCAAACACCACGCATCTCCATGCAGGCAACAAAGGCTGAGTAGGGAGACCGGGCTTCCACTCCTTTTTTTTGTTTGTTTTCTTTTTTAAAGTTTTTGTGTGTGTGTGTGTGTGTGTGTTTTGACAGGCAGAGGGGACAGAGAGAGAGACAGAGAAAGGTCTTCCTTTGCCATTGGTTCACCCTGCAATGGCTGCTGCGGTCGGCGCGCTGCAGCTGGCGCATTGCGCTGATCCGAAGCCAGGAGCCAGGTGCTTCTCCTGGTCTCCCATGGGGTGCAGGGCCCAAACACTTGGGCCACAGCAGAGAGCTGGCCTGGAAGAGGGGCAACCGGGACAGAATCTGGCACCCCAAATGGGACTAGAACCCGGTGTGCCGGCGCTGCAGGTGGAGGATTAGCCTATTGAGCTGCGGCGCCAGCCTGGGCTTCCATTCCTAACAGGCTATAAGGAGGAACTGCAATAGCCAAGTCAGAATGCAGTGACAGAGGCAGCAAGCTAGTTCAACCCTGCAGGATTGCAATGAGTACCCTGTTCACTGTGACATGGAGACCACCTGTGGGCCTGCACATCACCCAACTTGACAGTAATAACTAAGTACTCCTCTCTATCCTCTGGGGTAGTACCAGAGGAAGACTAGCTAAGAGTTAGGGCTTTCACCAATGTCCAGCAGTACTGAAGATGCCCTCTACTCTGATCCCTCAGTGGAATCCATATGAGGAGCAGCAGTACAGCATCTCTGGCTTTCCAGCCAGGTTGGTATCAGCAGAAGCCTCGCAGGGAGCTGCAACTCATACCTCTTTACAGCAGGAACAGCACAAGTGTCAAGTGAGAAATCTGAACTTCTACCACTATCAGATAGTAACAACCCTCATCCTCTGACCTTACACCAATGTCAGATGAAGCCACTTAAAAATGTTTCAAATAAGATACAAAGTCTCACAACATCTTGCTCTAAATGTCCAGGTTTCTATCTAAGATCCCTTGTTATATTAGAACCAGGAAAAAAAAAATTCAACTGAGTGAAAAAAGAAAATTAATAGATACCAATGCTGAAATGACACAAATGTTAGAATTATCTGACAAAGATTCTTCTTCTTTTTCTTTTTTTAAAGATTTATTTATTTGAAAGTCAGAGTTAAACACAGAGAGAGAAGGAGAGGCAGAGAGAGAGAAAAGTCTTCAATTTGCTGGTTCACTCCTCAACTGGCAACAGCTGGAGCTGCGCTGATCCAAAGCCAGGAGCCAGGAGCTTCCTCTGGGTCTCCCACGTGGGTGCAGGGGCCCAAGGACATGGGCCATCCTCTACTGCCTTCCTAGGCTATAATAGAGAGCTGGATCGAAAGTGGAGCAGCTGGGACTCCAACTGCCGCCTATATGGGATGCCGGCACTACAGGTGGCAGCTTTACCTGCTACTCCACAGTGCTGGCCCCTGACGTAGGTTCTAAAGCAGCATTAAAGCAGCTATTCAGTAAGACTTTATGAATTTGAGACAAATGAAAAACTAGAAAGTTTCAGAAAGAAATAAGATATTTCTTTTTTAAAAAAAGATTTATTTATTTATTTGAAAGAGTTACAGAGAGAGGAGAGGCAGAGAGAGAGGGGTCTTCCATTTTATGGTTCACTCCCCAATTGGCCACAACATCCAGAGCTGCGTTGACACGAAGCCAGGAGCTTCTTCTGGGTATCCCACCTGGGTGCAGGGGCCCAAAGACTTGGGCCACCTTCCACTGCTATCCCAGGCCATAGCAGAGATCTGGGAAGGAAATAAGCAGCCGGGACTAGAACCGGTGCCCATATAGGATGCCAGCACTTCAAGCTAAGGCTTTAACCTGCTGCGCTACAGCGCCGGCCCCAAGATATTTCTTAAAAATAAATGTTTCTGGCCAGTGCAGTGGCTCACTTGGCTAATCCTCCGCCTGTGGCACCAGCACCCGGGTTCTAGTCCCGGCTGGGGCGCTGGTTCTGTCCCGGTTGCTCCTCTTCCAGTCCAGCTCTCTGCTGTGGCCAGGGAGGGCAGTGGAGGATGGCCCAAGTGCTTGGGTCCCTGCACCCACATGGGAGATCGGGAAGAAGTACCCGGCTCCTGGCTTTGGATCAGCGAAGCGCCAGCAGTAGGGCCATTAGGGGAGTGAACCAACGGAAGGAAGACCTTTCTCTCTGTCTCTCTCTCACTGTCTATAACTCTCTCTGTCTCTCTCTTTCACTGTCTAACTCTGCCTGGCCAAAACAAACAAACAAACAAAAAACAACAACAACAAAAAAGAATGTTTCCCTCTTTCCAAAACCCCAAACTAATACTATTAAAAAACTCAATGGGTAGATTCAACAGCAGAATGCAGAAGAAAAAAAATAATGAATGAACTTGAAGATAAAACAATAGAAATAGTTCAATAAAGGTAAAGTAGACAGCAAAAACAAAAGGAAAAGAGTATCAAAATCTTTGGGAAGGAAGAAATAAAAACAGAAAGATACAGATATATACACTAGGCTTTCTTACTTCAGATTTCTAATTACTGTTCGGGGCTGGCACATAAACTGTAACACTGTCTGATGTAGTTCTAAATGTATTCAGAGAAGCAGGGCCAGCACTGTGGCACAGCGGGTAAAGCTGCCACCTGCAGTGCCAGCATCCCATATGGGTACTGGTTCGTGTCCTAGCTGCTCCACTTCCAATCCAGCTCTCTGCTATGGCCTGGGAAAGCAGTAGAGGATGATCTGAGTCCTTGGGGCCCTGCACCTGCATGGGAGACCCAGCAGAAGGTCCTGTGTTCGGATTGGCACAGCTCCAGCCATTGAGGCCAACTGGGGAGTGAACCAGCGGACAGACGACCCCTCTTTCTCTGCCTCTGCTTCTCTCTCTGTGTAACTCTGACTTTCAAATAAATATATAAATCTTTAAAAAAGTGCATGTAGAGAAAATATTAAAGATAATCATATTGTAAATAGGAAGGGTAAGGGAATATGATCAGGGCCACCATTGTAGCACAACAGATTAAGCCATTGCTTGTGATGCTGGTATCCTAATTGCTGGTTTCAGTACAACTGCTCTGCTTTAGATTCAGCTCCTTGCTAAAGCACCAGGGAAAGTAGCAGAAGATGGCCCAAGTGTCTGGGCCCTGGCCACCTATGTGGGAGGCCCAGGTGGAGATCCTGGATCTTTTCTTCAACCTGGCCCAGCCTTTGCGGTGGTGGTTATTTAGTAAATGAACCAGCAGATGGAAGGTCTCTCTCTCCCACTCCCTGACAACACACACTCCTTCTCAGTCACTTTGAATGTCTTTCAAACAAAAAAAATTTTTTTAAAGTGGAAATATTAAGAGAGGTATGGTTTATACACTTCACATAAACTGTTAAAATAGCCCAGTGGGCTTTGATAACTTAAGTACATATAATGTAATGCCTAGAACAACCAACAAAATAGTTATGAAAAGATACATACACAAAAAGATAATTGAAAATGAATCTTGATGTGAATGGGATGGTTGTGGGTGGGCAGAAGGTTATGGGGGGGAAAGCCACTATAATTCAAAAGTTGTACTTTGAAAATTTAAATTTATTAAATAGCAGTTTAAAAAGATACATACACAAAAGCATTATAAATAAACAAAAGTAAAATTCTAAAAAATACTCAAGTGACCCACATGGAGCCAGGAAAAGGAAAACAGAAATGAAAAGAGAGAGAACAAGAAAGAGAAAACAAAAAGTAAATAGGTAGACCTAAGTTCTAATGATGGTCTAAATAAAACAATTAAAAATGAGATTGGCAAAGTAGATTCCAGAACATGATCCATCCATATGGTTTTACAATAATCTCATTATAAATATGGAGATATAGACAGGACAAAAGCAAAAGGATGGGGAAAATATCTCATGTAATCATTGATCAAAAGATAGTGGGGAGGAGGGCTACATTATTATCTGGTGACATTGTTCTGAAACCAAAGAATGTTACAGATGCAGAGAAGGGCAATACATAATGATAAAAAGATCAAACCACCAAGAAGAAATAGCAATATTATATGTATATGCAACTAAATGACATAGATTCTAAATAAATGAAGCAAAAATTATAAACCTGAAAGAATAAATATATAACCAAAGTTGGAGATATCAGTATCTCTCTATCAACATTTGACAAAACAACTTAGATCGTCTGCATGGAGACAGAAGAGCACAACACTATCATCAATTAATATAATCCACCTTACATTATAGAACAATCCATGCAACAAAATATATTCTTTTCAGGTACCTATATAAAACATTATGGGCCATAGAACAAATCACAACACATTTAAAAGAATTGAAATCATAGAGTGTGTTCTCTGATTGCAGAATCAAAACAAAATCAATACCAGAAAGACAGCACAAACATTTCCAAACACTTGCAATTAACAGATTTCTGTGGAAAGTGTTGTGGCACAGTGGGTCAGGCTACCACTAAGATACCTGTATCCCATTTAGGAGTGCCTGGGATTGAATCCTGCCTCTGCCTCTGCTTCCAATCTGGTTTCTTGCTAATATGCCTGAGAAGCAGCAGATGATGACTCAAGTACACAAGTCTCTGTTGCCCACATTAAAGGTACAGATAGAGTCCCTGGCTCCTGGTTTCAGCCTTGTTCTGTCCTGGATACAGGCATTTGGGGACTGAACCAGAGAATGGAAGACAACTCTCTTCATTATTCTGCCTTTCAAATAAATAAATAAACATTAAAAAAATTATCTTCCCCCGCATTTCTATGAGGTAATCCATGAGTCAAAAAGGAAGACTTGACAAAATGAAATGAACTGAATACAATGCAAATTACTATAAAAATCTGTGAAGGTCAGCCTGGCCCAACCCTGGCTGTTACGGCCATTTGGGGAGTGCTCTCTTTATCTTTCTTTATAACTCTAGTTTTCAAATCAAAACAAATAAATTAAAAAAAGAGGTCATTTTAGAAAAGAGGGAGGTGGCGGTGCTGTGGTGTAGCGGGTTAACACCCTGGCCTGAAGTGTCAGCATCCCACATGGGCACCGGTTCTAGTCCAGGCTGCTTCTCTTCCGATCCAGCTCTCTGCTATGGCCTGAGAAAGCAGTAGTAGATGGCCCAAGTCTTTGGGCCCCTGCACCCACGTGGGAGACCTGGAAGAATCTCCTGGCTCCTGGCTTCCGATAAGTGCAACTCTGGCCGTTGCGGCCGTCTGTGGAGTGAAACAATGGATGGAAGACCTCTCTCTCTGTCTCTACCTCTCTCTGTAACTCTGTCTTTCAAATAAATTAAATAAATCTTTTTTTTAAAAAAGACAGAACATCTCAAATCAATAATCTAAGGTCTATAGGGGTGGCATAAACGGAAGGAAGGAAGTTGATATAATTAGAAAAGGATAACAGAAACCATCATGGTGTTAATGGAATTGTTCAGTATATTGACTGAATGGATGCTGATATTCTGGTTGTGATACTGCACTGTAATTTTATAAAATGTGTCACTGGAGTGAACTAGATAAAAATTATTCAACTGATATATCTACATTATTTCACACAGCGACATGTGAAGGTACAACTACCTGAAGATAAAAAAGGCTAATGAAAAATATAATTGAAAGATAGCAGAATAGGGAGGGAGCTTATTGTTCTAGTCTAGGGGAAGATAAGCATTGGAATGAGGCAAGACCAGACTGCAGCAGTCAAAGTCACTGGCAATAAGTCTGCAAGAAGAGCCTGTATGAATCTAGCTTGGAGCCCTGTGGGGGACAGTGTACCTGGGAAACTAGAGGGAAAAAAGGGGGCACGTTTCTCTCTCTCTGAACACCTGGCACCAGTGTCCTGTAACTAGACAAGAAAGGGCAGATGCCATTTTGCACATATAGACATATGTAACAGCTGCACTGGTTCATATCCATGTGCCCAGGAACCAGCTGAGAGGAGACACCTTAATCTGGCTGGGAAAATTGACAGGAGGCTGGATGCTCATGACTATGGGAGCCTTGTGTGTTGAGAGACTGTGAAAACACTGTGGCTGCGTTGAAGGGTGAAGAATTAAAAGAAATTTGAAACAAAAAATACAATACACAAGATCAGCAAAACAAAGAGCTGCTTTTTTGAAAAAATAAAATTGACACACCATTGGCTCAACTAACAAAAACAAGAGGGAGAAGACCTAAATAAATAAAATTAGAGACAAAAAGGAAATTTAACATCAGACACCACAGAAATAAAAAGAATCATAAGAAATTACTACAGAGATGTAAGCCAACAAATTAGGAAACCTAGAAGAAATGGATAGATTCCTAGACACATATAATCTACCTAAATTGAGCCAAGAAGACACAGAAAATCTAAATAGACTAATAATCAATACGGAAATAGAATCAGTAATAAAGACATTCCCAAAAAAGAAAAGCCCACGACTGGATGGTTTCATTGTTGAATTCATTTAAAGAAGAACTAATTCTAATTCTTTTCAAGCTATTCAAAACAATTGAAAGGGAGGAAATCCTCCCAAACTCCTCCTATGAGCCAGCATCACCTCAATTACTAAACCTGAAAAAGATACAACAGAGAAAGAGAACTACAGACCAATTTCCCTAGTGAATATAGATGTAAAAGTTCTTAACAAAATACCAGCCAATCAAATCCAACAACATATCAGAAAGATCATTCACCTGGACCAAGTGGGATATATCCTGGGTATGCAAGGATGGTTTAAAACTGGCAAATCAATCAATGTGATACATCACATTAACAAAGTGAAGAACAATAAAATTATGATTACCTCAATAAATGCAGAAAAAGCATCTGATAAAACACAACACCCTTTCATGATGAAAACCTTAGGCAAATTGGATATAGAAGGAACATTACTCAACAAAATCAAGGCAATTTATGATAAACCTACAGACAAAATCTTATTGAATAGGGAAAAGTTGGAAGCATTTCCACTGAGATCCAGAACTAGACAAGGATGTCCACGCTCACCACTGCTATTCAGCATAGTACTGGAAGTTTTAGCCAGAGCCATTAGGGAAGAGAAATAAATCAAAGGGATACAAATCAGGAAGGAGGAAGTCAAACTATCCCTATTTGCAAATGACATGATTCTATATATAAGGGATCCAAAAGACTCCAAGAGACTATTTGTACTCATAGAACAGTTTGGTAAAGTGGCAGGATATAAAATCAACACACAAAAATCAATAGCCTTTGTACATACAGACAATGTCATGGCTGAGAAAGAACTTCTAAGATCAATACCATTCACAATAGCTACAAAATAATCAAATGCCTTGGAATAAATTTAACTAAGGATGTCAAAGAGCTCTACAATGAGAATTATAAAACATTAAAGAAAACAAATAGAAGACACAAAAAATGGAAAAATCTTCCATGTTCATGGATTGAAAGAATCAACATCATCAAAATGTCCATACTACTGAAAGCAATTTACAGATTCAGTGTGATACCAATCAAAATATCAAGGACATTTTTCTCAGATCTAGACAAAATGATGCTGAAATTCATATGGAAATGCAGGAAACCTCAAATGGCTAAAGCAATCTTATACAATAAAAATGAAGCTGGAGGCATCACAATACCAGATTTTAAGACATAGTACAGGGCAGTTATAATCAAAACAGCCTGGTACTGGCACAAAAAAAGATGGATAGACCAATGGAACAGAATAGAAATGCCAAAAATCAGCCTACACATCTACAACCAACTTATATTTGACAAAGGAGCTAAAACCAATCCCTGGAGCAAGGACAGTCTCTTCAACAAATGGTGCTGGGAAAATGGGATTTTCATATGCAGAGGTATGAAGCAAGACCCCTACTTCACACTTCACATAAAAATCTACTCAAAATGGATTAAAAATCTAAATCTACAATCCAATACCATCAAATTATTAGAGAACATTGGGGGAAACTCTACAAGACATTGGCACAGGCAAAGAGTTCTTAGAAATGACCCCAGAGGCACACACAATCAAGGCCAAAATTGACAAATGGGATTACATCAAATTGAGAAGCTTCTCTACTGCAAAAGAAACACTCAGGAAAGTGAAAAGGCAACCAACTGAATGGGAGGAATTATTTGTTAACCATGCAATTGATAAAGGATTAATAACCTGAATATATGAAGAGATCAAGAAAGTCAACAACAAAACAAATAACCAAGGTAAGAGATGGGCAAAGGACTTAGACAGTTTTCAAAAGAGGAAATCCAAATGGCCAACAGATACATGGAAAAATGTTCAGGATCACTAACCATCAGGGAAATGCAAATCAAAACCACAATAAGGTTTCACCTCACCCCAGTTAGAATGGTTCTTATACAGAAATCAACAAATAAATACTGGGCAGGACGTGGGGAAAAAGGTACCCAAGGGAAATGAAATCAGCATAAAAAATTTATTTGTATTCCCATATTTACTGCAGCTCAATTCACAATAACTAAGATGGAAACACCCCAAATGTCCATCAACTGAAGAATGGATAAAGAAATTATGGGATAGGTACATCATGGAATACTACACAACAATAAAAAATGAAATACTGTTGTTTGAAACAAAATGGATGAAACTGGAAAATATCATACTTAGTGAGTAAGCCAGTACAAAAAAGGACAAATAACATGTGTTCTCCTAACAGAGCAGCTAAAAGGTAATCTCTAGAAGTGAAATTGACACTTTAAACAGCCCTTGTCTTGACTGTTGAACATTTTTTTCGTAGTATTTGTTGAACTCTTTACTTAGTATAGAGCTAATTGTATGTGCATAAAGTTAATTGAAAAGAGACCTTAGTAAAAAGTAGGAATGGGATTAAGAGAGGGAGGAGGAAGAGAGGTGAGAGTGTGGCTGGGAAGATGGGTACAGTGGGAAGAATCTCTATGTTCCTAAAGTTATATTTATGAAATACAATAAATTTGTATTCCTTAAATAAGATGTTTCTGGGAAAAAATTAATTGAAATCTATAATATTTGTCAATGTAAATTAACAACCCTCAAACTCACTTTATTGGTCAATTAAGATCTTGAGGTTTCTAGTCTTTAAGATTTTCTTATACTAAGCAAAAATACTAGTTAACAAAGGTCAATATCTAATTTGTCTGATCATCAGTACAAATTATGCAAGTATAAGTTTAAGCTTTATGCAAAATGTTCTAGTATTCCAATTTCCCTTCTCAAAGACAAAAGGTTTATTTATAGTTTCATATTCTGTGTTTTGGGCTCAGGTTACCTAACGTGGAGCATGTACAAACACGTGTAAGGTTTGTACTCGTTTCTGTCTTTTCAAGAATGAGACTTATGTTTTCTTCTAGATTGTACTTTATCCTAATCTAGACAGATTTCTTAGTATCTACTATATTTCCATTCAATACCAATTTGACATGGTAATATTTTAAGCCTATAGTGTATAGGGATAGTAACCCAGAGATAAGAGATAGGAGAGAGGAGAGAGGAAGAGAGGGAGAAAGGGAGAGAGGGAGAGAGGGAAAGAGGGAGAGAGGAGAGGAGAGGAGAGGAGAGGAGAGGAGAGGAGAGGAGAGGAGAGGAGAGGAGAGGAGAGGAGAGGGGAGGGGAGGGGAGGGAAAGGGAAGGGAGGGGAGGGGAAGGAAGGGGAGGGGAAAGGAAGGGAGGGGAGGGGAGGGAAGGTTACTAACAAAATGGAGGAAGCTGGAAAACATCATGCTGAGTGAAATAAGCCAGTCCAAAAGGGACAAATACCATATTTCTCCCTGATAGATGGCAACTAAACAAGCATCTAAAATGATACCCATTGAAGTGAAATGGACACTATGAGAGACAATGACATGATCAGCCCTTGTCTTGACTGTTGAGGAACAACTTACTATTTTATTCCTTTTAGTATTTTTGTCGTTGTTGTTGTTGTGGCTAAGTGAAATGGACACTATGAAAGACAATCACAGGATCAGCCCTTGTCTAGACTGTTGAGGAACAACTTACTATTTTATTCCTTTTAGTATTTTTGTTGTTGTGGTTGTGGTTGTTGTTGCTCTGTTTGTTCTACATAAGACCACTGGTTGAACTCTGTAATCAATGCACAATCATTCTTAGGCGTTTAAAATTAACAGAAAAGTGATCTCTATTAAACATAGGAGTGGGAATAAGAGAGGGAGGAGATATATAGGTTGGCACATGCTCACTCGGACTTAACCTCCAATGGTGGAACTAGAAATGTGCCAAGGGATTTCAAATCAATCTTACCAAGGAGGCAGGTACCAATGCCAGCGCACTTGGTAAAGTGATAAGTATAAATACACAACCGATCAACAAGATAGGGTATGTGTTGAAGAGATTTCACAAATAAGACCAGTGTAAGCAAATAATGAAGGATAGAATTAAAAGGGAGAGAATGATCCTGTGGGGGAAGCAGGACACACAGCAGACTTATAGAATGGCAAATGCCCAAAACACCACTCTTGCCTCAGAATCAACCCTTGGGACATTCGGATCTGGCTAAAAGGTCCATGAGAGTCTCACAGGCATGGAAAGCCATGACACGATGGCAAAAAACAATCTAAATGAAAGACCCTGGTGAACAAGAGCCCAGCAGAAAGAACAGGCCATCAAGGAAAGAGGCGCCTTTCTCTGAAGGGAGGAAGGAATCTCCACTGTGACACGGCCTTGACTAAACAAGTTCAGAGTTGGTGAACTCAAGGGACTTCCATAGCCTAGACAGCTCATAGCAAGAGTCTCGGGTGATTGCTGACGTCATAAATAAGAGTGCCAACTGTTAAATCAACAACGGGAGTCACTGGGTACATGCTCCCCACGTAGGATCTCTGTCCTTAATGTGTTTTACTATGAAACGTAAAAACACTACTAGTCGAATAATACCCTATACCTTGTGCGGTTGTGTGAGTGCAGCCTGTTGAAATCCTTGCTTAGTATATACTAAGTTGATCTTCAGTATATGAAGGTAATTGAAAATGAAACTCGATGAAGGGCGGGATGGGAGAGGGAGAGGGGAGGGCCACGGGAGGGAGGGAGGTTGGGGGGGGGGAGCCACAACAATACAAAAGTTGCACTTGTAAATTCACATTTATGAAATAAAAAATAAAAAAACAAAGAAAATTTCAAATTCTCCTACAAGTGTATGACAGAATTGATCAGAAGCATAGTGCCGAAATACAAAGGGCTACGAACAGAATAAAAATTTAATTATTTGCTTTGAAAAAAAAAAAAAAGATTGCTTTAGCTATTCAGAGTCTCCTATACTTCCATATGATTTTCAGCATAATTTGTTCTACATCTGTGAAGAATGTCTTTGGTGTTTTGATTGGAATTATACTGAGACTATAAATTGCTTCTGGTATTATGGACATATTAATGATATTGCTTCTTCCAATCCATGTGAAATGTCTTCTTCTATTACATTAATATTTTGTAATTTTCATTATAGAGATATTTGACATCATTGGTTAAATATATTCCAAGGTATTGAAAAGAAAGTAAATGAGTAGAGGCAGGCAAAGTGTTTGAAGACAATGCAGATCCTGCTACACATAGCCAGAGGGAAGAAAGATGTCATAGGCTTCCAGCTTTTTAGTTTTTTCAAGTTAATTTTTAAAATATGTTAAATACTACTGAATACTGAAGAAGAAAGTACCAGATAAAGTTTATGTATGTAATGAGAACTTGACAGTATATAAAATTCCAATATTAGAACTGTGTTAATGCTTAATGCCACTCTTCTTAACTCAAGTTAATTTAATTAGTCTAGAATAGAATAATTTGTAAGTAATAATATTAGTTTAGATCCACAGGATCATAATTTCTGAAATACAACCTGAATGATATTTAGAGTATGATTCAGCATAATGTGGGAAGTCTGAAATTTTATTCCAAGATATAACTTCGTAGACCCATATAATCTGGGAAACTAGTTCACATAATAGCAATTCTACATAAAATAGACAAGGCTAGTGGATATTAGATCTTAAAATCAGTTTACAATAAGCCTGCTTGGATTTTACTCTTTTATAGCCACTTGGGAAAGGTGAGCTCAGTGCTATGGAACTAGTCTCCAATCAATTGAGTGGGAAGTATCACCACAATAGAAGCGACTGTGGCTGAAATATGATTTCCCAACGAACAGGAGCATTTGGGGCTTCCCCAGGGAGGCTGACAGCTGGGGCTGCCAGGGCCAAGGTGTCTGAAAGAAGAATGGGATACACACAGCATGAAGGGCTGCCTGGGGCAACCACTACACTTTGGAGCCAATGGAATGAACAAGTGTGCTCCATTATCACAGAGTTTCTGCAGGAAAATTCCTATGTGTTGTTTCCTTTACTGGCAGATGGACGGAGCTATGGCTTTTAAAACTCCACATCTACAACATCAGTGCTATTTTTCTACATAGCATGATGTTTCAATATCTTTTTACACCAGTCCAATTCTAACTGATGTGGCCTTTATTGTTATTTTTTAAGATGTATTTTACTTATTTGAAAAGCTGTGCTCGCTTCGGCAGCACATATACTAAAATTGGTATGATAAAGAGAAGATTAGCATGGCCCCTGCGCAAGGATGACACGCAAATTCGTGAAGCGTTCCATATTTTTAAGGCCGGCACCGCGGCTCAATAGGCTAATCCTCCACCTGCGGTGCCGGCACACGGGGTTCTAGTCCCGGTTGGGGCACCGGATTCTGTCCCGGTTGCCCCTCTTCCAGGCCAGCTCTCTGCTGTGGCCCGGGAGTCCAGTGGAGGATGGGAGACCTGGCTCCTGGTTTCAGATCTGCGCGGTGAGCTGGCCGCAGCGGCCATTGGGGGCTGAACCAACAGAAAAGTAAGACCTTTCTCTCTGTCTCTCTCTCTCTCACTGTCCACTCTGCCTGTCAAAAAAACACAAAAAAACAACAAAAACCCCCGAGACCAGTGAAGGAAAATCATGTGAAATATCCTTTCATTTTTCTGTCACTGTCAACATGTGAAATGCCCTGTTAACAATTTGCTTCAGGAAGTCTCAGGTTTGTGAGATATGTTTACTTTTATTTTCCTACTAATTAAGTTTTATCAAATTTCTTCTGTGTTTAGCGACTCATAAAATTAATAACAATTATGCAGTAGATGTGGAGATAGGGTATAACAATTATGCAGTAGATGTGGTACAGAGAGGGGTCCTCCACTGGGTGCCCATTCTATGGGAGTCTTTTTTTTAAAAACTGGTTGATTAATTTTGAAGAGAAAACCCAGTTATTTGCTCAAAAACATGATCCTACTTAATTATTGTATCATCACATTAAGTTCTCAGATTTAATTCTGGTTTTATAGATTTACTAACATCTACTTAGGGAAACACTATTGTTCAATTCAGGCTATCACTTAAAAAATCACTCTGAAAGTGAAGATGCCTGGATTGCCCTCAAACTTCCTGAAAACCCATTAGAATCTGGTCCCAGGTGGCTAATTGAGAGGGCATCCATACAGTGTGTAGACATACTCTAGGAAACACCTGCATGCATGTACTATTGGAGCTACAACAGGAGGAATGTGGGCTTCTCCATACTAAGTTCACCCTTTTTAGAACACTGCCAGTGAACGTTGGCTGGCAAGTACATCAATGCCTGAAAAGTAAGTGATTTTGGGATGAACATCACCATTCTTTTGGTTTAGGAAAAGCTGTTTTTTGCTCTGGGCTGAGAGCACTTTTCACAGTTAGCATGTTCAAGTGTCTGTCTCTACAAATCTTAAACTTCTAGAATGCAGCATCTGTCTTTTTATCTTTTTTAAGTGCTTCACTGTAATCGGACATGTTCAAGGGATTCATTAACAAATGTTTGTTTCATTGACAAATATGCAATTGGCCATCATATCCAAAGGTTCTATATTCTTGGGTTCCACCAACTGTGGATGGAAATTTAAAAAATTGCATCAGTGCCTAACATGTGTATATGAATTACACCTTCAGTTATCTCAAATTAGTTACTGTCTACTGCCTAGAAAATACTGGGGTTATTTAATATTACTTCTCCAGGCCCATTATCCTTTTCTTCATATATATCAGTAACAATTATAGGTTATTAGTAACAAATATTACTTTTCTATTAACAGCTCATATGCTCATTTGCTATATTCAATCACAGTTACATTCTACTGGGCTTCACTGCATTGGCTACACTCCTATTTAGACCTCTTTACAAGAACCCTGTGGGGGCAAACAGGACTATCCCAATCTTCAGAGGAGGTCAACCAATTCTAAATTAAATAACAACCAATTTTACACCACTGGTCCATGACAAGGCTGCAATACAAACCAACTGGCTTTAAGGTCAGTCTGTTCTCTTTCCAAGATACTAAGCCACTCCCCTGGAGGGACCAGGGACTCACTACTTGGATATAGACAAGAAAGATCTTGCCATTGCCCTGGAGGAACCAATGTACTAGAAAGGGAAGTGACACAGCTGATGAGTTGGTTGGCTAACCAGGCATACAAAATTAGATGGGGTTAACAAGAAGGTATGAAACTGGAGGGACTGGGTGGGGCTAGAGGAAACTGCTGCTCTCTGTTCATAGCTATCAAATGTCAGGCAGTCTGAGAAGTTATTATGGAGAGAATTAAATGTAATTGCATAAAGGTTCCCTGTGATTGCAGAACATTTAGAGCTACTTTCTACACCTGTGCTGTCTGTTAAATCCACCTGGTTAATCAAGTTTAAATGAAATAAAGTAAAATGAAACAAAATAAGTTTGAAGGAAATGCATTTACTCTAGGAATTACGAAGTCAGTTAGAATGCCCATGTCCCTCATCAGAATGCCTGGGTTTGATTTCTAATTTTGGTTCCTGATTCCAGCTTCTTGCTAATGCAGACCCTAGAAGTCAGGGGTGATGGTTCAAGTGATAGGATTCCTGCTGTCTGTGTGGAAGACATATATTGGGTTCTAGCTTCCAGCTTTGGCCTGGCCCAGTCCCAATCACTGCAGGCGTTTCATTGGTGAACCAGAAGCTCTCTCTCTGCCATTCTAACAATAACAACAACATTTTTAACGCAGTTCCTGAACTGCATGAGCCATAGTTCTAGTACTCAATGTTGCTGGTGCCTCCCATACTGTATAGTACAGAAACAGAACATTTCAGGCCTGTGTTGTGGCATGGAGGGTAAAGCTGCTGCCTGTGACGCTGGCATCCCATATGGGTGCCAGTTCATGTTCCGGCTGCTCTAGTTCTGATCCAACTCCCTGCTAATGGCCTAGGAAAAGCAGTGGAAGATGACTTCAGTGTTTGGACCCCTGTCAAACACATGGGAGACCTGGATGAAGCACCTGGCTCCTGGCTTGGGCCTGGTCCAGCCCTGGCCATTGCAGACTTCTGAGAAGTAAACCAGTGGATAGAAGACCTCTTCCTCCCTCTCTGTAACTCTGACTTTCAAATAAACAAAACAAAACAAAAAAGGACATTCCATTACTGCAAAAAGTTCTGCGGGGCAATCTGAGAATTTGTATTTATAGGGAAGACAATAAATCACATTCTGGTCACTCAGTAAATGCTCCTTGATTGACTGGATTTGAAAGGGCTACTATGCTCCAGCTAATTCTAAGGTTAACTTCACAGGCTTTCATGTCATCTCTGTTCCCTACTTTACACAGTGACCAGCATTAACCTCAGTGACAAGACAATGTCAATACGGTTTGTTGCCTATGAATATATAAAAATAGTAAAATACCTACCTGCTCATTCAACGAGTGAATGGGTACCTCTCCCTACCAAAAATCAGATGTACCTTAAGAAACCTTTAAAAATAGAAGGCTTAGGGATGTTTCTAAACTAAAGTATTATGTTTCAGAAATAGTCAGTTAAGGCTTTATTTCCAACTTCTTACCTGACAAGACTCAGCCCTTGTGTTCAGACATACTTCTACCCTCCTATCAAAGGCAGATACACGTATCTAATAAACCAATAAACACACTGGAGAAGACTGACGCTTATGACTGCATGTGCTGCTCTGAAAGTCCCAGATTACACATGGTCTAATTCTCCTTTTATCTGAATATAAACATAACACAGATGAGCAGACTATATTTTACACAAGTTATTTATGTACTGAAGTAAACAGAATAAAAAAGATACAATCATAGAAGGCTATAATATGAAATCGAACTTTCTCTATAAACCAGAAGTCTAATTCTCTAGACATGTAAATCTGATTTGATCATTTCCTTTTTGAGGCATAGTGTCACTGGAAAATGTAATCTGAAGCAAGAACCACCATATTTCTTAGTGGTCATTTAAATTTCACTTTCAAAGCCCCAGTATTCTATTTTTATTGTCATAAAAATTCTACAAAAACTGGGGCCGGCGCTGTGGTGCAGTGGGTTAAAAGCCCTGGCCTGAAATGCTGGCTGCTCCTCTCTGAGCCAGCTATGGCCTGGGAAAGCAGTACAAGGTGGTCCAAGTCCTTGGGCCCCTGCACCCACATGGGAGACCTGGAGGAGGCTCCTGGCTCCCTTCGGATTGGCGCAGCTCCCGCCATTGCAGCCATTTTAGGAGTGAACCAATGGACAGAAGACCTCTCTCTTTGCCTCTCCTCTCTCTGTGTAACTTTCAAATAAAAAAAAATTCTACAAACACTGAAGAGAAAATATAAAGAGGGGGGTGGCCTGGCATTGTCATGCATTGGGTTAAGCTGCATCCTGTGACTCCAGCATGCCACATGGGTGCTGGTTCAAGTCCTGGCTGTTCCAGATCCCTGCTAATTGGCCTGTGAAAGTAGCAAAGGATGGCCCACATATGTGGGCCCCGGGAGACCCAGATGAAGCTCCTTATTCCTGGATTTGGCCTGGTCCAACCCTGGCTGTTGTGGACAATGGTGGAGTGAACCAGATGGAAGATCTCTCTCTCTGTAACTGCCTTTCAAATTAATAAAAAAGTCTTACAAAAAAAAAAAAAAAAACAAAGGATAAGAGGAGCAGGAGGAAGAACAAAATCTGAGGTCACATTGACCAGGGTTCAAATTCTAGCTCTGTCACTTATTGCCTATCTTCCTTTGAGTTCCATTACACTTGTCAATTTCTGCAGTCATTGCAGCTATAATATTTTAATGAATTTACTTATTGACACGCATGCCTTGACTTCCTAGTTCCTTAATTCACCATAAAGAACTCACTAAGAAACAGAAGAAAAGGCAAAAATTGAACCCTTATTCATTAGATTCACAGCTCAACTGTTGTGGAGACTACTACAATTTGAAGAATATTTTTTCACTTGATTGATTTTACAAAGCAACATTAGTGTCTCATCTGTAGTGTCAACAAGTCATGAAGACATTTCTAAACAAGTCTTTAGAAATGTCCAACATACCACTACATTTTTCTGTAGGTGTAAACTCTCTGTCCAAAGCATTAGTGTGGTATAATGCAGAGAAGACAACATGTGAAATCTAAAGACACAGATTTAATTCCCAGTTTTGTCATTTAAAAGCCAAATCACCTTGATTATATCACCAAATTAACAGACTCCATTTTACTGCTATTGCTATAGCAGTATTGCAATATTTGTGTTAAGAGCATTTTAAGGCAATAATCAATGTGAAGATACGTGATAGATGATTACATTACATTATACAATGATGTTTATTATTCTTCAAACTCATCTTTGATTTATCAAAATCAGTACAGATTAAATTTCAAAATAGTATCTCTCCTGTAACAAGTTATTCAAGACAAGCCTTCAAGTATAATGTTTGAAGTTAAACAAAGAAATGATTTTTTTTTAAACTACAGAATTGAGAAATCTTTGGCATACCATTTTTAATAAAAATACATGAATTTCCAAATTTACAGGTAACAACATCAACGTAAGTTATAGGATGTAGCAACCACAAACTTCAACTGTGGGTGCCAACAAAGAAAATGGAGGGTTAGAAACAAAAAGGTGAAGTGGCAATTCCCAAGGGGAGCAGAGGTCAGAACAAACACCTCAGTTTTTCACTTACACTACCTTTCCTCAGAGTTCTGGGAATAACAAGTTGGCTCAGGAGAGGCTTAAGATCACCTCAGGAAAAACAGCATAGGCCCTTTCTGCTCTGTTTTCTAGTTTTACTCCTACCTGAAATAAAAACATGGACAATGTTCACCAAAAAATTGCTTTACTGGGGCCGGCGCTGTGGCATAGCGGGTAAAGCTGTTGCCTGTAGTGCTGGCATCTCATATGGGTGCAGGTTCTGGTCCTGACTGCTCTACTTCCCATCCAACTCTCTGCTATGGCCTGGGAAAGCAGTAGAAGATAGCCCAAGTCCTTGGGCCCCTGCACCTATGTGGGAGACCTGGAAGAATCTCCTGGCTCCTGGCTTCGGATCAGCAGAGCTCCAGCTGGTGCAGTCATCTGGGGAATGGACCAGCGGATGGAAGACCTCTCTCTCTCTAACTCTTTCAAATAAAATAAATAAATCTTTATAAAAAACACTTTATCAACAAGCAGCTTAGTGACTATTCATAGAAATAATTTAATAATCTGCAAATAGATTCAGATAATTAAAATCAGCAGAGGCTGATTTTAAAAGGTGTAAAAAGGAATTTTATTGATTTTCAGCATAATACAGGTCATCCTCAATGAAAGTCTACACTGTCCAAATGTCCAAATGTATCACAGGTTCTACTGGCTGAATGTTTTGACATCACAAGGGAGCAGAAACAGTAATAAAAATTGAGAAAGCATAAGACATGAAGAACAGACTATAGAATTTGAATTGTGCACTGAGAATAAAGGGGAAAAAACAAGTCAAATGGATTGAAATGTGTTTTTCAAAAATCCGCAAAATATCCTAAATTGAACTTTTAGTTGAAAATTTATGAAGAAATTCAGAACAAAAAGATCACCCTGAATAGCAATAAAAGGCGTCTGGGAAGTCAATGACCGCAAAAGAACTGAGGTTGACGCTAGTAACATAAAAGTCAGTAAAATAAAACCAAGAAATACTGTCCTCAAAAATCACAAAGCCTAAGTTTAATTATTACCACATAGAAGCAAATACTAAGCTTAGTCTAGCTTCAAACAGAACAAACCTCAGTTAAACTAGATAAATGTGCAAATCTGGGTAAAGGACAATGCTTTGTTTTTCAAATGTATGAAGGACCTTCCTGGATTATAAGTACTTTACAGAGGAAGCATAATTTCTCTTGAATGGCACATCTTATTTTCACAAAGAAATTAGGGCAACAAGGATAGCAAAAAACCTCAGAATGTCACAGAGCAATCAGAGCACAGCAAAACCATAGCAGGATGTCATATGCTAAAATTAAAATAATACACCAAAATGAGCTTCACTGCTCATGAAAAACTCGACAATAAGTAGAGTCAGAAATACAGACACAAGCTGACCCTTCAAAAGTGAGAATGTGTCCCTGAAAATGAAAATTTTCTCTGATGCTCTGAAGGCTACAGTCCTGGTGAGGATTAACCCTGGGGAAAGGGTCACATTTCCTGGGCTTTTCTCCTTTGACTTTCCCTGTCACCTTTCAGACTGGTGAGGGGAGAGGCCAGATGTGGCCTCTCCTGATATCACTTTCTGAGAGTGGCCTGGCTCTGGCCTCAGATGTTGTGTTGTATCCTCCTTCCCCTAGCCCCCGTGAATATGGCAGCAGGTCCATATTCATACAACACACTCCAACTCTCCTGCCTTATCATGGAGGATCCCTGAGCAAGTCCAACTGAAAGGGAAGAATTCAACAAATAGTAAGAAGATGCACTTTAAACATTAATCCTTGAAGTCTACTAACTCCAAGTTGAAACATAAATTTTTAACTACAACAGTCACCTGCTGTGTCCATCTACACGTCAAAGTCTTCCCTGGTGCCACCATGTTGCACTCTGTGCTTAGCCCTGCAGGGGAAAGCAGGAAAAGCACCAAGTGGGCTTTGGCTCTTAAAAGCTCACTGTGCAGACACTTTGATTTACACTTCAGACTGTTTATTTTATTATATTTATTTATTTTTACTCATTTGAGAGGTAGACAGCTGTGATCTGCTGGTTCACTCCCCAAATACCACTTAAGCCATGACTTGCTGTCTCACAGAGTTTGCATTAGTAGAAAGCTGGATTCAGGAGCTGGAATTTGGATACAAACCTATGTGATATAGGATGCACACATCATAATCGGCATCTTAACTGCTAGGCCAAACTCCAAGGTCAATGTCTCTTTATATGATGATGATGATGATGATGATGATGATGCTGATGTATTTGAAAGACAGAGTTACACAGAAGGGGAAGCAGAGAGAAAGAGAAATCTTCCATCTGCTGGTTTACTCCCCAGATGGCCGCAACAGCCAGAGCTGAGCTGATCTGAAGCCAGGAGCCAGAAGCTTCCTCCGAGTCTCCCACACAGCTGCAGGGGCCCGAGGACCTGGGCCATCTTCTACTGCTTTCCCAGGACATAGCAGAGTTCAATGGGAAGTGGAGCAGCCAGGACTTGAACCGGCACACATATGGGATGCTGGCGCTGCAGGCTGGGGCTTTAATCCACTGTGCCACAGTGCTGGTCCCCCGCCCCCAATGTGTCTTTATATTTAAATTGAGTCTCCCATAGACATCATTAAGATAGATTCTGTTTTTATTTTTTTTTGGTTTTTTGTTTTTAATCCAAGTTCCAATCTCTATATTTTAACAGTGGAGTTTTATCCATTTACATTCTCACCCAATTTTTGTCATCCATTTACTTTTAATACGATTACAGATAAAGGATTGTTTCCTCTATGTCTCATACGCACACACACACACACATTCAGTTCTTTCATTTTTATTGTTTATTGTAATATACCTTTTAAATGTTCTTTTGTATTTAAAATTTATTTTCTTGGTAGTCATTTTGGGGATCAGAATTAACATCTTAGGCCGGCGCTGCGGCTCACTAGGCTAATCCTTCGCCTTGCGGCGCCGGCACACCAGGTTCTAGTCCTGGTCGGGGCACCGGATTCTGTCCCGGTTGCCCCTCTTCCAGGCCAGCTCTCTGCTGTGGCCAGGGAGTGCAGTGGAGGATGGCCCAAGTGGTTGGGTCCTGCACCCCATGGGAGACCAGGATAAGCCCCTGGCTCCTGCCATCAGATCAGCGCGGTGTGCCGGCCGCAGTGCGCCAACCGCGGCGGCCATTGGAGGGTGAACCAACGGCAAAGGAAGACCTTTCTCTCTCTCTCTCACTGTCCACTCTGCCTGTCAAAAAAAAAAAAAAAAAGAATTAACATCTTAAACTTATAACTCACTGGTTTGAATCATTCCAGCTTGGTTTCAGAGTATATAAACACTATATACCTATACATCTTCATTATTTTCCCTTTATATGATGGTTATCGATTATATCTGTCTATATCATAAACTGAGTAGCACAGATTTATAATTATTGGTGTATGCATTTGACTTTTATGTCATACAGAAATTACCAGCAATACCAAAAGCACAGCATTACTGCATTTACTCATGTTTACCTATAATTATCATTATCAGTATGTTTGTTTTCTCCATTTCTCTCCTCCTCTCTTTTCCTCCCGCCTTCCCTCTCATAGTTTTGAGTTGCGGGCTAATGTCCTATTATTTCAAGCTAAAAGAATCCCTTCAGTATCTCTTACAGGGCACATCTACTAGTAATGAATTCCCTCAGCCTTTGTTTATATGGAATTATCTAAATTTCTTCTTTATTCTTGAAAGATACCATTGTCAGACATACAATCTTGGTTGATAGATCTCTCTTACATTATCTCACTGAATTCTGGCTGTTCATGGTTTTTGATAATTAATCAGCTCTTGATATTATTGAGGATTCCTTGTGCATGACAAGTTATTTCTCACTTCTTTTGGTTTAAACAGTGTGACAGTATATCTTGGCATGAATCTCTTTTTATGTTTTTCCTGTTTGGAGTACATTGAGCTCTCAAGGGTGTACACTCAGGTCTTTCCTTTTTGGGAAAATGTGAGGCCATTATTTCTTCAAATATATTTTCTGCCTTTTCTCTAACATGACAAAATCTTCATTGTTCATGTTGGCTCCAACATACTGTACAAGGAATGCTTGCTGCCTAGAGCTGCCTGCCTTGAGGCCAGGGGTTGGGGATGGCAGCTGTTATAGAGAGAAACCTATGTTGGACCAAAATTTTCCAAAATTTATGAGCGATTTCTCCCTGAAAGCTACAAATGTTCTACTACAACCAGAGTTCCAAAATAATTGCTTCACACAGTTCCTGCCAGTTCAGTCACTGTTCTCATGGAGGTCCAAATTCCTGGAGCTTCCTGCCCTTCTGCCACTTCAATCTAACTAATATTTATTGAGCATTCAGTCCATGCTGAGTATTGCTCTAAGCATTTTTCACCTTCAAACTGACCCCACGAGGGAGGATATTATTAAGACTCCTATTTAACAGAAGAATGGAGGCAGAGGAATGTGTGTAATCAGTGAGATGGAATAGTTGGGCTAGGACATACACAAAGCAGGTTAGCATCAGATTTGTGCTCATAGCTACTCAATTCTCCATGCAGAAACTTCAGAATAAACACACACACACACACACAGAGTGGCCCATGAAGTTCAGGTCACTAACATTGAAAATAACAAAAATTCAGGTGAGTGAATTGTCCAAAGATTATACAGTCTACTAAAGGTATAGCAACGATAATTTTTCTCCATAGTTGCCAGCACTGTTCTGTCATATATCCTGGTTTTTCAAAGCACTTGAGCTTTTGGAATGTGAATGAAAATATTTTTCTAGTAGAGGGACCTTTGTGTGCTATAGCAGAGTCTAGAATTCACATTCTTTAGAAATACTGTTTGTCCTCTATGACCAGTTTACTCCCCATTTTCACCAGGAAGACTGCCCTCATGAGTCAAGTGCAGCCAGAATCTCTACAGTCTCCTCTGTCATCTACATAGCACTCCTTGCAGTTATGGATGCACTTGTATATTTTATGTCTTCAAGGGAAAAGGAAATTGTTTTCTCTATTTATCTATCTGCTCTATATTCCTTAACCAGATGATATACATTCCTATTATAGGGTCTGAACAAGGTTGCATTTATCACTCAGCAATTATTTGGGACACAGTCTAAATGTAAAATTCATGTGTTTCATATATACCTTGTAGACTAAAGGTAATTTTATACAATGTTTTGATGCATCTGTGTTTTGACTGTGGCCCATCACAAGAGATCAGGTATGGAACTGTTGGCACTAAACAAGTTTTGGATTTTGGAAAATTCGAGGTTTTTATTTTTGAAATAGTGATGTTCAACCTATATTACAACAGTGGAAAACTTAGGTACCTTTTTTATTCTAAAATGTTCTAAATTTTTTTTTTCAGTATAACTCATATAAAACTCAACAAAAATAAAATCCTTAATAGTAATATTTAAATTTATTAAAAATGTTTCAAAAGCCTAGAATGACACAACAAAAATCTTTAGGTTCACTTTTAAAGAGTGGCCTAGCAATTAAGATGCTGATTAACACGATCACATGGCATATTGGATCTCACACTATTGAATCTTATTTGTCATAGCATTCCCCTCTAGATGGGCTTATCCTAGAGCATGGGACAGCATTGAGCACAAAGGTCAAATGAAAACTGAGGCAGGAGGACCAGGGTTTGAAGTCCAATGACCCTGTGTGGGCTGATCTGCCTTCCTCACTGGGCGTCTGTGAGAAGTTAACACAATCAAAGAGAAACACAAAATGCACAGTTGTCCTTGATGAGGATTATCTTGTTTTTTTTTTTTCCCCCCTTTACTAGATAAAAACAAAAAACCCCATTAAATTAATGTTACTGATAAGTCAATGATTCTAAATACAGGAAACACATTTGTCAAAACGAACTATCATAAATCCAAAGAGTTAGGACGTTCTTTCTGGCCTTCATTCAGACACTTTCCCAAGAGAATGGACAATAATGAGACCTGAAGTAAACTGAGGCTGGATCAGCTGGGGAGGGGTGCAGTTTGCAAGAATGAAGGGGACTCTGACACAGGAGTGTGAACAAGTACAGTCCCTAAAAGCAGGTGTGGTCTGGAACAATGATAAATAGCTTTAAAAAAACTTGTCTTAAAATTTTTTAAAAACATATACATACATTCAAGAATGGGGAAAAATGAGTCTCCTCCTATCCTTCAAGGTTAAAAAAAAATGCCAACTATCAGGTCAGTCAGTTCTGGACTGAAGTCCTTGGCCTTCTTACACTTGGCAGCACCAGTGTCGGCAGAGAATGTCTGTAGGCTTGCTCTCTGCTGACTACAAGGCCTTTCCCTGAGGCAGGTGTTCCTCCATGTTTGGTTCCAAATGGTTAGCCTTGTCCTGAAGTGGGTGGTGATGTGGAGAAAGGAGAGAAACCCTTCCTAAACAAGGTGAGTCTTTACTCCTTAGAGAAACTCAGGACTCTGACTTGAAAACTGAGAATTCACAACTTCTAGCATCAACCATAGGCAACAATATCAACATGCTATTTAAAATTAGGTATCTTTTGTTTTTTTTTAAAACTTTTATTTAATAAATATAAATTTCGAAAGTACAACTTTTGGATTGTAGTGGTTTTTCCCCCCTATAACCACTCTCCCACTCACAATCATCCCATCTCCTACTCCCTTTCCCATCCCATTCTTCACTAAGATTCATTTTTAAATTAGGTATCTTTTGAAATCAGTGGGGTATTATGTCTTCAATAAGTGGCCACAAATAGCACTGTAATAATGGGGAAATCTACATGGTATCTCACTGGGTGAAAAGAGTGGAAGGAAATGATACTAAATCATATTGACATGGATGTAACCACTCCAAGAAGGAAGGGCAGAGAGGGGAAAAACCTTTTTCTGGTTATAGAAATAGTAAATGATCAAAGCTTGGAAAAATCAGAGAAGTATATAGCAGAAAAAGCATTAGGCAAAGAGCAATGAACACTGGTCCTTTACCTCTTTCTGTGTATGCATTTTACAGGTGTAATTGTGCTCCACAAAACACAGTATTCCACTTCTTAACATTACTATTCAAATCTTTCTATCAGCATAATTAATATAATATAATAAATATAATGTGTTAATCATTGCTCCTTAGGGCTCCATACTGACCGATGGTAACCTTCACATATGGGCAGCTACTGGGAGATATGATGTGAGAGACTCAGAGAAAGAGAAACTGAGGGATGTGCTGGAGGAAGATAAGGCGAGGAACCCACAGGAGAGGCTGGGGAGAGAAGGGGGACAGAGGAGGTGCAGAGGAAGGAGGGGTCAGTGCTGGGACCAGGCTACTCAGGTCCCAGTTCAGTAAGGGCAGAGGTGCAAAGGAGGCAAAGAAGATGCAACCTAGAAAAAGTCAATGGATTTAAAAAGAAGTTGCTCAGGAACTTGTCACTGAGCAGCTGAGCTAAGCTGAACAGCTGCTGCAAGGGGCTAAGGGAACAAAAAATCTGCACAGGGTTGGGGTTGGGGGTTGTTGGATTTCTTCAAGTGGTTCAGGGAGGAGAGTTCCAAAGCACAGTGTTGGAGTTTGGCTCAAAGCAGGAAAGATGGAAGAAATTTTCCAGGTAAGTGATGGAGCAAGATACTGAACAGGTTAGGGACTAAAGGCCAAGATATAGAGCAATTCTGCTTGGAAGTTGCAGCTGGGAAGTCCACAACCTAGCTCTGTCAAGAACATCCTTAGGTGACTTTGTTGATGTGTGAAGATTACAGAGTATACTTACTCAGACCTAGCTGGTAGAGCATACTAGGCACCTAGGCTACGTGGTATACACTGTTGGGAGGTCCTGTCATCTAACAAAATGTAATTCTATGCAGTGTGACTAAAATACAAATTGAGAAACACATCTGCTATGCTGCCACACAGACATGACCTGATGGGCTCCAGCAGTGTACCTGAGTTGGATTTGAATGTGTGGACTATTCGAGTTGACATTAGGATGACAGCAAAAACTTTGCTGAGTATTTATTTCAAGCCAGACATTATGCTCAGTACTTGCTCTTTTGCCTCAAAGAAGCATCAAGGCCACTCTACAAAATAAGTAATATTTAAAAAAAATAGGTAATATTTTTATTACAGATCTATAGTTGAGAAAACTGAAGTGAGGAAATTAATTCACCAAGATGACAGCCAGGACCAGAGAAGTGGGGCTTGATCTATCCATGCCTCAGTTAATCTAACATAACACCTAGAAAGGATATCTTCAGTTCAGTTCCACTGGACAGCAAAGAGCCCAGAAGGCACTGTTTAAAGTGGAATGCCAATTTCTGTGAAGGAAGATGCAGATGCATACTCTGAGAATGGTAAAATGTGGGGTCACTGTGGACTTAAGGATGGCCAAATCACAAGATGATTTGGGTAGCACAGCAGCGAGAAAAAAAAAGAAGAGCTTTATGAGTATGAAAGTCATAGTGGCCTTTAAAGATAATCAGGGAATGAGAAAAGTAAAAAAGGGAGAGGAAAAAAAAATCACTAGGTAGCTAGCCATACTGAACAGGTCATTCTGTAATTTGGTGTCATATGTAAAAGCAATGACACTAGGCTTCTCAGGCTTTTGTCCCTGAGCCAGGAGATTTTGGCAGACCACCTGCCTGTACAGTCTGAACATCTTTACTTTGCAGAAACTAGAAGGCTTTTCAGGGAACTGGACATCCCCAGGGAACAGCCAGATGTAAGAGGACAGCTGCAAGCTGAACAAGAGGAAATAGTAGTGCCTGGCATCCAAATACACAAGGACGAAACTGGTGAATGACTCACTGCAGGGCTTCCAGAAAAGACACTGGGCCCAAGAATCTGTTCAGCCAGGGTAGAGGAGGAGTTTCTCCTTGGCCCATTTGAACTATACGTGAAAAGGGATTTTCAGAAAAAACAGCCAAGATTGTAAAAATATCACATGCAGTGAAAGAACAGCAATGTTCACCCAATAAAAGAGCTGACAGAATATCAAGCTTCATACTTATATTTGCACCCCATAGCTGAGGAAAAGTTAACACAAGGGAATATGAAATGCTCTTTAGTTCTGCCAATAAAAATAACCACTTTTGATAAGATCACCTGAAATTGTATCTGATGTGGCCCATCAAAATAACATAAATAAGGAGAGTGAGTATCTGTGTCTGTTTTTTCCCAAAATGAAAAGCCTTTCATTTAAAACAGATAACATTATATTAAATTTTATTCTTATCAGCAGTTGGTCTTTCACATGTTGCTTAAAGATAAGACCAACAATAATTAAGTTACAGTTTCTATGTGCAAAGGTCAACCCAATCTGAAGGAGAAAACTTGGATTTGGGTCATGGAAGACACCAGATGCTATCAAATGGAGTCTTTCCTATGTGAGTTACTTCATAATTTTTTTGACTTCATTTTTTTTTTTTTTTGACAGGTAGAGTTAGACTGTGAGAGAGAGACACACAGAGAAAAGTCTTCCTTCCGTTGGTTCACCCCCCAAATGGCCACTACGGCAGCCGCGCTGCAAAGATCTGAAGCCAGGAGCCAGGTACTTCCTCCTGGTCTCCCATGCGGGTTCAGGGCCCAAGCACTTGGGCCATCCTCCACTGCCTTCCCAGGCCACAGCAGAGAGCTGGACTGGAAGAGGAGCAGCTAGGACCAGAACCCGGTGCCCATATGGGATGCCGGCACCACAGGTGGAGGATTAACCAAGTGAGCCGGGGCGCCGGCCCCTTGACTTCATTTTCTTAATAACAGAAAGCAAGGAGAACAAGAGCCAACCAACATAGTCCCATATGCTACTGTCCTCGTTCTCAGCTCTATACCCACTGCAGCAAACACAGAGGCTTCTGGGGTAAACAACACCTGAAACCCATCTACACACACACACACACACCCCCTCACCAGTTAGGAAGACCACTCCTCCTTAGCAGAATGCCACTGTTTCTTTATGCTGTCATGGACATTTTATAGATAGGGAACAGACACACAGGTCACCAGGTGTACAGCTCCTAGGGGTCCTGCAGCCGAGGAAGGAGGATGGGCTCATGTGTTCCAATCTGATCAACTGGGATATGCAAAGCCTCTGCTTCCAATGGAACACATGCATGAAAGGCAGCCAGACAGGGCACAACAGCTCCCCGCCCCCCTTTTTACATTACAACATGCAGCTAAAGCTAAAGTCAGATGGCACACTACCATCTGTAACCCTCTATAACCATCTGTAACCACAATATACTCACAGGTGGTTAAATGTAATAATGCAACAAGTTTGTTCAGTACTAGACTGTTAAAATCTAAAAACTGTATTACTTTAAAATGTCCATGATTCATGTAAGTAATTTTTTTCATCCCTGTACACCAAAACTTCTTTATTTTCCTTTTGTGCTATGCAGCTAATTGTTTAAAGGAACACTCCAAGATGAACTAGTAACAAACTAGAGAAATAAACAAGGGCAAACATTCCTCAAAGACTAAAACAAACCACGTCAACAGCAACCACAAAGATTATTAAAATCTACAGAGAAGGGTTAGATGCTGCACAAGATACATCACTGAATATTCCACTGGCTTGTTACAAGGTTAATTTGGAATTCAGGCTCTTCCTTATGTTTAAAAGAGTGAGGCTTGTTGCATACTCAGTAGTAGGTTTGCAAAGATAGACATTATCCACAAGTTTTGAGGATAACTTTAACTACTGGTTCCTTACTGGAACACTGCAGTGTTGGGAAAAAATAGTATGCATTCAGGTATAGCTACATAAAGGCTCAAGACATACTATTTACATTTATAATGATAAAATAATTGAGGCAAAGATAAAGAGGTTCTGAAGAACATTAGACCTGGGGGCTAGTGCTATGGCATAGCAGGTAAAGCCACTGCCTGCAGTGGCACCATATGGGTGCTGGTTCGAGTCCTAGCTGCTTCACTTCCAACCCAGCTCTCTGCTAATGGCCTGGGAAAGCAACAGAATATGGCTCAAGTCCTTGGGCCCCTGTATCTGCGTGGGAGACCGGAAGAAGCTCCTGGCTCCAGGTTTCAGATTGGCATAGCTCAGGCCATTACGACCATCTGGGGAGTGAACCAGGGGATGGAAGACCTCTGTCTGTCTCTCTCTCTGCCTCTCTGTAACTCTTTCAAATAAATAAATAAAATTTTTTAAAGAGAACATTAGACCTGCACAGCTCTTTTCTACAACAAAAGCATCGAAGTACAAAACTGGCCTCCTTAACTAAATTAAAGAACTCAAATGTTTGGTGCAAATCTCAAAAGACCTCAGTTGCCTTTTTTAGTATGCGAAAGGTTCACAAACTAAAAAATGAGATGACTCTGACTATCTATAATGTTGGACAACAACACAATTTAAGAGAGAGCCACATACAGTGACCTTTAAGTAACACAGGAAGAATTAAGCCAACATTAGTTTCTGTGCTTACAGTTTTACAAAGTACAATACTGCAGCTTAGCATGGTTTTAAAAATAATAAATACATATATCAAATGGTTTTAAAAATAAGAAATAGATATTCCAAAAATTATACAACAGTTTCTGACTTGTATCCAGTTTTGGAAATAACTAAACATGTATAGATTTGCACAGAAGATTTTTCAGCTGCAATTCATAATCTCTGTAGAGTTGTCCTTGCTATTAGTGATTTATAATTGGCCTGAACAGATCCCTTTTCTTTCTTTCTTTTCTAAAGATTTATTTTATTTATTTGAAAGACAGAGTTTAGGGAGAAGTACAGACAGAGAGGTCTTCCATTTGCTGGTTCACTCTCCAAATGGTAGCAACGGCTGAAGCTGAGCCAATCCGAAGTCAGGAGCCAGAAGCTTCCTCAGGGTCTCCCACGTGGGTGTACAGGCCATCCTCTGCTGATTTCCCTGCACATTAGCAGGGAGCTGGATCAGAAATGGAGCAGCTGAGACTCAAACTGATGCCATATGGCATGCTGGTGCTACGGGTCGGGGCTTTAATCTGATGTGCCACAATGCCAGACCCTGGACAGATACCCTTTCTAAGAATGTAAGACTTATATTTCTAGGGTTCAGGAATATGTTCCTACTTATTTAGATATACCCACCCCACAATTAAGCACAGGTCTCCCCTTCTCTCCACTCCTGGGTACATATATGTCCAGAGCATGTGAACTTGGGATTTAGAATTCTTTGTCTTAGATAAATAAATGTGACTGAAGGGAGCCAAAGTCCCATTATCAATAAAACACTGTAATACACTAATATGAGATAGGCTCTGTGGAGCTGTCCTGGGGGATGGAGCCAGGATTCTTATTGCTCTCTGGGCAAATGCAGTCTAAGTTCCAAGCAAAGAACTTTTGGGAAACAAACCATTTATACATTAGAGATGTCCTTTGGGATCACAAAGCAAAAAGTGACAAGATAGAGACACACAAATACTCTAAGATAAACTTACTCAGCTTTACTCCTTTATGCAATATCTGCAAGAACTTCTAGTTTTAAACACTCATCTATAGGTTTAAATCATAATATGTAGTTTAGGCATTGTAGGTTTATGACTAACCACAAGTCTCCATTCCTTAAGAAATGTGTAGGCTAGTTATGTTACTATAATGCATGTGTTCCAGAAAACAAACAGTAGGAGTTTTCCAGTTCAAACTGGCTTGGGAGGCTTCATTCACTCTGCCGTCAGAACAGGTGGTTGGGCCCAGCATTTCCCCAACAGAATGAAGCTGATGAGGAAGTGAAGGTAGAAGTGGCCTGAGATTTAGTTATCATGCTAGCATAAGCCAATGACTCAGAAAAATGCATTCCTGTCCAGCCTAGGCTTGGCAGTCTGAGGACAGCCTGCCTACTGCTAGGCCTAGGGTACTCATGGGCTGACTTTTTTTGGCCCAGCAGAGATGGAAAGAAACCCTGGTTGACAATACCCCTATTATAACAGAAGTGTGCATGGCCTTCCAGGAGCATTAGGAATTGGGAACCTGTGTAGGGTTACGCAAAAACGTACCAACATGCCTGAGCTATCTTTATGATCTTAGATGACTTTTGCTTCTCTTATTTTATCCAACAACCCTATCAGTTGCATATTCTCACAAGACAGATGAAGAAATGGAGCTCTGGGAATGGCCCACCATTTCTTTGCTGTAGGTGACAGCATGATGTTCTTCCTGGGCTATGATAATTTTTCCCAGATGGAGTTAAGAACTTATGTATTCATAGTACCTCAATTAACAAACCCTCAGGAACCCTTCATTATCCACTGAGAAGATACAAGTTATCACATACAGAAAACCACAGATCTCCCTCCATGGGAAAGTTACATCATAGAGCACAAAGAACACAGACCCTCCTCCCATTCCTAGTCCCAACCATTATTGTCACCTCCATGTAATGCACAGAGGAAGGAATTTGAGTCCTATCATACTCTTGCTGTCAATAATGCAGGAGTTTTAAAAATTATTTATCCTGTTGTCAAATTGATAGATCAAACAAAAAGTTACAAAATCTCACCACTATGGGCAAACATCTATCTCTCCAGCTCTCTCTGAAGATTGTGACTATCTATCTAATGATATTTTACTGAAGTGACGAACTGGAATGACATCTTCTAATTTCCCCACATTATACAGTACGCAGTACTAAGCACATAGTAGGAATCAATAGGTGTTTGTTGGAACGAATTTTTCTCACCTCCTTCAAAAAGTCATTTTATCTTAGAATGGTAATTTTACATAATAGAATACTGTGAACGAATTCATTTCCAACATATATTCTCTTTAAAAACAAGATTTGTTTAAATATGTATTTGAAAGATGGAATAAGAGATAGCAAGAGCAAGATCTTCCATCCACTGGTTTACTCCCTAAATGCCTGGAACAGGTGGATATGGCCTAGGCCAAAGCCAGCAGACTGGAACTCCATCTGGCTTTCGCGTGTACATGGTGGGTACTTGAGCCATCATTTGCTGCCTCCCAGGGTGTGCATTAGCAGGAAGCTGGATTGGAAGTGAAGGCAAGACTCAATCCTAGGCACTCCAATAAACGATGCTGGGTGTCCCATGAGGCAGATTAGCCCACCAGGCCACAATGCCCACTCTCATTTGTAACATATTTTCTATTTTTGTTTAAAAATTTGTCTGTCTATAACTTATCTGTCAAAGGTACCTCTGAATTTAGCAGTTTGGTACTTGAGGTAAACTTTTGTATATATGATAAGTGAGCCTCTACTTGTAATATTTCAATAAATTACTTAAAATATTAAAAAGTTACAGAGAAAGAGAGAGAGCCAGAGAGATCATCCATCTGTTGTGTTGGTTCACTCTCTCAGTACTTACAACACTAAGGGCCAAAGCCAGGTGCCTAGAACTCAATCTAGGTTTCCCATGTAGGTAGCAGGGACCCAAGTACTTTAGCCAAAACCTGCTCCCTCCCAGGGTACACTTTAGCAGGAAAATGGAATCAAAAAAATCTGGGACTTGAACCTAGGCACTCTATTATGGGATATGAGTGCCCAAGCAGCATCTTAATCATTATGCCAAATGGGCACTTTCTACTCTACTCCTGTCTTGGGCCCTGCAAATAATCAAGGAGTATCTGCTCAGTGCTTATGAAGACAAGAGGAAATGGGCACATTAATATGCTACAGGGTCTATGGGGGTTCCTAGAGCCTATTTGGAGAGATTTGGTTGACGTGTTTTCTGTCTTGCAAATATCAATATCACTTGACTCAACTTATTAAAAGGAGATAGTACAGAAAGAATTGAAATATTTTTTAAGTGAAACATTAAATAGAAATAAACTATTATCTGTCCACCTAACCCAATATGATGTAATCACTATAACTGTTTAGGAAGTCTTTTAATGATAAGAAAGTTCTAATATTATGCTAACAAGCAAAGAACCAACCAAAATGTAAACTCTTTTATTATGTGATGTTTTATTATGTGATATTTTCAAAAAGGTATATCTGTGCCTACTGCAATAATAGATAGTTTCAAGGCTCTATTCTGATCTCTCTCTCAGCAGTTTTCCCACATATTCTATAACAAGTATTTCTTATTATTTTTAGGAAAAAGTAACTTTTTTATAAAAATGAAAATGGTTCAGTTTATACCAACCTCCTCTAGATGGCTTTTGGATTTCTTTGTTTTTGAGAGAGAGATGAGAGAGAGACAAGGAGAGACAGAGAGAGAGAGAGAGAGAGAGAGAGAGAGAGAGAACGAACCCCTATCCACTGGGAACAACTGGAGCTTAAACTGGGAGCTGGGAACCCAATCTAGGCCTCCAACATGGGTGGCAGGAACCCAATCATTTTAAATACCACTGCTGCCTTCCAGGATGCACATCAGCAAGAAGCCAGAATCAGGAAATGAACTCAGGTAACCTGAAGTAGGATATCGAAATGTTTATTTATAAGATTTATATTATTTATTTGAAAGACAAAGTTACAGAGAGGTCGACAGAGAGAATCTTCCACCTGCTGATTCACTCCACAAATGGCCACAACATCTGTAGCTGAAGCCAGGAGCATCTTCCAGGCCTCCCACATGGGTGTAGGGGCCCAAGCAGTTGGGCCATCTTCCGTTACTTTCCCAGGCACATCAGAAGGGAGCTGGATCATTGTGGAGCAACCCATATGGATGCTATTGCTGCAGACTGGGACTTTAACCCTCTGCGCCACAGAGCTGGCCACAGGATATAAGAAACTTAAACCAGCAGCTTAAGTGCTCAGCTAAATGTCTGCTCCATGTTTCTCTCTCTCTCTCTCTCTCTCTCTCTCTCTCTCTCTTTTAAAGATTTCTTTATTTGAAATTCAGAGTTACAGAGACAGAGAGGCAGAGGGAAGGAGAGAGGAAGTGGGGGGGGGGAGAGAGGGAGAGAGAGAAAGATCTTCAATTGAGAGAGAGAGAGAAAGATCATCTTCAATCAAGAGAGAGAGAGAGAGAGATATCTTCCATTCATTGATTCACTCCCCAAATGGCTGCAGCAGTCAGGACTGGTCCAGACTGAAGCCAGGAGCCAGGAGATTCATCTGGGTCTCCCACATGGGTACAGGGGCCCAAAGACTTGGGCCATCTTCCACTGCTTTCTCAGGTGCATCAGCAGGGAGCTGGATCAGAAGTGGAGCAGCTAGAACCCAAACCAGCACCCATATGGGATGCCAGCATTACAGGCTGCAACTTAACCTGCTGTGCCGCACTGCCAACTCCTGATGAATCTTTTTATGTTATTATCTACCATATGTTCATCCCTTTAATGAAATGTTATACTATTTTTAATTGGGTTACTTATTTTGTTACTATTTTATATATAAATTCTTTATGTGCTTTATAAAGATTTTCTTCTGAACTGTGGCTTGTCAGTTCATTCTCTTAACAGTGTCTTTTGCCAAACATATTTGTCAAATCTGAATGAAGTCCAAGATACACTTTTTCTTTAATGGATATGGCTTTGGGGCATTGCCAAACACAAGGTCATCTAGATTCTCTCCTATCTTATGTTCTACAGTTACACTTTCTTTAAAAAATTATTTATTTATTTATTTGAGAGGAGAGGGGAGAAAGAAAGAGAGGGAATCCATCCACTGATTCACTTCCCAGATGGCCTCAATGGCTGGAGATGTGCCAATCTAAAGCCAGGAGCTTCTTCTGGGTCTCCCACATGGGTGCAGGGCCCAAGGACTTGGGTCATCTTCTACTGGTATCCCAGGCCATAGCAGAGAGCTGGATCAGAAGAGGAGCACCTGGGACTAGAACCAGCGCCCATATGGGATGCCAGTGCTTCAGGCCAGGGCTTTAACCCACTGCGCCACAGTGCCAGCCCCAATTAGGATGTTTTTGATTCCAGTACTTCCTCTGGGTACTTCCCTAGGGTTCCCATCTTTCTGCTTACGCTATTCATTTGTTCTTCCATGTTGTCCACTTTTCCCTTTAGAGTCTCTAGCATCTTCAGTTGTTTAACAAAGTCTCAGTTTGACTAATTCTAACATCTCTGCAAAATCTAAGTCTGGTTCTAACACTTACTCTATTTCTTCAAACTGTGATTGTCGTCTTTTAGAATGACTTGTAATTTTTTGTTGAAAGCCAGAGGTGCTATAGTGGGTGGCAGGAACTGAGGTACACAGAACTTTAACATATTTTAATTTATCTGCCTAGATGTTATGCTGTCTTTCCCATTTGCTGTAGCACAGCTCTCATAAGCTAAAACTTTCTCTGATGTTCATGTTTTTGTCTCCCGTGTTGTTTTTGAGTTTTCCTGAAACCTTCTTAACTATGGTCTGAGACATGTAATTCTTTCAGTTTTATTCCTGTGTTATTTTACAGAAGCAGTGTTAATGCAGTGGGGGGAGAGCTTCTCAAGTCCTGTGATGAGGTCTTCGTCTTTGAGTAAGCCTGTGCCTCTGGACTGTGATCTTCACAAGTACTGACAATCCTTGTTTCCTGAGAGGGACATGTTCTGAAAAATTCATCCCTGTGTGAACATCATAGAATGTACCCACATACACTACATGGCTACAACATAACTAGGTGATACAATCTTATGGGGACCATTGCTGTAGTATATGTGGTCTATTAACCAGAACAACTTTTTTTTTTTTCTTTTTGACAGACAGAGTGGACAGTGAGAGAGAGAGAGAGAGAGAAAGGTCTTCCTTTTCCCGTTGGTTCACCCTCCAATGGCCACCGCGGTTGGCGCGCTGTGGCCGGCACACCACGCTGATCCGATGGCAGGAGCCAGGGGCTTATCCTGGTCTCCCATGGGGTGCAGGACCCAACCACTTGGGCCATCCTCCACTGCACTCCCTGGCCACAGCAGAGAGCTGGCCTGGAAGAGGGGCAACCGGGACAGAATCCGGTGCCCCGACCGGGACTAGAACCCGGTGTGCCGGCGCCGCAAGGCGGAGGATTAGCCTAGTGAGCCGCGGCGCCGGCCACAGAACAACATTTTGAGGGACATGAATGTCTTTAGCTTTTTTTTTTTTTTCTCTTAGGTGAGTTAGAAATGTTAGAAGGAGTTGAAATTTAGTTTTTCCCTTACCGCTGAGTTAGCTGGACTATGATAAAACACTAATAAATTAGATTCAGGTAAAACAGCTTCTCTTGAGGGCAGGCCTTGTTAAGAAGAGCAGAATGCTCTAGCATACTTAAAAAATATTTTTGCTCTCCCTGTCAGGAGCATAAGAGTTTTTTTTCTCTGATTTCTGAGAATCTGGAAGGACTCCTAGAGGCAAAATCAAAAAAGGATGTTCCTTCTCCCCATGAGTGGACCCCATTGAGTTTTTAACTCCCAAGCCTGTCCACAAATTTAAGTTGTCCTACTCTGGTGCTGGTTCTAATAAATATTTTTTTTGTTCTTGGTCTTGTTCTAGGAAGCTGAAATTCTCTGTATCCACCTGTTTGTAGCTATAATTTTTGGGGCTGTGGTTTGCTCCATGACCTCAATTCAATTAGGAAGCATTCATTTTCAGTTTGTTCAGCTTTTTCCTTGTGGAGACGAGAGTGATGACTTCCGGGCTCTTTGTGTGCCAGATCAGAAACCAGACATCAGAACTCCTGATGTGATTGCTGCATTTTGACCCTTTAAACACTGTCTTGTTAGAGTTTTTGGATGGCCATTTGCCATCATTCCTACAGCACTCTACAGCTGGTTTTGCTAACTGTATCAACAATTCCTTCATTCAGTACATTTGGTTCCTTTGAATACTAGGCAGCTGACTGGATCATCTCCATAAAACATCCAAGAACCTAGAACCTGCTTTTTCCTTTTTGTTCATGGTCTGTCACGATATGACAGCTGTTCTTAAGGGTTCTAGTCAAAGAAAGACCAAAGGTTCCCTGTGACCAAAGTCTGTGTCTTGACTTCTTGTATTTATCTCTTAGCACCTAGCTGGATTCTGCTCTTTGTTACAGTAAACTCAAAATTTATTTACCTTTATTTGCTTAAGCAAAGTCTAAAGAAAAAGCAATCTGGCTCTAATCCTATGGGTCAGACTAGAATTAACTCAATTAGGACAGTGCGAGGTATGCATGCTATGATGTCACCCAGGCTGTGGGTATATACCAAGCCTTTGGCATCATTTCAACATCCAGTGCCTCTATGGCAATGCCTCCATGTGAAAATGGGACCTTTGGAAGAGTCCCGGAACAGACCATCCTTCCCTACTGCTCTTTCCCCAAATCTATAAAGTCTAAAGTGTGTGTGCTGGAGGAGGAGGATTTGGGGGACTCTTAGCAAATGGTTTCTTTCCGGACCTCTTCACATTTGGAAAGAATGAGCCCCTTCTGACCCTTCTCCTACTGAGTTCTGCAGGTGTCACAATGGGGTCTGAAGCTACACTGAGTAGACTGCATCATGTTTGCAGACTCCAGGGAGAAGGGTGAGCCCCCAGAGCTTCCCCACAAATCTAATCAACCATGTTCAAGGCCTGGTTGACTCTCCAGGAAAATGCAACAGGGACAATCAGATCTACTGAGGGTGGTTCCATGGTTCTGCTGTGACTTCTCTTTACACACTCTTTATCCGAAATACTTTGGAAAGGGGGAGGAACAGAAACTCTCCCACATTTTCACATAGAATTGTTAACCAAGTAGAAGTAAACAGGTTACATGGCTGATAATGCCAAAGCTAGAACCATAAAGAGTGAGTGACTAGCTTACACCCTGCCCCCCTGCCCTGAGCTGTCTCCTATTCCGGTAAGTAGAATATGAGGATTCTCCACAGAATCATGTGATGGCAAAGCAGCCAGCAGCTGCCCTCTGGCACAGTATGCAAATGAACTCAGTCACCCTTGGGTTTTCCCCTCTCCTTTCCCTACTCTTTATGGAGGACACAGAATCATAGGGAGTTACTGGCTGAAGTTTGCTCTGTACTTTAATAGCAGGCAGGAAGCCAAACTGAAAATACAATGACTGGATTCAGTTTTACAAGCAAACACTGGAACCAAATTCACCCGAGTCCGGGAAGAATGCCGCCAATCAGAACTAGCAGGAAATCTAATTCAAAACAGGGTGTGTCATCCCCAATTCACAGTGTGCCCTTTACACCTTTCATGGAGTCCTGTGGAAATAGAAACTTCCTTCTGTAAAAGGTCCCCACACAAGATTAAGTTTTACCCAAATGATATCAGAAATGCTTTGCAGGAAGTATCTCAACTTCCACAGCCAGCACCCATGATGGAAATTGTTAGCTCTGCTCTTTCTCCTTTGGATACTGACTGTTAAAAAGTCTTAAAACATATGAATAATTACTTAATTCTCCCAGTTGCCTTCCAACCTCTGAATGCTCTCTGACCTCATGTACCATCAACTGTGGTTCTCTGGGTCTTTTCAATAACTTAATATGAAAATGCTTTAAGATCCTGAGAGAATTAGGACAGTGACATATTTTGGCCCCAGCAGACCCTGAATGGTGCCAGGAGGTTTATGTGCCTGTTTCTCGAGCCTCCAGCTGGCCAGGGCTGTCACAGAGCCTGGAGGAGGAACACACACACAAATTCTGAGAGCCAGAGGTTCCATAGGGGCAGGTCAGGAGAGGTCAAGACCTCTGCCTGCTGTCCACGGCTGGCTGTACCAAAGCACTGCTGTGATTACAGGAGCCCTGAGGGACAGTGGCCAGGCATGTGAAACAGTGAAGCAAATGTCAGATATAAACATTTTAATCTAGATGTATACAGGAGGACAGTATGGAAGAAATGATGAAATACAGGCCTCCTAAAATAAAGTTGTTTTTTTTTTTCCTTTTTTAAAAGATGTATTTACTTTGAAATAGTTACTCAGAGAGAGGGAGAGACAGAAAGAGAGAGATCCTCTATCCACTGGTTTACTCCCCAGATAGCTGCAAAGGCCAGTGCTGGGCCAGGCTAAAGCCAGGAGCCAAGAACTTCTTCTGGGTCTCCCACATGGGTGGTAGGTGCCCTAACACTTGGGCTACATTATGCTGTTTCCCCCAGGCCATTAGCAGGTCACTGTGTACTAAACACCGAAGCAAGTCTAAGAAGATGACAGGCTCACTTCTGAAGCTAGGCCCGGTGCCACCATGGCTTTGGGGTCTGCCATGGCAGGGCACTTAGCAAATTCTTTAATCTCTCTGACTTCAGTTTCCACATCTACAAACTTAGGATAATAATGCCTCCTTTAAGTGTGCGTTAAGGATTAAAAATACAAAGCATTATGTATGTGCAGCAGCTTTTTTTTTTTTTAAAGGGATAAGTTAAAAATCTTCATGCCATATCTGGCACATGGTCTTGGGATAACAATAGTTAAACTGGGAAAGGTAGGAATCAGTTCAGGGGCTGAGAAAAAACTCAGTGTACCTAGATTCTCAAGGCTAATACTGAAAATGAACGAACAAAATATTATTTAGGCAGACTTCTTGGAACATGTCTGATGCAAGCATAAAATTAAATGAGTCAAGTTTTGTTCAGTTCCTACCAGAGCATGTACCAGTTTCAACAAGATGTAAAAAGATGAACAAGTGAGGTCCTTGCTATCTGTGAAGTTCACACGTGCTAAGCTGGTCATTAATAAGCTACAAGATCATTAACAAGCCACCTGATCAATACAGGAGTGCACACAGTGCTTTCAAAATATTTATCATTGTTATGAGACATATCACTCTAAAATTCCTTTTGGAAATTTTCAGAAAAACTGAGAAACAAAGATGAGTAACTGAGAATGAAGTTAACGGATATTCCATATTCAAAGTTCTTGCAAAGTAAAAACTCTAAGTGTAGAAAGCAAATAAATTTAGCTAAAAAGATCAGAATGAAAAAGAATAGCTATCAACAAAACATTATAAACCAAGAAAAAAAATCTTTTTTTTTTTAAATTTTGTTTATTTGAAAGGCAGAGTTACAGACAGAGAGAGGGAGAGACAGAGAGAAGCCTTCCATTTACTGGTTCACTCCCCAAATAGCTGCAAAAGCAGGAGCTGGGCTGAACCGAAGCCAGGAGCCAGGAGCTTCCTCTGAGTCTCCCACATGGGTACACGGGCCCAAGCACTTGGGCCATCCTCCACTGCTTTCCCAAGCCATAGGCAGAAAGCTGGACCAGAAGAGGAGCAGGTGGCACTCTAACCCATGTCCATATGCGATGCCACCACCTTAGGGAGAGGCTTAACCTACTACGCCACAGTGGATGGCCCCAGAAATATATCTCATAATGAACAGAAATATAGTATTTTATAAAAGAGATGTTTAAAATCAATGAGGGTAAATTATCCAGCAAGTGATCCTGAAAAAATTTAGAAAGAAAAATGAAAATCTATCTCTACCTATATGATATACCAAAATACATTTCAGATGCATTAAGGAACTAAATATAAAATCATTCTACACATAAAAACATTGGTCAATGTCAGCATATACAATGAAGGTGGTCCTATAAGACAGTAAGAGAGGGGGCCAGCCTTGTGGTGTAGTGGGTAAAGCTGCTGCCTGCAGTGCTGGCATCCCATGTGGGCACCAGTTCTAGTCTAGGCTGCTCCACTTCCAATCCAGCTCTCTGCTATGGCCTGGAAAAGCAGTAGAAGATGGCCCAAATCCTAGGGCCTCTGTACCCGCGTGGGAGACCCAGAGGAAGCTCCTGGCTTCAGATCAGCACAGCTCCAGCTGTTGCGGTCAACTGGGGAGTGAACCAACGAATGGAAGACCTCTCTCCCTCTCTCTCTCTGTAACTCTTTCAAGTAAATAAATAAATCTTAAAAAAAAAGAAACAGTAATAGAGCTGAAAAATTCTCATGGCCTAGTGATGTCACAACCACGACATCATACAGCACAATAAAAAACTCATGTATTTGTGGTATAGACAAACCTACTGCATTGACAGTTGTATAAAAGTACAGCAGATACAAATAGGTATAGTACATGATACTTGATAATAATAATAAATAACTACATTACTGGCTTATGTATTGACTATATTATACTTTGCACTGTTATTTGAGGTGAGGTGTACTCCTATTTCAGGAAAAAAGCTTACTCTAACACACTCTACGCTGTGTTAAGCTGGCAGCAGTCTCATAAGAGGATATTCAAAAACATTGTGGAAAAATGGAATTAAAAGAAGTCTATTTTTGTCAAAAATGTTTGAAATCCATGCAAACAAGGAGTCTTCATAAAGTTTCATAAGATGTACATTATGAAAAAACTATGACTAAAAGAAATTTTGTATTATATGAATGTGGTATAATGTATTCAATAAAAAGAATATTCAAATAACTTATATCAAAATAAACAACTTTTAATTTTGCTTTCTACAAACTTTTTTGAAGCATTCTCATATAGTTTGCATTTCACTGCATCTCGTGATTGCATCTACCATCTAGGTTTGACATTGCCCTAAGAAAGCAGAACACATTCCAACTGTTAAGCAAGGTATTGCTATTCATAAAATAAAACATTTCATTTATTTCATGATTATAAGGTATCTTCTTTGTGTACAAATTTTCTAACTATTTAATATATTCATATTTTTCATATCTATTTAGATTAAAAACTTTAATTTTCTCAGAAAACTAAATATTAATGCAGTATAAGTAAACATAATTACTTTAGATACCTTATGAATTTGCTAAAAATGTAGCAAGATGCCTCTCTGTAACTCTGCCTTTTGAATAAAGAAATAAAATTTTAAAAAATGTAGCATGAAAGCATTTTTAAAATTTATTCTCTATTTATTTGAAAGGCAGAGTAACAGAGAGGAGAGAGAGAGGAGAGAGAGGAGAGAGAGGAGAGAGAGGAGAGAGAGGAGAGAGGAGAGAGGAGAGAGGAGAGAGAGAGAGAGAGAGAGAGAGAGAGAGAAAATGAAAATCTTCCATATGTTGGTTCACTTCCAAATGGTCTCAATGGCTGGGGCTGGGCCAGGTCAAAGTTAGGAGCCCAGAGCTTCTTCCAGGTCTCTCAAATGGGTGCAGGGGCCCAAGTACTTGGGCCATCATCCACTGCTTTCCCAGGCACATTACCAGGGAGCCAGATGAGAAACAGGGCAGCCAGGTGTCGAATTGGTGCCCATATAAGAGATGCCAGAGCCCCAGGTGGAGGCTTAACTGGCTATGACACAATGCTGGCCCCAAGAAAACATTTTGTACATGGACTAGTTGATTATAGCAGAGCCCCCTCTCTTTCTCTTCCAGTGGTTCTGGGTTGAACACGACATCAGTAGATGGTGTTTGTGGGCAAGGGAAGGCTGGATTGGATTACAGAAGAACTGACAAGGAACTCTACAATTTTGTTGCAGACTTATTTTGCAGGTAATAGTGACTAGATTTTATACTAGGAATATTCAGAATACTTCATGGGACTGGGCTTTGTGCTAATGTGGATGCCATGGCTTGGGATACTTGTATCCCATATCTGAATTACTGGGGTGGAGTTCCACCTCTGATTCTGATCCTCCTTACATGTACCCTGGGAAGTAGGTGAGGGCTCAAGTCCCTGTCTGCCACCCATGTGGGAGATCCAGATAAATCATCCTGTTCCTAGCTTTAGCCAGATCTAGCACCTGCTGTCCTAGGAATTTGCTGTTTCTTAAATTTTTTTTTTTTTTTTGACAGGCAGAGTTAGACAGTGAGAGAGAGAGAGAGAGTGAGTGAGAGAGAGAAAGGTCTTCCTTTTCTGTTGGTTCATGCCGCAAATGGCTGCTACGGCCGGTGTGCTGTAGAGTGGTGGTGCCAGGAGCCGTGACAAGGGAAGTTTGGGGAGTTGGTGTGTATTGGGTACAGTTTCTATTTGGGATAATAAAAAATATCAGGAAGTAGGTAGAGTGATGCTTGTATCACACTATGAAAATAGCTAATACTATGGAATTTTAAACCTACAAATGCTAAAAACAGTGTTTTAGGATATGTTTATTTTACTAAAGTTTTATTTAAAAAGCTGCTCATGCCTACGTGTATATACACCAGAAAGCTTATAGAGGAAAAGATTTAGATTTGCTTCCGAGAAGAGCACCTTCACTTATTCTGTGTCAGCAAATGTATTAAATACCTATACACTGGGTCTGGAGTTCTGAACATAACAGGTCAAGCCATCGTCTGCCACACCGGCATCCCATGGACATTGGTTTGAGTCCTGGCTGCTCCACTTCTGATCTGGCTCTCTGCTAATGCACCTGAGAAGGCAATAGAAGATAGCCCAAGTGTTTGGGCCCCTATACCCACATGGGAGATTCATATGAAGCTCCTGGCTCCTGGCTTTGGCCTATTCCAGCCCCAGCCGATGTGGCCATTTGGGGAATGAATCAGTGGATGGAAGATCTCTCTCTCCTTTGCATTCCGTAACTCTGCCTTTCAAATGAATAAAATAATCTTTAAAAAAAACCCCTACACATTTATAAGACATGCATAAAGCAGCTTATACAATTTAGGACCTAGAATTTCAGAGAATTGAGCACAACAGATAAAACGTCCATAAAAACACAAGAAAATCCTGAAAGTGCTATTATAGAAACATATATGATTATTCTGTCCTGAGACTTATCCCTGGATCATAACCCTTCCCAAGGATCCCTGGCAGAATGTGACAGTCCCTAAGTACTCCTTCAGTCTTCTCTATTACAAGCAGACATCATAGTTGAAGGCAACCATGTATTATGGCTCACGGATCATTTGGTTCACAAGCAACCAGGCAGAATGCTAAGTGTCCAGAGAATATACACTTAAAAAAAAAAAAAAGGCAGAGAACAATACCTCACAGTTTGAAATATGAGTTTTACTGTTAGTAATTCCTTGTAAGCACCAAAACAGGTCAGTAGTTTCTTTTCAATCTGTTAGCAAAAGAGGAAATTGGCAGATAAATGATGGGCTTATTGTCAGAGAGCACCCTTGTGTGTCAGGTGTGCAAATTAACCTCTGTGGCACAGGGTACCACACCCACATGGAGTCTTTTCAAAAGGGCATGTGTTCTTCTTTTTGTTATTCTTTAAGCAAAACAGGAAGTAGTTTTATAATAGAGCTCTGTGGTTCTGTGATTCCTTATAGTTAACTAACAGCCATTCAAATTCTTCAGGAGTATAGGAGAAAGATAGCCCTCAGAAATAAAGCCCATGACAATTTCTTTGAAGAGCACAGCCTCTGAAAGCAAAATCACAATGCTAGTACAAAGCCAGGAAGCTGTTTTGGGTGGGTAGCGTCAAGGCACAACACAAATGTATCTGAAGCCTATTGTTGATATTTGTTTAGTTTTATATCCAAGGAGAATATCTCTGCCACATATACATTTATATCTTTCTTACCTCTGTCACCAGACAGTGTTTCCTATTTTTTGTTTCTCCTAGCACTGCCTACTCAAATTACTTTCAATCAGCAATTCTGATAGCCTCAGAATATGATCAAAAGACACCAGTCCCAAGACTTCAGCACAGACTGATACAGCTCTGTCCTTCATGCCTCACTGTGCTTGTAGATCTCTACCAGAATACCTCACAGCGACAGTGTACATGTAATGGACAAATAACCCCTATACTGGCCTCCCACATTTCCTGCCCCTCAGCTATAGAAAAACGAGCATATCCTCCTCTTCTTTTTGCCTTCAGGGCCAATACGGAGCCAGTACTCATTGTTTGTGGAGTTGATGAATACATTTGGGATAGTTTAACTTTATGAGACTGAGATGAGTTTGGAAGGTGAGTTTTTGCTATAGAAAGTATCCCCTCCCCGCATATAACAGTTATTTTTATACCAAACAAATGAAAAGAAAAATCTCAACCAGTAATTTCAGAATCAGACAATTTAACAAATGTAAAACACAGAGGACAGACCAGGAATACACATAAAAGGTACAATACCGGCCGGCACCGCGGCTCACTAGGCTAATCCTCCGCCTTGCGGTGCCGGCACACCGGGTTCTAGTCCCGGTCGGGGCACCAATCCTGTCCCGGTTGCCCCTCTTCCAGGCCAGCTCTCTGCTGTGGCCAGGGAGTGCAGTGGAGGATGGCCCAAGTCCTTGGGCCCTGCACCTGCATGGGAGACCAGGAGAAGCACCTGGCTCCTGCAATCGGATCAGCGCGGTGCGCCGGCTGCAGCGTGCTACCGTGGTGGCCATTGGAGGGTGAACCAACGGCAAAAGGAAAACCTTTCTCTCTGTCTCTCTCTCACTGTCCACTCTGCCTGTCCAAAAAAAAAAAAAAAAAAAAAAAAAAAAGGTACAATACCACATAAGAGAACAACCAACAGCAGGTGACTATAAAAACAACCTGACTCCCAAATTTGAATCACAGACTATACAGGAAAACCCATATTTAGACACATATCTACTTCTAGAACTTTTAGCCATTTTGAAGCTATTAGCAAGGATCCCATCTAAAGCAGTAGTCTCTCCTCCACCCCAACTCCTACATCTAAAAATAAAATAGAACATTACAGTCACATATTTTGCTTGCTTCAGCCAAGAGCTCAAAAACCCCCTTAAGCCCAACTTGCTGCTGGATCAGTACACTGTATACCATGAGTCAGCATCTTCTCCACATTTCTGGAAATTCCTCACCAGCAACATGACCTACAACAGCAAAGCAACTTTCCATTTCAATGTATAACAGGAAGTGTTCAAACAGATTTCACCTAAAGTGGAGAACTGTTGTTAATGTAATTGCTATTACATCAAAATAAGTAAAAAATCTCCTGAAAGGCAACAATGCCCCTATTCCACGCCAAGTGTATAACATTTCATTTGAAGTACAGGCACCTAAATTTCAATTAAACTAGTACAGTGAATTCAAACAAAGGTACTTCAGTGACTAAGAGACAAGAAAAGATTTAACTGAATTACTGTCCATTTTCTGTTGCACACATAATTGTAGTGTTGTTCTACATTGCAAAACCTATGTTTATTAAATTAAGAAACTGCTAAGTTTTGTTTTGAATATCTGGTTTGAGCAGCAATGTAATGTACAGAGGTAACATTGGAAATGTAAATATTTTGAGAAAAAACACTCTGCAGCAGATGCTAAAATAGTTTGCCTCTCCTCCTCAATGAATGGCTTGAATTTATTCGAACAGCTCAAAATACATTAATGGATTACAGATATTTTATGTTTCAGAAGCAACTTTTTAGAAGATTAACAGACCTTAAAACAGCCTGGACATTAACTACAGGACCAATTCATCAGAGTCCTCTTGTTTACTTTCAGAAAGCTTCTTTCACAGTTAAAATGTCAACTACATAAGGTATTTTTCCATAATTCTTAAGAGAGTTTCAAGATTTAAGTTCCGCAAAAAGCCAAATAGCTCAGCTATTACAGTCATTAATAAATGTACTTAACATCCATGCAGCATCAGAATGTAAGACATCTGGTTCTAATTTCAATTTTGGCTCAGAATAAAAGTGCCTTCCCCCACAGTACTTTGATTAAAACTGTTCTTTTCCTCCTCTTTTTTCCCCCCCTTTGGAAGCTGTTGTCCTTCATTCTTGCTGGAAGCCACCTGACCACTGCCAGGAAGAGGAATGCAAAACATTCCCAGGAGCAGCCCTGACGTCAGCACCACATTCCACCTCTCCGTGGTCAGAGCTGTCGGGAAGCTCCAGCCTCCAGCCAAACCCCAACAAGAGATAGCTGCTGAGGCCTGCACTAAATCATACTAGAACTCCTTCATGTTATGCTTTGAAGACGGGCAGTATCTTCCTCTTAAAAAATATAAAAGAAACAAGAAAAAAGTCACAGAGAACAGAGCTGACTTTCTAAGCCTTATTTTCTGTTAATACTCAAAGTTTTTTAAATTTATTTTTTAATTTTAAATTTATTTTTATTTTTTATTTTTGGGAGAAAAAAAGCAGAGAAAGTGACCTTGCAACAGTATCGAGAGACCAATCATCCAGGCTTCCGCTTGTAGAGAAGGTGAAATGGACATCTGGAGCTGGGGCTTCCACCAGCTGGCCTTTTTTTATTAAACCACACCCTAAGTACTCCCTTCTCAGGAGGAAAGGACTGAAGTCTCAAACAAGCTTGCTTTAGAAATACTAAGAAAGCAGAGGATGCATTTCCTTTAAGGAGAAATACTGTCTAGAGATAGAAACTGAAAAGTATAAATATTTTGTAATATTTTTTGTAGGAAACACAAACACATACATAATCTTCACAATTTTCATTCAGTCATTTTCTACACTGTCAATAGATACATTTATAAATTTACAAATACAGCACACAGAACATTTTGTAGTCTGTATTTTTGCAAATACTATATTATTTCTCTGTTTTGTGTTATGCCCTGGCATACTTTATGAAACTCTAAAACTTTGAAATGTCTTTAGGGGAGGAGACAGAAGCTCTACTACAAAAAATATTTTATATTTATAATTTTGTTTCTGCAAAATAATTTCCTCAGGAATAAATCTGTAGGCATGGATAACTAGATTGAGCATGACATGTCTCATGACATTTGCTAAATATTGCTATATTGATTTCCAAAAGAATTATAATCAATTATAAGACAATGATACATTTTAGTACATCCCCTGGAATGTGCCAGCAGTCGTGTGTGTACTTACAATTGCATACATACTGGCAACTACCATTCTGTCAAGATATTTTAATTTATATTTCATTGATTATCAATGAGAATGAGCATTCTTTCACCAGTTATGTTTTTAGCAAATTTCTGGTGAGAATTTTTAGAAAAATATATAACCCCACGGCAGACCAGGAGAAGCACCTGGCTCCTGCCATCGGATAAGCGCGGTGCGCCGGCCGCAGCGCGCCTACCGCGGCGGCCATTGGAGGGTGAACCAACGGCAAAAGGAAGACCTTTCTCTCTGTCTCTCTCTCTCTCACTGTCCACTCTGCCTGTCAAAAAAAAAAAAAAAAAAAAAAGAAAAATATATTATAATTACTAATAATGATTATAGGTAAAATAAAAATGCAGATTTTGTATTCATTCAAACAAAATAATCATCGAATTTGAGTTTCTTAATATATGCTATTGGGGCTGGTATTGTGGTATAGTAGGTTAAACCGCCACCTACAACACCAGCTTCCCATATTGGAGTTCTGATTCAGTCCCTGATGCTCTGCTTCCAATCTAGCTCCATGCTAATGTGCCTGGGAGGCAATGAGTGATGGACTAAGTGCTTAGCCCCCAGCCACTTATGTGAGAGATGCAGATGGCGTTCCTGGCTCCTGGTTTAGGCCACTGCAGTTATTTGGGGAATGAAGCAGCATATGAAAGATCTCTCTCTTTACTCTTCCAAATAAATAAATACATCTTAATAAACATAATATGCGAATGCTAGGAGGAATAAACACATACTGTGACACAAATTATAGTTTCTGGATAAAGTGTGGGTATATGTGTGCATGTGTATTTTGTGTATGCTGTTGCATGAGTAGTGTGTGTTCCTGTGTAGTGTGTGTTTTTTGCATATGAGGGGCTTCAGAAAGTTCATGGACAAATGTAATTAAAAGCTAAGTTTATTGGGCTGGTGCTGTGACACAGTGGGTTAAAGCCCCAGCCTGCAGTACTGGCATCCCCTATGGGTGCCTATTTGAGTTCTGGCTACTCGACTTCCAGTCCAGCTCCCTGCTAATGTGCCTGGGAAAGCAGTGGAGGACATCACAAGTCCTTGGGCTCCTGCATCCATGTGGGAGATCCAGAAGAAACTCCTGGCTCCTGGCTTTCGATTTGCTCAGCTCTGGCCATCGTGGACATTTGGGGAGTGAACAAGCAGATGGAAAACCTCTCTCCGTCCCTACCTCTATGGCTCTTTCAAATAAATAAAATAAACTGTTTAAAAAATGTAAAACTTTTTTTTATAAAGGTCAGTTTATTTTGGCACAAAAATTTCAAAACTCATTCATAATATGACATTTCCATAAACTTTTTAAAGACCCTTTGTATATATGTGAGTCTGTGCAGCATGTATGTGATGCCTGTGTATATTTATATGTTGTGTCATGTCAGTTATGTTATGTATCAGTGTAGGGGGTATGTATGCAAGGCATGTGTGTATAGTATGTGTTATCTGTGGTATGTCTGTCACAGGTAGTATGTTTGGTGATGTGTCAGATACAATGTGTGTGTGTGCGTGCACAATATTATATGCTATTGGGGCTGGTATTGTGGTATAGTAGGTTAAACCGCCACCTACAACACCAGCTTCCCATATATTATATATATTATATATAGAAGAGAGAGGAAAAAAAAAAGGGACTGACACAGACACGAGTTTCTGTCTCTCTGCTCACCTCTCAAAGGCGAGCAAGACAAAGAGCAGGCACCATTTTGGACATACATCATAAGCAGCGCAACCTCAGGGCTCCACCCGCTCTCAGCCAAGCAGAAAAACCTGACTCTGGGGGGCATGAAATAATAGGAGATTAGGACCTAGTGAATGTGTGGTGCTAATGAACTGAGACTGTGAAAAAAGAGACAGTGGGAAGAGAACTCATGGAATTCACGTGAGTACTGTCCAGAGATGCCATAATTTGGTAACCTTGGCAACCCAGTGGGAGACTGCAGGAGAATTTGAGCCCACACTGAGGGCAGCACAGATTCCCTGTGTGGTTCTTGGGAAAGAGCTTCTGATCTCTGGCTCCTGTGGGTATATCATTCGCCTGCTAACTACCTACAATTCCGCTTAGCTGTGAGGAATTACTTCCCTTCTGAATAAAAAAAAAGAAAAGAAAGAAAGAAAGAAAGAGAGAGAGAGAGATTTACCATGCCTAACCTGGGAGTGTCACCTATGGTACACCCTTAACCCTGAGGAACCAAACAGAGCTCTTAGGCCACACCCATCTCAAGCCTCTAAGGCTCCATCAAAAGCAGACAGTCCACTTAATACAGTCATAGTATAACAAGAAAAAAACACCACAGCGAGGGAAGAAGAATCCAAAGAATATTTCCACAATGCCAAGAAACAAACACAGAAACTGAGGAAACAAGAACAAGGAAGATATTATGACACCCCCAAATGAACAAGACACCCCAAGCCAAGATTATGAAGATGATGAGATGGAAAAAATGCAAGATACAGATTTCAAAAAATTTATGAAAAGAACAATTAGAAGTTTTCAAAAACAAATGCTTGAGCTATGGAAATCCTTACTGGACAGGATAGAAAACATCATTCGTGAAAATGAAATCTTAAGGAGGAATCAAAATGAAACGTACCAACTAGTAGAACAGGAAAGTGTGATAGTGAAGAGAAATCAAAATGAAATGAAGAACTCAATAGATCAAATGACAAACACATTAGAGAGCCTTAAAAACAGAGTCAGTGAAACAGAAGAGAGAATATTGGACTTAGAAGACAGAGCACAGGAAAGCATACAGTCAAACCAAAGAAAACAGGAAATTAGAAATCTAAAAAATATTGTTGGGAATCTACAGGATACTAGTAAAAAACCAAACATTCGGGTTCTAGGTGTTCCTGAAGGCATGGAGAGGGAGAAAGGATTAGAAGGCCTTTTTAGTGAGATACTAGCAGAGAACTTCCTGGGTTTGGAGAAGGATAGAGACATCCTAGTACAGGAAGGTCATAGAACCCCTAGTAAACATGACCAAAAGAGATCCTCACCACAACACGTTGTAATCAAACTCACCACAGTGAAACATAAAGAAAAGATCCTAAAATGTGCAAGAGAGAAACGTCAGATTACTCTTAGAGGATCTCCAATTAGATTCACAGCTGACTTCTCATCAGAAACCCTACAGGCTAGGAGGAATGGCGAGACATAGCCCAGGTACTAAGAGAGAAAAACTGCTAGCCCAGTATATTATATCCTGCAAAGCTCTCATCTGTGAATGAAGGTGAAATAAAAACCTTTCGTAGCAAACAGAAATTGAAAGAATTTGTCGCCACTCGTCCAGCCCTGCAAAAGATGATTAAAGATGTGTTACACACAGAAACACAGAAACATGGTCATCAATATGAAAGAAGGTAAAGGAAGGAAACCTCACAGCAAGAGATCACAGGAAACTCAAAGCATATACTAGAAAATATCTTTGGAAAATGGCATGGCAAAGCTACTCCTTATCAATAGTCACACTGAATGTTAATGGCCTGAATTGCCCAGTTAAAAGACACAGATTGGCTGATTGGGTTAAGGAACAAAACCCATCTATTTGCTACTTACAAGAAACACATCTTTCTAACAAAGATGCATGCAGACTGAAAGTGAAAGGCTGGAAAAAGATATACCATGCCAACAAAAAAGAAAAAAGAGTGGGCGTAGCCATCTTAATATTGGACAAAATAAACTTTAACACAAAAACTGTTAGGAGAGACAAAGAGGGGGCACTATATAATGTTAAGGGATCAATTCAACAGGAAGATATAATGATTATCAATGTATATGCACCTAATTACAGGGCACCGTTTTTTTTTTTTTTTTTTTGACAGGCAGAGTGGACAGTGAGAGAGAGAGAGACAGAGAGAAAGGTCTTCCTTTTGCCGTTGGTTCACCCTCCAATGGCCGCCGCGGTAGCGCACTGCGGCCGGCGCACCGCGCTTATCCGATGGCAGGAGCCAGGTGCTTCTCCTGGTCTCCCATGCGGGTGCAGGGCCCAAGCACTTGGGCCATCCTCCACTGCACTCCCTGGCCACAGCAGAGAGCTGGCCTGGAAGAGGGGCAACCGGGACAGTATCGGTGCCCCGACCGGGACTAGAACCCGGTGTGCCGGCGCCGCAAGGCCGAGGATTAGCCTAGTGAGCCGCGGCGCCGGCTCAGGGCATCGGTTTATTTAAAAGATTTGTTAAGGGACTTAAAGGGAGACTTAGACTCCAATGTAATAGTACTGGGGGACTTCAATACTCCACTCTCAGAGATAGACAGATCAACAGGACAGAAGATCAACAAGGAGACAGTAGATTTAAATGACACTATAGCCCAAATGGATCTAACAGATATCTACAGAACTTTTCATCCTACACATAAAGAATTTACATTCTTCTCAGCAGTACATGGAACCTTCTCTAGGATTGACCACATACTAGGCCATAAAGTAAGTCTCAGCAAATTCAAAAGAAGTAGAATCATACCATGCAGCTTCTCAGACCACAAAGGAATGAAGTTAGAAATAAGCAACTCAGGAATCCCTAGAGCATATGCAAACACATGGAGATTTTTTAACAACATGCTCCTGAATGAACAATAGGTCATAGAAGAAATCAAAAGAGAAATCAAAAACTTTTTGGAAGTAAATGAGGATAACAGCACAACATACCCAAACTTATGGGATACAGCAAAAGCAGTGTTAAGAGGAAAGTTTATATCAATAGGTGCCTACATCAAGAAATTGGAAAGGCACCAAATAAATGAGCTTTCAGTTCATCTCAAGGATCTAGAAAATCTGCAGCAAACCAGACCGAAATCTAGTAGGAGAAGAGAAATAATTAAAACCAGAGAAGAAATCAACAGGATTGAATCCAAAAAACATTACAAAAAATCAGCCAAATGAGGAGCTGGTTTTTTGAAAAAATAAACAAAATTGACATACCATTGGCCCAACTAACTAAAAAAAGAAAAGACCCAAATCAATAAAATCAGAGATGAAAAAGGGAATGTAACAACAGACACCACAGAAATAAAAAGTCATCAGAAATTACTACAAAGAGTTGTATGCCAACAAACTGGGAATTCTATCAGAAATGGATAGATTCCTGGACACATGCAATCTACCTAAATTGAACCAGGAAGACATAGAATACCTAAACAGTTCCATAACTGAGACAGAAATTGAAACAGTAATAAAGGCCCTCCCAACAAAGAAAAGTCCAGGACCAGATGGATTCACTGCTGAATTCTACCAGACATTTAAAGAAGAACTAACTCCAATTCTTTTCAAACTATCCAGAACAATTGAAAAAGAGGGAATCCTCCCAAATTCTTTCTATGAAGCCAGCATCACCTTAATTCCTAAGCCGGAAAAAGATGCAGCATTGAAAGAGAATTACAGACCAATATCCCTGATGAACACAGATGCAAAAATCCTCAATAAAATTCTGGCCAATAGAATGCAACAACACATCAGAAAGATCATCTACCCAGACCAAGTGGGATTTATTCCTGCTGTTCAGGGATGGTTCAATGTTCGCAAAACTATCAATGTGATACACCACATTAACAAACTGCAGAAGAGAAACCATATGGTTATCTCAATAGACGCAGAGAAAGCATTTGATAAAATACAACACCCTTTTATGATGAAAACTCTAAGCAAACCGGGTATGGAAGGAACATTCCTCAATACAATCAAAGCAATTTATGAAAAACCCATGGTCAACATCCTATTGAATGGGGAAAAGTTGGAAGCATTTCCACTGAGATTCAGTACCAGACAGGGATGCCCACTATCACGACTGCTATTCAATATAGTTCTGGAAGTTTTAGCCAGAGCCATTAGGCAAGAAAAAGAAATGAAATGGATACAAATTGGGAAGGAAGAACTCAAACTATCCCTCTTTGCAGATGATATGATTCTGTATTTAGAACTCTACTAAGAACTCTACTAAGAGACTATTGGAACTCATAGAACAGTTTGGCAGAGTAGCAGGATATAAAATCAATGCACAAAAATCAACAGCCTTTGTATACACAGGCAATGCCACGGCTGAGGAAGAACTTCTAAGATCTATCCCATTCACAACAGCTACAAAAACAATCAAATACCTTGGAATAAACTTAACCAATGACATTGAAGATCTCTACAATGAAAATTACAAAACCTTAAAGAAAGAAATAAAAGAGGATACAAAAAAATGGAGAAATCTTCCATGCTCATGGATTGGAAGAATCAATATCATCAAAATGTCCATTCTCCCAAAAGCAATTTACAAATTCAATGCAATACCAACCAAAATATTGAAGACATTCTTCTCAGATCTGGAAAAAATGATGCTGAAATTCATATGGCGACATAGGAGACCTCAAATAGCTAAAGCAATCTTGTACAACAAAAACAAAGCCAGAGGCATCACAATACCAGATTTCAGGACATACTACAGGACACTTGTTATCAAAACAACATGGTACTGGTACAGAAACAGATGGATAGACCAATGGAACAGAATAGAAATCAATCCAAACATCTACAGCCAACTCATATTTGATCAAGGATCCAAAACCAATCCCTGGAGTAAGGACAGTCTATTCAATAAATGGTGCTGTGAAAACTGGATTTCCACGTGCAGAATCATGAAGCAAGACCCCTACCTTTCACCTTACACAAAAATCCACTCAACATGCATTAAAGACTTAAATCTATGACCTGACACCATCAAATTATTAGAGAGCATTGGAGAAACCCTGCAAGATATAGGTACCTGCAAAGACTTCTTCAAAAAGACCACGGAGGCACAGGAAGTCAAAGCCAAAATTAACTATTGGGATTGCAGCAAATTGAGAAGTTTCTGTACTGCAAAAGAAACAGTCAGGAAAGTGAAGAGGCATCCGACAGAATGGGAAAAAATATTTGCAAACTATGCAACAGATAAAGGGTTGATAACCAGAATCTACATAGAAATCAAGAAACTCCACAACATCAAAACAAACAACCCACTTAAGAGATGGGAAAAGGACCTCAATAGACATTTTTCAAAAGAGGAAATCCAAATGGCCAACAGACACATGAAAAAATGTTCAAGATAACTAGCCATCAGGGATATGCAAATCAAAAGCACAATGAGGTTTCACCTCACCCCAGTGAGAATGGCTCACATACAGAAATGTACCAACAACAGATGCTGGAGAGGATGTGGGGAAAAGGGGACACTAACCCACTGTTGGTGGGAATGCAAACCGGTTAAGCCACTACGGAAGTCAGTCTGGAGATTCCTCAGAAACCTGAATATAACCCTACCATATAACCCAGCCATCCCACTCCTTGGAATTTACCCAAAGGAAATTAAATTGACAAACAAAAAAGCTGTCTGCACATTAATGTTTACTGCAGCTCAATTCACAATAGCTAAGACCTGGAACCAACCCAAATGCCCATCAACAGTAGACTGGATAAAGAAATTATGGGACATGTACTCTATAGAATACTATACAGCAGTCAAAAACAATGAAATCCGGTCATTTGCATCAAGATGGAGGAATCTGGAAAACATTATGCTGAGTGAAATAAGCCAGTCCCAGAGGGACAAATATCCTATGTTCTCCCTGATCGGGTACAACTAACTGAGCACCAAAGGGGAAACCTGTTGAAGTGAAATGGACACTATGAGAAACAGTGACTTGATCAGCTGTTGTCCTGACTGTTGATGTACAATGTAATACTTTATCCATTTTAGTATTTTTGTTTTTTTCTAGTACTATTGGTTGAACTCAGTAATGAACACAAAATTATTCTTAGGTGTTTAATTTTTTTTTTTTTGACAGGCAGAGTGGATAGTGAGAGAGAGAGACAGAGAGAAAGGTCTTCCTTTTGCCGTTGGTTCACCCTCCAATGGCCGCTGCGTCCAGCTCATCTCGCCGATCCGAAGCCAGGAGCCAGGTGCTTTTCCTGGTCTCCCATGCGGGTGCAGGGCCCAAGTCCTTGGGCCATCCTCCATTGCACTCCCGGGCCACAGCAGAGAGCTGGCCTGGAAGAGGGACAACCGGGACAGACTCCAGCGCCCCAACTGGGACTAGAACCCGGTGTGCCGGCGCCGCAAGGTGGAGGATTAGCCTGTTAAGCCACCGCGCCGGCCTTAGGTGTTTAAATTTTAACTGCAAAGTGATCCCTGTTAAATATAAGAGTGGGAATAAGAGATGGAGGAGGTGTACAATTTGGGACATGCTCAATTGGAGTTGCCCCAAATGAGGGAGTTAGAAACGTGCCAGGGGATTCCAATGCAATCCCTTCAGGGGGGCATGTACCAATGCCATCTCACTAGTCCAAGTAAGCAATTTCAGTTCACAATTGATCATACTGATGGGTCTAAGAGTCAAAGGGATCACACAAACAAGCTTAATGTCTGCTAATACTAACTGATAAAACCAAAAAAAGGGAGAGAAGGAACCAACATGGGAAGGGGGAGACACAGCAGACTCATAGAATGACAGATGTCCTAAATAGCACTCTGGCCTCAGAATCAGCCCTTAAGGCATTTGGATCTGGCTGAAGAGCCTATTTTAGGCATGGAAAGCCAAGACACTCTGGGAAAAAAAAAAAAAAGATGAAGAAGAAGAAGACCTAAATGAAGGATCTCAGCGAGTGTGATCCCAGTGGAAAGAACGGGGCCATCAAAGTAGGAGGTACCTTTCTCTGAAGGGAGGAGAGAACTTCCACTTTGACTATGTCCCTGTTGGAATAGGATCGAAGTCGGCGAACCCTAAAGGCTTCCATAGCCTCGGCAACTCATGGCTAGAGCCTAGGGAGATTACTGATGCCATAAACAAGAGTGTTAAATTGTTAAATCAACATCAGGAGTCACTGTGTACTTAAGTCCCATGTGGGATCTGTTCTTAATAGGTTGTCCAAGGTGAAGTAATGATATAGCTATACTGAAACAGTATTTTTACACTTTGTGGTTATGTGTGGGTGCAAACTGATGAAATCTTTACTTAGTATATACTGAAGTGATCTTCTGTATATAAAGATAATTGAAAATGAAAAAAAAAAAACCCTTGGTGTTAAATTGGAAATTACATAGAAAAGTAATCAATCTTTTTTTTTAAAAATATCATGCAGGATCTCTGTCATTAATGTGCTGTACACTGTTATTTAATGTTATAACTAGTACTCCAACAGTATTTTTCACTTTGTGTTGATATGTGAGGGCAATCTGTTGAAATCTTTATATATACTAAACTGAGTTTCGGTATATAAAGAGAATTGAAAATGAATCTTGATGTGAATGGAAAGGGAGAGCGAGTGGGAAAGGGGAGGGTTGCGGGTGGGGGGGGGAAGTTATGGGGGGGAAGCCTTTGTAATCCATAAGCTGTACTTTGGAAATTTATATTCATTAAATAAAAAAAAAAATTAAAAAAAATCTAGAAGCCAGAAATTTCTTCATCAAATGTAGGCATTGAAATATACAGAGTTAGATTTATTATGTCTCCTGTTCACCTACTTCCTAATTACACCCCCAGGATGCCAGACAGGAGAGTCAGCATTACCGATGAGGGTCCCTGGGAGCAGAACAGCCAGGCAGACTGGAAATTCTGATCTATCTGTGGGTTAAGAGGCAGGGGCCAGGTGTGTGTGATCCAGCACAGCAGCAACTCCTGCTTGATTAAGCAAAATTAAAAGCTGTGGTTATGCTAAATGCAAAGCTAGAAACCTTTCATAATGTTGTGGGAACACAATATCTGGGTGGGCTGCTCTAGGCTCATATCTTCACGCAAGAAAGAGTTCAAGAAGGAGACATAAAGGTGTGCAGGAAAACAAGATTTATTGAAAGGGACAGTATAAACTCAGATACAAGTGTAGCCAAGCTCCAATCATGAGGAAGAAATGGCTGATGCCCCAACTGATGTTGGGGTTGTTCTTTTACAGGGAACAGTGGTGCCCTAATTGAATATTCAAATAGGGTGGAATTTGGGATAGTACTTGAGTACCACTATTTTTGGTATGTTTTTCTGTGGATCTCAGAAGGGTCATAGTGTTTCCACATAGGGCAGGAGCACATATATGTGTTCTTCTCCAAGTAAGTGTCATAGCCTCTTGTGCATAATAATAATTTCACATATTTATGGGGTAAACCAGCATATGGGAGATGAAAAAAAATTGATTCTTACAAATATATTCAACTACTTTCTTTCTTATTCTTTTTTTTTTTTTTTTTGGACAGGCAGAGTGGACAATGAGAATGAGAGAGAGAGAGAGAGAGAGAGAGAGAGAGAGAGAGAGAGAGAAAGGTCTTCCTTTTTCTGCTGGTTCACCCCCAAGTGGCCGCTATGGCTGGCGCGTTGCGCTGATCCGAAGCCAGGAGCCAGGTGCTTCCTCCTGGTCTCCCATGCGGGTGCAGGGCCCAAGGACCAGGACCACCCTCCACTGCACTCCCGGGCCACAGCAGAGAGCTGGACTAGAAGAGGAGCAACCAGGACAGAATCCGGCGCCCCAACTGGGACTAGAACCCGGGGTGCTGGCGCTGCAGGTGGAGAATTAGCCTATTGAGCTTCGGCGTTGCATCCCCCCCCCCCCCGCCTTTTTTTTTTTTTTAAAGATTTACTTATGGGGCCGGCGCCGTGGCTCACTTGGTTAATCCTCTGCCTGCGGCGCCGGCACCCCATATGGGCACCAGGTTCTAGTCCTAGTTGCTCCTCTTCCAGTCCAGCTCTCTGCTGTGGCCCAGGAGGGCAGTGGAGGATGGTCCAAATGCTTGGGCCCCTGCACCTGCATGGGAGACCAGGAAGAGGCACCTGGCTCCTGGCTTTGGATTGGCGCAGTGCTGGCCATGGCGGCCATTTGGGGAGTGAACCAACGAAAGGAAAATCTTTCTTTCTCTCTCTCTCTCTCCCTCTCTCTCTTTCACTGTCTATAACTCTACCTGTGAAATAAAAAATTATATATAAAAAAGATTTACTTATTTATTTGAAAGGCAGAGCTTACAGAGAAGCAGAGGCAGAGACAGAAAGAGAGAGAGGTCTTCCATCCTCTAGTCCACTTCCCAAATGGCAGCATCAGCCAGAGCTGCACTGATCCAAACTTAGAACACAGGAGCCTCCTCTGGGTTCCTCATGTGGGTGCAGGGTTCAGGCACTTGGGCCATCCTCTACGGCCTTCCCAGGCCAGAGCAGAGAGCCAGATCGGAAATGGTGCAGCCGGGACTTGAACTGGCACCCATGTGGGATGTGGGTGCCACAGGTGGAGGCTTTATCTGCTATGCTACAGTGTTGGCCCCTCAACTGCTTTTCTTTTTTTTTCTTTTTGTTTTGACAGGCAGAATTAGACAGTGAGAGAGACAGACATAGAGAAAGGTCTTCCTTCCATTGGTTCACCCCCCAAAAGGCCGCCATGGCCGGTGCGCAGCGCCAATCCGAAGCTAGGAGCCAGGCGCTTCCTCCTGGTCTCCCATGTGGGTGCAGGGCCCAAGCACTTGGGCCATCCTCTACCACCTTCCCGGGCCACAGCAGACAGCTGGACTGGAAGAGGAGCAACCGGGACAGAACCGGCGCTCCAACTGGGACTAGAACCCGGAGTGCCAGAGCCGCAGGCAGAGGATTAGCCTAGTGAGCCGTGGCACCGGCCTGCTTTTCAACAAGGGTGCAAAGTAACTCAATAAGGAAAGGATGGTCCTGAGACAACTAGCTATCTGGAAGTAAAAGAATGAATTTGGACTCTTACACCACACACAAAACTTAGCTCAAAATGGATCACAGATCCAAATGTAAACACTAAAACTTTTTCTTCTCCTAGAAGAAAGCATTGAGATGAATCTTTGCGACATTGGATCAGGTCATAGCTTCTTATATAGGATACCAAAAGCATCTTCAAGGGGCAGGTGTTTGGCGCAGGGATTAAGATGCCACTTGGGACATCTGCATCCCTTATTAGAGTGCCTGGGTTGGAGTCTGTTCATTGGCATGATCTGGCCATATTTATTTATGTTTTCACTTCAGGGAAGTTCTTCAATAATGAGATAAGGCCATCTCAATGAATCTTTTGGGTGGTTGTAAACTCAATTTCAGTGACAGTATTTTTCTGAACTTACTGTTTAGAATCTTGGTACCTTATATGTATATATATTGTACAGACCAAGTATCTGATCAAAATAAATGACATGACAGCAATACTGTCACCAGGCTCTGTACATTTTAGAGCTGATTTTAACTGTAGCAGTTTTATGTGTCCCTGGCCAGAGATGTGTTGTTGACACCTCCCTTCCTGTGCAGAGTTGTTGGAGGAACTTGGGCCCCTGGGAATAGAGGCACCAAGCACTGGAGGGTGGAATTGTCTATAGCAGCAACGTTGCTGGGAGGACAAGCTTCCCTTCAGAGGAGGGCTGGCAGGAGTGGGATATCATTGTCAGGGTCCTGTAGGTGAGAAACGGGCTGCAGTATGAACTCTGCACCTTTCTCACATGGCCTAGGGCCTGTTCTAGGGTGTGCTTACCCTCCAATGCTACCTGCCTCTTCCTCTGCTCCCGTCTGCCTCATTGTATGACCTCTCTGTGCAGCCCTGGGCACCTCTTGTTCCAGGGTACCTGCCCCACCTCCTCTGCCATGCTCGCTTGTGTCCTCATCCTCAGAAAAGCCTGTGTGTCTTCAAAAAAAACTATAGCAGCTTTTTAATGCATAGTTACACGTGCTAAGAAATTGACCTAGGGGTTACTAAATGGGCATTTTATTCCACTGTATCCAGTTCAGTTGGGAATCAGCATATTGGGATTCATACTTCTCTGTCTCTTTCCCTGTCCTCTTAGATAGTACAGGCACCATCTGAAAGGATTTGAGTAAAATAGGTATAGGGAAGCTTCTTTTAAGAAAAACAGTAAGATGTAATTAACGTAAAATATAGTTTGTCATTTTTAAATACACAGTTCAGTAGTTCCTAATAAATTCATAGAGTTGTATAACCATGACCACAATCAATTTTAGACCATTTCATCATCCCCAGTAGGAACACAATACCCATTAGCAGATACTTCTCATTCCACCCAAATCCCCTTATACTAGATAACCACTGATGTGCTTTGTATTCTGTGGGTTTGTCTATACTGGACATTTCATATAAATGGAAGATTTTTTTGTGAATAGCTTCTTTAGTTAGTGTAAGTATAACAGTTATCCTTGTTGTAGCATATATCAATACTTCATTTCATTTGAGGGCCAAATGGTGTTCCATTGTATGGATATACCACATTTTGTTTATCCCCTCGATGATTAATGTTTACTTGGATTATTTATTTTTGACTCATAGGAATAATGCTGCTGTAGCTATTCATGTACTAGTTAATTTGTGAACATACTTGTATTTTCATTTCTCTTTGAACTATATCCAGCAGTGAAATGCATACTTTCTCCAGAAATAAGCTGAAAAATAAGAGGTCTTGCACTTCAGTCCCAAGAACTAGCAAGGCAAGCTAATTCCCTACTGTGTTGAGAATAAAAGACACCATTGGTAGTGGAAGTCCATGGGCTTGCATACTAGCCACAGTAAAGAGCCTTCACAATGGTACAACAACCAAGTGATACCAACACCTGTATTTTCAAGTTTGTGAAGGATTTCAGACCTATAATCTGATTTGATCCTTACAAGAGCCCTCTGGGATCTAGTATCCTAAGCCCACTTGTTTCAAATGATCAATGAGTCAACTGGGAAATTCTGACAATCAGTCAATATGAAGTCTCACAGTACAAACAACTCTTTCACAGTTTCAGTGTACTTCAGGAAGTATTTCAGTACACTACCGTTTATTTACATTTGATGACTAGATTTTGAAATGATATTTCTCACAAAATGTAGATTTCCTAAACAAATTAATAAATTAATTTGGAAACTATTCTTCAATTTAAAAGGTTCCTTTTATTTTGCTGGATAGATTCTATTTATAACTCCTTGATTTCAAAGTTAATTCACTACATGAGAAGTCTTTACAAATGTAACTTGGTGCAGTGATTGGCACAGCAGTTCAGATGCTGCTTGGGATACCTGCATCTCCTACCGGGGTGTCTAGTTTGAGTCTTGGCTCCTCTGCTTCTAATCCAGTTTTCTGCTAATGTGCACTCTGGGAGGCAGTAGATGATGGCTCAAGTAGTTGGTTCTCTGCCACCCATGTGGGAGAATAGACTGAATTCCAGGCTCCAGGCTTCAGCCTAACTTAGATGTTGCTGTTGCAGGCATTTTGGGACTGAACTGGCAGACAAAATCTCTCTCTCTGCCTTTCAAATAAAATGAAAGTAGTCTACAGTCATACCACCCTGAATGCACCAGATCTCATCTCATCTGGAAAATAAAATGAAAGTAAATAAAAATTCTTAAATAAAAATATAACTTCAAAATACTAGTTGAGAGCTCAAGAGATGGCTGTTTGTATAAATACAATAATAAATGCTCTTTTACTAATAAAAATTAATATTGTCTTTAAACTATATTAGTTTAAACTAAAAAGTAAGTATTTGCATGGAATATAACCTAACAGGAAACAGTGATTGGGACATTTTATGAGAACCCTACTAATAGGTCAAATTCTATTAAACCCATAGGAGATACCATCTTAAAAGTATGGAGTTTTTACTGAAAGGGTATATTTTAAATGACACCTTTAAAAAGTAAATTTAGAACAGCCAGCGCTGTGGCTCAACAGGCTAATCCTGGGTCTCCCATGTGAGTGAATGTCCCTAAGGATTAGGGCCATCCTCCTCTGCTTTCCCAGGTATGTAAGTAGGGAGCTGGATCAGAAGCAAGGTATCCTGGACTAGAGAACCTGCACCCATATGGGATACAGGTGCTGCAGGTCAGTGCTTTAACAAGCTGTACCACAGTTCTGGCCCTGCTACTTTTGTTTTTTAAAGAAACAATGAAAACAGTAAATTCTGTCTAAAAATGAACAATGCCAAAGCAGCTGTCTTGGAGACAGCCCAAATCTAGAGTCCAGAATCCCATTCTCCTGATTCATATAGTACCACAAGGTGGCAAGGCTAGGAAGACAAAACAAGCTGATACCCAGCGTCATAGTTCCAGGGGGTATCATCCATGGTCCTGCCTTGGTAAGGTGGCAGAACCAGAGAGGAAGTGCCAGGCAGAGAGAATAGTACAGCTAGCCAAAAAGGTGTGGGTAAAAATGATGGTCAAACATACTAGGCCATAAAGCAAGTCTCAGCAAATTAAAAAAAAAACTGAAATCATATCATGCTTCTTCCAGGACCACAATGGAATGAAGCTGGAAATCAGCAACTCAGGAATCCCTAGAGCATATGCAAACACATGGAGACTGAACAACATGCTCCTGAATGAACAGTGGGTTATGAAAGAAATCAAAAACTTTCTGGAAGCAAATGAAGATAACAACACAACATATCAAAACTTATGGGATACAGCCAAAGCAGTGTTAAGAGGAAAGTTTATAGCAATAGATGCGTACGTCAAGAAATTGAAAAGGCACCAAATAAATGATCTATCAATGCACCTCAAGAATCAAAAAAAATTACAGCAAACCAAACCCAAAACTAGTAGGAGAGAAATAATTAAAATTAGAGAAGAAACCAACAAAATTGAATCCAAAAAGACATTAAAAAGATCAGCAAAACAAAGAGCTGGTTTTTTTCAAAAAATAAACAAAACTGACACACCATTGGCCCAAATAACCAAAAAAAGGAGAAAGAAGACCCAAATCAATAAAATTAGAGATGAAAAAGGGAATGTAACAATAGACACCACAGAAATAAAAAGTCATCAGAAATTACTACAAAGAGTTGTATGCCAACAAACTGGGAATTCTATCAGAAATGGATAGATTCCTGCACACATATAACCTACCTAAATTGAACCATGAAGACACAGGAAACCTACACAGACCCATAACCAAGTCAGAAATTGAATCAGTAATAAAGGCCCTCCCAACAATAAAGAGCTCAGGACTAATGGATTCAGTACTGAATTCTACCAGACATTTAAAGAACTAACTCCAATTCTTCTCAAGCTATTCAAAATAACTGAAAGAAAGGGAATCCTTCCAAATTCTTTCTATGAAGGCAGCATCACCTTAATTCCTAAACCTGAAAAATATGCAGCAGAGAAAGAGAATTACAGACCAATTTCCCTGATGAACATAGATGCAAAAATCCTCAGTAAAATTCTAGCCAATGGAATCAAACAACACATTGGAAGGATCATCAACCTAGACCAAGTGGGATTTATCCCTGGAATGCAGGGATGGTGCAACATTTGCAAATCAATCAATGTGATATACCACATTAACAAACTGCAGAAGAGAAACCATATGATTATCTCAATAGATGCAGAGAAAGCATTTTATAAAATACAACAATGTTTCATGATGAAAACTCTAAGCAAATTGGGTATAGAAGGAACATTCCTCAATACAATCAAGGCAATTTATGACAACCCACAGCCAGCATTATATTGAATGGGGAAAGTTGGAAGCATTCCCACTGTTTCAGTACCAGACAGGGATGTCTACTCTCACTATTTCTATTCAATGCAGTACTAGAAGTTTTACCCAGAGTCATTAGGCAAGGAAAAGAAATCAAATGGATACAAATGGGGAAGGAAGAAATCAAACTATCCCTCTTTGCAGACGATATGATTCTTTATTTAGGAGATCCAAGAACTCCACTAAGAGCCTATTGGAATTCATAGAAGAGTTTGGTAAAATAGCAGGATATAAAATCAATACATAAAAATCAATAGCCTTTGTATACACAGACAACGCCAAAGCTGAGAAAGAACTTCTAAGATCAATCCCAATCAAAATAGCTACAAAAAAAGTCAAATACCTTGGAATAACCTTAACCAAAAATATCAAAGATCTCTATGATGAGAATTACGAAACTTTAAAGAAAGAAATAGAAGATAGCAAAAAATGGGGCCAGCGCCGTGGCTTAACAGGCTAATCTTCCGCCTTGCGGCGCCGGCACACCGGGTCCTAGTCATGGTTGGGGCGTGGGATTCTGTCCCGGTTGCTCCTCTTCCAGTCCAGCTCTCTGCTATGGCCCGGGAGTGCAGTGGAGGATGGCCCAAGTGTTTGGCCCCTGCACCCCATGGGAGACCAGCATAAGCACCTGGCTCCTGGCTTCAGATCAGCGCGATGAGCTGGCCACAGCGGCCACTGGAGGGTGAACCAACGGCAAAAAGGAAGACCTTTCTCTTTCTCTCTCTCTCACTATCCACTCTGCCTGTCAAAAAAAAATTATAAAAAAAAAAATGGAAAAACCTTTCATGTTCATGGATTGGAAGAATCAATATCATCAAAATGTCCATTCTTCTAAAAGCAATTTACAGATTCAATGTGATATCAATCAAAATACCAAAGACAGTCTTCTCAGATCTAGAAAAATAATGCTGAAATTCATATGAAGACACAGGAGACCTCAAATAGCTAGAGCAATCTTATACAACAAAAACAGAGCAGGAGGCATCACAATACCAGATTTCAGGACATACTACAGGGCAGTTATAATCAAAACAGCCTAGTACTGTTACAGAAGCAGATGGACAGATGGACAGACCAATGGAACAGAAACACCAGAAATCAATCCAAACATCTACAACCAACTTATATTTGCCCAAGAGGCAATTTTAAAATATAACCAATTTTATATTTTAAAATATAAACCAAATTTTAAAATATACACCAATTTCTGGAGCAAGGACAGTCTATTCAATAAATGGCACTGGGAAAACTGGATTTCCATGTGCAGAAGTATGAAGCAAGATCCCTACCTTACACTTTTACACAAAAATCCACTCTACATGGATTAAAGATCTAAATCTATGACCCGACACCATCAAATTATTAGAGAACATAGGAGAAACCTTGCAAGATACAGGCATAAGCAAGGACTTCTTGGAAAAGACCCCAGAGGCACAGGCAGTCAAAGACAAAATTAACACTTGGGATTGCATAAGATTGATTAGTTCTGTACTGCAAAAGAAAACAGCCAGGAAAATAAAGAGGCAACTGACAGAATGGGAAAAAATATTTGCAAACTATGCAACCAATAAAGAATTGATAACCAGAATCTACAAAGAAATCAAGAAACTCCACAACATCAAAACAAACAACCCATTTAAGAGATGGGCCAAGGAACTAAATAGACATTTTTCAAAAGAGGAAATCCAAATGGCCAACAGACACATCAAAAAATGCTCAGGATCACTAGCCATCATGGAAATGCAAACCAAAACCACAATAAGGTTTTACCTCACCCCGGTTAGAATGGCTTACATACAGAAATCAACTAACAACAAATGGTGGTGAGGATATGGGGAAAAAGGCACACTAACCCACTGTTGGTGAGAATGCAAACTGGTAAAGCCACTATGGAAATTAGTTTGGAGATCTTCAGAAACCTGAATATAGCCCTACCACACGAACTAGCCATCCCACTCCTTGGAATTTACCCAAGGGTAATTACATTGGCAAATAAAAGAGCTATCTGCACCTTAATTTTATTGCAGCTCAATTCACAATAGCTAAGACATGGAATCAACCTAAATGTCCATCAACTGAAGACTGGATAAAGAAATTATGGGATATGTACTCTATGTAATATTACACATTGGTTAAAAAAAAATTGAAATCCAGTCATTTGCAACAACATGGAGGAATCTGGAAAACACCATGCTGTCTTTAATGAGCTATATACTATGAAAATTAATGGTGGCCGGTGCCGTGGCTCAACAGGCTAATCCTCCGCCTTTCGGTGCCAGCACACCGGTTTCTAGTCCTGGTCGGGGCGCTGGGTCTGTCCCGGTTGCCCCTCTTCCAGGCCAGCTCTCTGCTGTGGCCCAGGAGTGCAGTGGAGGATGGCCCAAGTGCTTGGGCCCTGCACCGGCATGGGAGACCAGGAGAAGCAACTGGCTCCTGGCTTCGGATCAGCACGGTGCACCGGCCGCAGCGGCCATTGGAGGGTGAACCAATGGCAAAGGAAGACCTTTCTCTCTGTCTCTCTCTCTCACTGTCCACTTTGCCTGTCATAAAAAAAAAAAAAAGAACAAAAAAGAAAATTAATGGTAAAACTAGTCTTCAAATAGTACTTTATACTTTGTGTGTCTGTGTGGGTGCAAACTGTTGAAATCTTTACTTAGTATATAGTTGATCTTCTGTATATAAATATAAAGATAATTAAAAATGAATTTTAATGAAGAATGGGATGTGAGAGGGAGTAGGAGATGGGATGGTTTGTGGGTGGGAGGGTAGTTATGGGGGGGAAGAACTGCTATAATCCAAAAGTTGTACTTTCAACATTTATATTTATTAAATTAAAGTCTTCTATAAAAAAATCATGGTCAAAGTTAAAAATGCTGATAGGCAAAAATTAGTTAAAAGTTCACTGTATGACATATGTGTATCACACACAACAATTTCTCATTTTTTTCCAAAATATAGCTTTTTTTTCTTTTCAACTTTTTAAAATAAATATAAATTTCCAAAGCACAACTTTTGAATTATAATTTTAAAGAATTATTCTGGGCCATCAATGAAGGATGGGAGGAGACGACTTCCACTTTGCTTACTGCCCTATCTAAATACTGACAGTCTGTGGACTCAAAAGGCTTCCATAGGCTTGGCAGCTCATGTCAAGAGCCTCAGGTTGGCGACCAGCACTGTGGCATAGTGGGTAAAGCCACTGCGTGCAGTGCTGGCATCCCATATGGATGCTGGTTTGAGACCTGGCTGCTCCACTTCTGATCCCACTGTCTGCTATGGCCTGGGAAAGCAGTAATGGCCAAAGTCTTTGGGCCCCTGCACCCATGTGGGAGACCCAGAAGAAGCTCCTGGCTTCTGGCTTTGGATAGTCACAGCTCCAGCTGTTGTGACCAATTGGGGAGTGAACCAGTGGATGGAAGACGTCTCTCTCTCTGCCTCTCTCTTTCTCTCTCTCTCTGTAACTCTGACTTTCAAATAAATAAATAAATAAATATTTAAAAAGAAAAAGAGCCTCAGATGATCACTGACTTCATAAAAAAGAGTGCTAATTATTAAATTAACAACAGGAGTCACTGTACACTTATTCCCCATGTAGGAGCTCTGTCCTTAATGAATTGTACTATGAGAATTAACTGTAAAACTTGTTTTCACACAGTACTTTATACTTTGTGTGTGGGGGTGCAAACTGCTGAAATCTTTACTTAGTATGGAGTTGGTCTTCTGTATATAAAGTTAATTAAAAAACAAATCTTAATGAAGAATAGTATGGGAGAGGGAGGAGGATGTGGAACAGGAGAGGGGGTGGGAGGGCGGATATGGGGGAAAGAACCAATATATTCCTAAAGCTGTACCTATGAAATTTGTATTCATTAAATAAAAGCTTTCTTAAAAAAATAAAAATAAAAAATTATTCTATTAATTTACTGTCCTCTTTTTTCTTTTTGAGAAGAATATAAAAGAATGGGGAGGCCAGTGCTGTGGTGCAGCGGATTAAGCTGTAGTTTACAGTGCCGACTTCTCATATGGGTACTGGTTCCAGTTCTGGCTGCTCTGTTTCCGATCCAGCACCCTGCTAAAGGCCTGGGAAAGCAGCAGAAGATAGTCCAAGTATTTGAGCCTCTGAATCCAAGTATGAGACCCAGATGAAGCTTTTGTTTCCAGCTTCAGCATGGCACAGCCCTGGCCAACAGATGAACCAACAGATGAAGATCTTTCTCTCTGTCTCTCCTCTTTGTAACTCTAGAATAAATAAATCTTTTTTTTAACTTTTATTTAATGAATATAAATTTCCAGTATACAGCTTATGGATTACAATGGCTTCCCCTTCCCATAATTTCCCTCCCACCCGCAACCCTCCCCTCTCCCGCTCCCTCTCCCCTTCCATTCACATTAAGATTCATTTTCAATTCTCTTTATATACAGAAGATCAATTTAGTATACATTAAGTAAAGATTTCAACAGTTTGCACCCACATAGAAACACAAAGTGAAACATATTGTTTGAGCATTAAATCACAATGTACAGCACATTAAGGACAGAGATCCCACATGAGGAGCAAGCGCACAGTGGCTCCTGTTGTTGACCCAACAAATTGACACTCTAGTTTATGGCACCAGTAACCACCCTAGGCTGTCGTCATGAGTTGCCAAGGCTATGGAAGCCTTCCAAGTTCCCCGACTCTTATCATATTTAGACAAGGTCATAAAAGACAGGGTGAGGATAGTAACCAATGATCCTAAGAGTGGCATTTACCAGGTCTGAACAATTATACAGCATTAAGTGGGGAAGAGGACCATCAGTACACACAGGTTGGGAGTAGAGCCATTGGTGGTAGAGTAGAGGTTATGATTACAAAGGAATGAGGCCCAAGTGCACTAGACAGGGTCTAGAACAAAGGACAGAGTCATTATTAGAGGAGCAAAGAAAGGTGCTGTCTGAGCTACAATTAAGTTTTCTGATTGAGAGGCAAATAGAACCTGATAGAAGGGGCTTGATAATAATCTGGTGGGCTTTAGGCCTTGTAAGTTAAGAGGCCCAGACCTATCTATCTCTTCACATGGGGTACATCCTAAGGGAGGTGTGAACCTCCTAGGGGAAGGCACTCTGTTGACTTTCATTACTTGGCTGGCCTGGGAGGAGAGCTGGCCAGGTAAAGGCAGGGGGCATCTCTAACAAGAAATTTACAGTTCTGCCTGCAATGTTGCTGACCCTACTTGACCATCCCCTCAGCTGCAGTGGTCACTTTGGAAGTTGGGCTGAGTGAAGGGCTTTTCAGCTTGGAGCCAATAAGATCTGTGGCTCTGACCTGGGTATCCTTCGACTCCAGGGCAGGTCCATTTCCAGTGACCCAACTCTTGGCAGAGCTGCCAGGGCTCTTCACAAGCTGACTTCTGCTGAAGCCCAGACTTACCACATTGAAAGCCACTGCAGTGGACTGGCTTGTTGGGTCTCCTTGAGGGCAGATCACTGTACAGATCAGCCATTAATAGGCCTGCCACCCATTGCTTCTGATGCCTAGCTTTCTTTTCCTCCTGGTTTGTGTTAAAGCAGACCAGAGGATGCAAGTCAAGGGAGTGCCCGTGTCCCATCTCTAATCTTCGGTGGCCTGAACTACAAGTCTATGGTCACAGGCATGTTCTGTAGTAGTTTTTCTAAGGTAGACAATGCCCATGAGGAAAATTATATTCTCACTTTAAAACTTTCTTTCCCTTTGGTCTGAAAGGGAGGTTTTTTTTTTTTTTTCTACTTACTGTATACTTCGCTGATGGCGAAGTGAATCTAGCTATGAGATTATTATTTAAGCTCTTATTTTGGCTATGCTATTACAGAAAAATGTTAGCCATCTCTTATAAGGTCTAAAGATTAAATTGTGCGTCCTACAGATTCCTTCATAATAGAATTAGTTCCCTACCTTGAAGAGAATAGAGAAATGAAAGAACAAGTTGGGCTTAGAATAGAGAAATGAGGGAGCAAGTCCTAGATCACTTGCTGACAATAGCAATATTACATGAATACTTAGCAAACCGTTTCGACCCTTAGATAAGAACTTAATAAAACATTTACCAGAAGGTCCAATGCCTTCTATAAATTTTAAGAATCATGTATTTGAAAACACCTCTTAAATATCTAAGATGGTGTAGTTTGTTTAACCAGTAAACTTAAGCACAACCATATAAAATGTTTTTAGTTTCTTTCTACCAACAAGTTTAAAACATATGATACACAGATTCAGGTCACACAAATTAAAACGTATCTTTGATTGATTTTAGCAGCTTAAATTTATGGACAATCTTATCTAAAAGCCATTTAAAATAAAACTCTTAATAAAATTTCCCCATGTGGACATACAATATGTACGCACATATAACATAGCATAATAGACCAATATCAAAATCCAAAATATCTGGTTGAACTAAGATTCCTTAAAATCATGACATAACATAGACCAAATTTGATCATTGTTACAAGGTGATTATTCAAGTCTTTGAAAATAAGCACATAGTTAAATAACCCATAGCTCTTAATAAAAATTCAGCTGTTTTTGAACAATTAGAATTTAACAGACATCAAGAGAACATAATAGATTACTTTAACACATTGCTCTAACAGTGCATCAGAGTTTAATTCTATGTCAAAGAGAAATTGAGCTTCCTGTGATCTTTTGCTGTGAGGTTTCCTTCCTTTACCTTCTTTCATATTGGTGACCATGTTTCTGTGTTTCTGTGTGTAACACATCTTTAAGCATCTTTTGCAGGGCAGGATGAGTGGCAACAAATTCTTTCAGATTCTGTTTGCTATGAAAAGTCTTAATTTCACCTTCAATCACAAATGAGAGCTTTGCAGGATATAATATTCTGGGCTGGCAGTTTTTCTCTCTTAGTACCTGGGCTATGTCTCGCCATTCCCTTCTAGCTTGTAGGGTTTCTGATGAGAAGTCTGCTGTGAGTCTAATTGGAGATCCTCTGAGAGTAATCTGACGATTCTCTCTTGCACCTTTTAGGATCTTTTCTTTATGTTTCACTGTGGTGAGTTTGATTATGATGTGTCGTGGTGAGGATCTCTTTTGGTCATGTTTATTAGGGGTTCTATAAGCTTCCTGTACTAAGATGCCTCTGTCCTCCAAACCTGGGAAATTTTCTGCTAGTATCTCACTGAAAATACCTTCTAATCCTTTCTCCAAGTTAATAACAAATAAGTTCTGTGCTAAAATGCAAAGAAAAAGTGGTTTGTTTTTAATTCTAAATTGTAAACTTCTAACTCCTAAGAGACAAAAATCTTATCACAAGAAGTTTAAACAATCAAAACCTTAAAAATCGCTTGTTTTGGGGACACTGTCACCCCCAGAATGGCTGCTCTGAACAACATATTTGGGGACTTTTCATCGCTTTTTGAACAAGGACACTGGGCATCCTTGTGCATTCACTATTGCAGCATGGTATTTATGTCTCAGTGTTATATGCACTGGAATGTTTATCACTTCACATTTCCAAGTACAAAGATTGGTGTTACAGAAGTGCGTAACTTACCCCAGTCCAAAAGATTTTTTTCTTTTATCCTTTTTTAAAAAAGATTTATTTATTGGAAAGGCAAAGTGACAGAGTAAGAAAAAGAAGTCTTCCATTTGATGGTTCACTTCCCATATGGTTGCAACATCCAGGGCTAGGCCAGGCCATAATCAGGAGCCTGGAACTCCATTTTGGTTTCCAATGTGAGTTGCAGGGGCACAAGTACTTAAGCCATCTTCCACTGCTTTCCCAGGCACAATAGCAAGGAGCTGGATCAGAAGCAGAGCAGCCAGGGCTTAAAACTCGCATTCCAGTAGGGGATGCTGGTATCACAAGTGCAACTTAACCCACTGTATCAGCTTCAGAGTATCATATCTAAGTGATATACACTTTTTTTTTTTTTAAAGATTCATTTATTTATTTGAAAGTCAGGGTTACACAGAGAGAGAAGGAGAAGCAGAGAGAGAGAGAGAGAGAGAGAGAGAGGTCTTCCATCCACTGGTTCACTCCCCAGTTGGCCACAACAGCTGGAGTTGTGCCTATCTGAAGCCAGGAGCCAGGAGCTTCTTCTGGGTCTCCCACATGGGTGCAGGGGCCCAAGGACTTGGGCCATCCTCCACTGCTTTCCCAGGCCATAGCAGAGAGCTGGATTGGAAGTGGAACAACCGGGACTTGAACTGCACCCATACGGGATGCTGGCACTGCAGGCAGCGGCTTTACCTGTTACGCCACAGCGCCGGCCCCTAAGTGATATACTCTTTTTTTTTTTTAAAACTTTTATTTAATGAATATAAATTTCCAAAGTACAGCTTATGGATTACAATGGCTTTCCCCCTCTAACTTCCCTCCCACCCGCAACCCTCCCCTTTTCCGCTCCCTCTCCCCTTCCATTCACATCAAGATTCATTTTCAATTCTCTTTATATACAGAAGATCAGTTTAGTATATATTAAGTAAAGATTTCAACAGTTTGCATCCACATAGAAACACAAAGTGAAAAATACTGTTTGAGTACTAGTTATAGCATTAAATCACAATGTACAGCACATTAAGGACAGAGATCCTACATGAGGAGTTAGTGCACAGTGACTCCTGTTGTTGCCCAGTCCAAAAGATTTAAAGATTGTCCTCAGCATCTTAAAGTTTTGTGCTTTTTATACTTGGCAAATGTTAATGCCAATAGTTCCTAACACAGGTCTAAAGCACTGAATGTACCATATCATTCATTGCTTGGTTACATTAGCTCCCTGGTTCTTCCTGTAGGCCACTGCTAATCCCTTAGAAATAAGGAGTCTGGCACCACTGGCACAACCAAAGTGGCATTACAAGTCTTTGCGCAAGCCAGAGCAACTTCTCTGCCAAAATCAGCTTAACCTAGACTTTGTTGAATTGACTGTTGCCATCCTAATGTCTGCCTGTATGAGGCTGTTCACCAATACAAGTATATCTGCCCTTGGCTGACAGCTGACTTTCTCTGACTGACCACGTGCTTGCGTGCTTGCTTGTTTCCTTGCCTTTGAAGGCTATCCAACGAGTGTACACAATTCTTCAGGAAGAGTACTGCTTAAAAAAAAAAATTGCTGTAAAGAGATGGGGAAGAGTAGGGAACACAGGAGTGGCCAGGCTGGACGACTAAAGTCTAAATGAGGGAAGACTTCTTTATGAAGTATCAATCTGACTTTGTGATCAAGTGATGCAATACAGAAATTTTATAAAAGGGAAGAATTGTTTGATACTCAACTGTGAAAGAAGTACTTCAAAGGCTTCTCGATTTGCATATTTAAAGTTCCTAAGATTATGGCCTTTCCTCTCTTTTGGTTGTATGGCAAACTGTTTTAATCCACAGTTGTATCTTATTGTTCTATTAAAACTGTATTCTTCAATCTATCAATAAATACTTGTGGTTAAAAAAAAATATCAACTCCTGGATGAGAAAGTACTCTTAAGGTGTTGTCACCAGAGGGACCATTTCCAAGTACCAGTATACAAGAAAACCCAATATAACATCCCCACCAAGCACTGTGAGTGGGCTCCTTGCTTCTTCCACCCCTCAGGTCTCTCCCAGGGATCGAAAGTTTTCAACTTTTCTTTTGTAGTGCTACTATAATATATATAAGTTTTAAAGGTATAAAAATTGGTATACATTTAACATTTCATTATTTGATCCTAAAGTGTAGGAATAAAGCACAATGCTCAAAAAAGAACATCCTGGACCTGGTGTGTGGTGCAGCAGGTTAAAGCCCTGGCCTGAAGCACCAGCATCCCATAAAAGTGCCAGTTCAAGTTCTGGCTGTTCCACTTCTGATCCAGTCCCCTGCTAATGCTAATGGGAAAGCAGTGGAAGATGGCCCAAGTCCTGGTGCTCCTGCACCCACATGGGAGACCTGAAAGAAGCTCCTGGCTCTTGGCTTCAGTTTGGCTCCAGCTATCATGGCCATTTGGGGAGTGAACCAGTGGATGGAGGACCTCTCCCTCTCTGCCTCTACCTCTCTCTGTAACTCTGTCTTTCAAATAAATAAAATGAATCTCTAAAAAATAAAAATAAAATCTGGAAAATTTATTAAAAAACGAGAACATCCTATTTTAGGAGTCTCATGGCATCAATTTCCTTTCTTAAATATGTTCCAGGAAATAAATAATAAAATCTCTTAAATAATCTCTTAAAATAGCTCATAGTGATATCCGTGACCTCAGTTCTGGGTTTCTTATTGGTAGGAGGTTTAAAGGTAGATCTCTGTGGAATAAATGAGGCCTTCTACAGTCATTCCAATTACAGCCAATTGTATCACAGAAGATTTGTTCTATGCATGGCATCCCGTCATAGCCATAGTTTCTGCTCTTGGAGAGCTAGACATCTACAAAGTAGGAAGACAGGATAAACCCATGCAGCTCTTACATTATGCAGAATATGACAAGTGTTATATGAAGAGCACTAGCTAAAAAAATTATATATATAAGGGTTCAAACACTGGAGAGAGCCCAGCCAGCTGGAAAGAATCAGTGGAGACTTCATGAGGAAGTGGAATCTGAGAAGTCTTAAATGAAGAGTGAAGACATTCCAGGCAAAGGGTGGGTGGAAATACCAGGTTCATTAACTGGGCCACAGAATGAATAGCGGAACAACAGAAAATGTATCTGAAAAAGTTGTGTGAGGGAAATCTTCATATGTATACTGGGAAGCAGGCTCTACTCTTGTATTCCATAAGTTACCAACTGAAATTTTTAAGCAGACAAGCAATATGGCTAAAGCTATGCTTCTTCTTCTTCTTCTTTTTTTTTTTTAAACATTTATTCATTTATTTCAAAGTCAGAGTTACACAGAGAAAGAAGCAGAGACAGAGATACAGACATTCCATCTTCTGGTTCACTCCCTAATGACAGGGGCTGGGCCAGGCTGAAGCCAGGAGCCAGGAGCTTCTTGTGGGTCTCCCACATGGGTGCAGAGGCCCAAGGCCTTGAGCCTTCTTCCGCTGCTTTCCCAGGTGCATTAGCAGGGAGCTGAGTCAGAAGTGAAGCAGCCAGGACTTGAACTAGCACCCAAATGGGATGCCAGCAATGTAGACGGCAGCTATGCCACAGTGCTGGTCCCAAAGCTATGCTTCTTAATGGGGCTGTGGCAATACTAGACATAGGACCTAAAGTGGCTAGCATAATGAAGAACTCTGAAGTGGACACATAACTAGGTAGAGGCCACTGCAGTGGTTCAGGAGAAAGGTAAAAAATGTAGCTGTGGAAACAGAAAAGAAAGGAAAGCCAAGACCTACTATGGAGGACTGAAGCACTTCTAAGCTGGTATTCAATGTTTACAAGAAGTGAATTCATTAGGGCAAAATACATCATGACTTCTCTGTTTCTTGGGGATCAGCGATCTGACAGATCTTTACAGATCTGACAAATCAACTCCTCTGTAGATGAGAATTTTGGTGAGAATCCTCCCTCTTTGCAAGATGTTGGTTTTACAGCTTGAGAAGAATGAAATTAAGTGTGGTGGAGTTCAAGTCAGGCCTTGTCTGGCTAAGAGAAAATGAGATTAGAGGAGAGTGGTACTGTGGGCTAAAGACACATAGAGGGGGGCTAGTTTGCTGCAAAGCAGCATCAGCCACTCTTACTTTCTGCTTCTCCACACATGGAACAGAGAAGGGGTGAATCTGATGCACGGGGGTCTAGTTCTGCAGGCTGTACAATTCAGGGGATGAAGCAAGGGCTTTTTCACACTTCCAGGGTGGTGTCAGAGTGTTAAGGTGGAGGAGGCCTCAGCCCTAATTAACTGATTGGGCCTTCTGGCTTGGCTTCCTTCCCCCTCTTTACAGGCTGTTGTGTGGTTAAAGACCTTGAGATGGAATTATTTTAATAATGAAAAGTTCAGTGCAAGGCTGCTTTAAATCCCGGATGGCCCATGAGCTGTTGAACACCAAGCCCAGTGGCAGAGGTGGCAGATCTGGACAGCAGCTTTGACCCTCCATGCTTCCTTATGATCATGCCTTTTCTTTTTTGCACCTAGGTCTGTGGCTTCCTAAGACAGCCTCTCCATCTCAATATTTTGAATTGCATTCAGACTTAGGGAAAATATGCAAGAATTCCTTTGTAATCTTGACCTAGATTCATGAACAGCAAGCCTTCTGTCACATTTGCTTTGCCACTCTCTCCGAAGCAGATCATGGTCATGGTAGTTAGCATTGTTATAAATATTTTTGAATGTACTTATAGTTTAGGAAGGTCACAGATAACAAAACCTTTCAGGAAATTTCATATTGATACAATGCTACAATCTAATAGGCAGTTCTTGTTCAAATCTTACCAGTTGTCCTAATGTCCTTTAAAACACTTCTTTTCCAATTCAGGATTATAATTGTGTCTGGTACCAGTGTCACTTTGTTTTAATTAATTTATTTGAAACAGCAACATAAAGAGAGAGAATCAGAGAGAGAGAGAGAACGACAGAGAGAGACAGAGATTACTTAGTTCCCATCTGCTGGTTCACTCTCTACATGCTTGAAACATCCAGGGCTGGGCTGGTACTGAAGCCAGGAACTGCTAATACAATCTAGGTCTCCTATGTGGATGGCACAGACCTAACACCTATTGCCTCCCATGATGTACATTATCAGAAAATTGGAATCTGAAGTGGAGCAAGGGAGCTGGCATCATGGTAGAGTGGGTTAAACTGCCACTTGTGATACTGGCACTCCATATCTGAATGATCATTCAAGTCTCAACTACTCCACTTCCAATCCAGCTCCCTGTTAATGTGCCTGGAAAGGTGGAAGATGGCCCAGGCACTTGGGTCCTTACCATGGAGTTCTGGAGTTCTGGGTTCCTAGCTTTGGCCCAACTAAGCCATTTGGGGAGTGAACTAGTGAGCAGAAAATCTCCCTCTTTTTATTTATTTATTTGAAAAGCAAAGTTACAGAGAGAGAGGGAGAGAAAGAGATCTTCCATATGCTGGTTCACTCTCCAGATGGCTGCAATGGCTGGAGCTGGGCCAGGGTCAAAGCCAGGAGCCAAGAGTTTCCTCTGGATCTCCCACATGGATACAGGGGCCCAGGGACTTGAGCCATCTTCTGCTGCCTTCCTAGGCATGTTAGTAGGGAGCTGATCAGAAGTGGAGCAGAGAGGACTCAAACTGGCGCTGATATGGGATGCTGGTGCTGCAGACAGTGGCTTTACCAGCTATGCTGCATTGCCAGCCCTGAAAATTTCCCTCTTAAAAAAAAAGAATAAAGAAAAAGTGGAGCAAGTACTTGAACCCCAGCACTCCAATAATGGTATTTAGATGTCCCAAGTGGCATCTTAACTACTACACCAAATGCCTAGCCATCTGTAATTTTCATATGGCAGAACTCCCAGCTATACCTATCTGTAGCCATTGAGCAGATAAGTAAATATAAGTTTTGTTTTGTTTTTGTATATTGCACACATGTATTTAACAATACAATTTTATACAGAATGCTAAGAGTACTTTTCTTTGTATTTTACAGAACAGATTGAAAAAATATGGACTTTTTTTTAAAAACAATTTTCTTTTGGCTTCTTCTGGGTCTCACACGTGGGTGCAGGGGCCCAATGACTTAGGCCATATTCTACTGCTTTCCTAGGCCATAGGAGAGAGCTGGATTGGAAGTGGAGCTGCCAGGACTCGAACTGGTGTTCATATAGGATGCCGGCACTGCAGGTGGCAGCTTTACCAGCTATGCCACAGCACCAGCCCTGTGGAGCTTCTATTAATATTGAAACCACAGTACATCCAAATCTCCTAAATAGATGTATTACAATTTATTTAGAATTTAAAGGCTTATTGGCAATAATCAGGGGAAGAAAAAGAGTAAGCTTATTTTGCATTACTTGACTGAAAAATAATTGCTATGTCCAAATAACTAAATAGAAGGAGTCACTGCCAAAGGAAGACAAAGGGCCACTGTCATTGCCTCCCTTCCATCATGTTCGCCCTTGGTCAGAGCAGTCCTGGCAATGGATTGTTCCCTAGGGCATAACACAAAAGACTATGAAGCTCACCTACCACAACCAGGGCAGTGAGCTGAAGCACCTTGTTTGGCCTCACCAATAAACTCACAGTAAGTCCAAAAAGCAGTGAGCAAACATTCTCTGCATGCAGGGGATATATAAGTTATATCAGGGGATACAGTGCTATAAGGGATACTGGCCCATCTGCCTTTAATGTGATTGCATGTTATAAAGACCTTAGGAGACAAGTAAACTCTCAAAGTTACTATTTTCATTATTACTATTGTTTCTATTTGGTTTCTGACTTTGGTGCCAAAAACAGTACAGATCTAATATCCATTACTCATTCAGCACATTTATTACATGATTTCCTGCTGTCAGGCTGTGAGCCAGGGCACATGCCAGGCACTCAGTCTATCTTCCTCTGTGGGGAACACTCCCACATCTCTAGCTATGAAAATTCATTCCTGAATATAAGTTAAACTGAATTATTATGGAGATAGAGAATCACAAAAATAGCTTACTAACTTGATAAACACCAAAATTTTTTAGCATGAAAATATAGTTGGCAATTTTCCAGGTTTAAATTGGATATCAAAATTTGAGGGCTTTCTCTGGAGCTCTCTCTAGGTGAAACTCCAACTGCATCCCATTCTTATCCCAACACTCTCTTAAACACACTTTTAAGCCTATACATGAGCCCTTTGATTAAAGTGCATATATCAGATGACATACATAAAAGGAAAGATCAAAGTTTTTCAATCATGATGTCCCTCAATGAGCTTACAGCAGTGATTATTAATTTTATTTTAGGCCATAGAACCCTGTGACAATCAGATATAAAGGGCTTTTTTTCCTAAAAAAAAAAAGGGACATACATATCATTTTCCTATAATTTCCTCAAGATTAGATAATAATATTATTCATTGTTCCCTGTCTTATCTCTGGAGTCCAACTCTTTTTTTTTTTTTTTTGACAGGCAGAGTGGATAGTGAGAGAGAGAAAGACAGAGAGAAAGGTCTTCCTTCCGTTGGTTCACCCCCCAAATTGCCGCTGTGGCTGGCGTGCTGCGCTGATCCGAAGCCAGGAGCCAGGTGCCCCCTCCTGGTCTCCCATGCAGGTGCAAGGCCCAAGCACTTGGGCCACCCTCCACTGCCTTCCCGGGCCACAGCAGAGAGATGGACTGGAAGAAGAGCAACCAGGACAGAACCCGGGTGCTGGCGCCGCAGGCAGAGGATTATTCAAGTGAGCCGCGGTGCGGGCTGGAGTACAACTTCTTATTCACCTCCTTCAGGGATAATCTGTGCGATCTCTGCCCAAGACAGACTACTAGTTCCTTGGGGATGGCAGTTACCCACCAGAGTTGGCAGAGAACAATGTGGGGCCACAAACAGCACTTATTCAGGGCTTATCAGAATCAAGAACGGTAGTTAGCTTGTCCTGTTTTGAGAGTGGAGTGGCTTCACATTTCTTACACTGCCGTTTTTCTATTATCTCCATTGAATGGTAGGAAATAAAAGAGGTAAGTTAATAGAAGTGACATAATATAAGTAGCGAAGAAAAAACATGGAGAAGCTTGCTTTAAAATAAATAATTGTCCAAAGACACAGAAGGTAGGAATAATATTTTTTTTCTGAAATAAGATAATTCCAAGAATAAAATGGAAACACAAACACACACACACACACAAGATAAAAACAAGACAAAACAAAAAAAATCAGGAAGCTGTAGCCTGGAACGGGAATTGCATTGTCTCTAAAGCTGAGTCAGGAAGAACAAGGAAGCCCGGATTAGCCCCTTGGCCTAGACAACACCTACATTGGAGGGGCCAGAGGGCCCTGTCCATACTGAGAGTGTTCAAACATAGGCAGTTTTGCCTTCCCATACACACTGTCATAAATTAGACATTTGACACTTATTTATGAATGCATTTCATTCTTTCCCCTTTGCATATTTTCAAGACTTAACCCTACCTGTCAAACTACCTTCTAAATTCTCAATATAGGGACAAGGTCCACATTGATAATTCTGACATAATTTGTTGCCCAAATAAACTATCAATCAAGTGGAAATTGTATAGAGCTAGGATTGAATAAGGAAAATAGAAACACTTCTTTAAAAATGGCTGCCATGAGGACTCAGTTAGGGAAGCAGCAAAAACCCAAGAGTGCTGAGGTTGGAGGAATCACGGAGGTAAGCCCTCCTCACTATCCTGCTAACTTCATTCTTCAGGAAACATCTCTGAGGTCTATATCTGAGCTCAATGCCATACTGGTACCCTGTAGAAACCTCTTTTTACAATATTTCTTACTTGTGGTTGCCTGTCTAGTTATTTCTGTCCCTTGCTATGAGGAAGCTAAGTAGCAGATCAGTGTCCCAGCACTTGTGTACCTTGTACAGAACAGTTATTGCCTAAGTGTTTGCTGTCCCTGTACATGTGAACAGAAAGCAAAGACAGAGAGGAAATGGCTTTGTCAAGAGGTGAAGTACTGAGAAACTGTAAGACTTACAGAACATTGAAGAGAATAGGAGCCCCACAGGATACAATGAAAGAGGGTAGCAATGTGAATTAAGGGGTGCCAGGGGCTTTGGAAAAGATTGAAGTACATAAATGTTTGGGAGGAGATTTCAAAGGGGAGTAGTAAAGCCTAAAAGGTAGAACTGCTACTTACAAACAGTATAGGATTACTGAACGACATCAGCAACTGGAGGGAGGGAGTGTCTACTTTAGGTACAAACACCCACAACTTGTACCATTATAAAAACATCCAATTGAAGGTGATAGAAACTGGGACAGGGACAATTATCCAAAAACATTTATTTATTAGTAGAGTAATGTATGACAAATAGTGGCTTTAGCCTGTATTAGAAGTGATACTATCATCCATTTGCAATTATTCAGAAGAAGGCAGATCACTATCATATCTAAACATAGATGGTCACTCTAAGAATGAAGAATAAGAATTAACAACTCTACCATCCCCACAGACTTCCCCTTAACCAACTAGAAATGGTCCTTTTTTAATTTTTTTAACTCTAACTCTACCATTTGGGGCAAGTCATATTGAGCATGTCCCAAATTGTACATCTCCTTCCTTCTTATTCCCACTCTTGTATTTAACAGGGATCACTTTTCATTTAAATTTAAACACCTAAGAATAATTGTGTGTTAATTAAAGAGTTCAACCAATAGTATTAAGTAGATCAAAAAATACTAAAAGGGATAAAGTATTAAGTTGTTCATCAACAGTCAGGACAAGGGCTCAATATATAGCATCAACCTTGTAGATCACATTATCAGTCTAGTCATTAAAAATTGTTTTCCTCCCTTCACTGTTACTTTTTCACATTGTATTCAGTCTGTACATTCATGCTACACAGAGGCAGCACAAACACTCAAGCAGGCACACTAAGCTAGGAGCTGGAAATACAGTGGCAAGCAAAACACACAGTGCCCTGGAGTAGCTACTTTTTCAGCAAGCACAGTTCTGGTGCTTGCTGGGGCTTGGTCTTCAGCCACACAAATGATTTCCACAGGCCTCTGGGGACTTAAGGCTTCAGATTTGCACATACAACCATCTCCCATTAGTTGCCTACAGATAGAATTTTATGACCATAAAATCTCAACTTTGCCTATTTTCTGGTCATCCTAAGTTAAAACAATTTCGTAAGTCTCTTTTTTATTCTATAATATTTGGAAAATCTTCAAATATACAGCAAAATTGAAACAATTTTACAGGAAACACCAGTACACCCACCAAGTGGATGTCAGCATTCACATTTTTATTATACTTTAACACATACCTTTTCCTCTAGGCACCCATCAATAAAACTTATGTTTAATGTACTCCAAAGTAAAGGCATCAGTGTACATCTCCTTTAAATAGTTTAGTTTGCATATAATTAACTGGAGTTCAATATTTTACAATTTTCTTTTCTTTTTTTTTTAACAGGCAGAGTGGATAGTGAGAGAGAGAGAGAGAGAGAGACAGAGAGAAAGGTCTTCCTTTTTGCCGTTGGTTCACCCTCCAATGGCCGCTGTGGCCGGCGCATCTTGCTGATCTGAAGCCAGGAGCCAGGTGCTTCTCCTGGTCTCCCAAGTGGGTGCAGGGCCCAAGGACTTGGGCCATCCTCTACTGCCTTCCTGGGCCATAGCAGAGAGCTGGCCTGGAAGAGGAGCAACCGGGATAGAATCCGGCGCCCCGACCGGGACTAGAACCCAGTGTGCTGGCGCCACAAGGCGGAGGATTAGCCTGTTAAGCCACGGTGCTGGCTAATATTTTACAATTTTCATAAGGTAAATTTTACTTACATTGAAATGCACACATTTTAAGTGAATGTTCATTGAATTTTAACAAATGTACACTGGCAGTATAACCCAAGCACCCATCAAGATGTAGAACAAGTCCTACAAATACCTTCAAATTTCTTTAAATTCTCTCTTTCACCATTAATCTTGTAACTAAAGAGATACATTGTAATTCAACAGTTTTTACTTACCATATACAAACAAATGTTAAATTATATACCTGTTTCCCTAGAGTTCTCTCATAAACCCCAAAATTCCTACCTGAAATGACCAGCAAATAGCACTATATCTTAACAGCAGCCACAACAATGTGACAAGCACTTCAGTCAGATGATAACAGCAGTAAGCATATTCTGAAGAGTAATGCCACAAGGTTCTAGCACAGGAAGTTCTTGTCTTATCCTTCAAGAAAGAGCCTTTGCTCTTCCTGCGATTACCATCCATACTACTAAGTAATCCCATGTTGGCAGCTGGCTTCGGGTGGTGACTCTACCAACTAACTTGGATGAACTTGCTAATATCCCTAACTTTGCTGTTACATGCCATCAGAAAAATACTGACAGTTAATAAAATTAGCTTTAAAGCCTCTAAGGCTTGGGCATCAAATGGCACTGTGAACATGTGAGCTACAGTTCTCTTCTGATAAATGAAGCTGTTTCCAAAGCAAAGATCAATTGCCATAAAGGACTGAAGAAGAATCATCTTAAAGAGTGCCAGGAATCAGATGCGTGGATCCTCCTTGCTGCATCAGGTGGCCTGCATGGAAACTACCAGGCTCTGTGCCTCTTCCTACCTCTCAGCTGTGCCCCACAAAAGCTCTGAAGTCCCAGCTAGGCCACAGGGGAGCATATATAGGCCACCCATCTGCTGATCACTGACAGAAGTAAGAACACTTGATCCCAGTTTCTACATTTTCAGTTTATGTGAACAAAGCTGTTTACCATTCTGATATTTGACGTCATCTACCAGCTACCCACTAACATTATCTGTTACAGCAGAATGCTTGGAATTTCCTCATCTGTAAGAGCTGGAAAGTTTCAAGTAAAGACCTTACATTTTAATAAAATGGTGCACGTTGTTACATCTAGGGATTCAGGACACAGTGATCTAATCAAACATTTAATACGCAGTAGGAGACAACAGATATGGCCTTTAATCAATTCTATGGATACTACATGGATACATATAAATAAAGTAGCTGCTTAAATTGCTTTCTTCCTTATCTACTTTGGATACTAAATCCATCTTGTCTTTTCTTTATATTAACCTCTCAACCTTCAGTAACTAACACTGTGCCTGACACCAGGCACCTAGGCACATAAATGTAGGTATTTTGATTCATTAGACAAATAGCAGTAAAAGAGGGGAAGAAAGTCTCCAAGAAATTATTTTACTTTTTATTTCATCATAAGTCTCAAATGAGATGAATTTATTTATTTTTTTTAGGTTGGTGGCTAAATCTCTTTTTGCTGTGATTCATTTTAAAGTCTGAAGCATAGTCAGACAAAAGACCTTGGAATCTGAAACATCTTAAACATTCTGCCTTAAAGCCAGATAATTTAACCAAGCATCATTTAAAGAACAAACCAAGAGAAATTGGGTGGTAAATAAAGAACCATCACAGTCCTCCTAGCTCTATGGGATTGTTCAGTTTAACTAGATGCTGCTCAGCTTTTCAACACAGCTATTCTTATTTTTTAAGTTGGTAAATCCTCACTCCAATGATAACTCTATTAGCTTATTAAAACGTTCACCTCCAGTGTGTGTTACAATCCCTGCTGACAGAATGCCCTAGCTCCCCATGTCCTGGTTTGGGAAGCGCAGTAGTTTCTAGGCTACTTTCCAGCCACCACTCATCATTGGAGAAGAAAGCCTATCATTTGCTTCTGCACTGTGGCTTATACTGAGAAAGTCATGTTGAGTTGCACTTTGAGCTTTTCAAAGTTGCCTGTTTATGACTGCGACAGAAGCTGTGCCCACCATGGACTCGGAGCTAGGAGGAAACTGTCTCTCAACAAATCAGATACTCTCCAGCAAAGTAAAACAGAATTGTGCCCCATAGACCTTTCTTAAAATTTTACTTTCTGACAGTCTCACTTTGGATAACATGAATGCCTTCCTAACCTAGATAGAACAAACAAACAAACAAAATCATCCAAAAGAAAATAATATATTATTTTATTACCATAAGCTAGGAATGACAAATGCTCCTTCAACATTTTCCCTTGCAGCACATCCTCTCCAACCCATGCTTCTCAGCTCAGTGCAGCTCTCCTTCCTGTGGGTATGCATCTCAAAGGGCCCCTTCACCTTCCAATGCCCTGCATATGCCTTGGCACACTGCAACACAACATATGGAATCCACCTGTTTACAGGACTGGCAATGCCATCAAAGTCTTCACATGACTCCATCCCTAGAACTAGACTATTTAATGAAAAGTATGTCAACAGTAACTTCAAATTCATTGCCACTTGATACTTACCAAGTCTACAAGAAGTAATTTTTACAGAATAGTAGCTTAAACCTTTGACTTTTTATTCTTTCTCTTAAGTACTATTAAAAATACCTCTGGAATAGGCATATCAGGACTAGATTTTCTAAAACTATTATGGCTACTGTAGAAAACATTGTCAATTGCTACAAATAATAAAATACCTAAAATTTACTGAGCATCTACTTTGCACAGACATTGGAATCAGACACTACATCTCATTAAATTTAACAGGAGCATTTAATTTTTATCTCCATTTTGCAATTAAGAAACTATGATCAGGGGCCAGTGCTGTGACACAGTAAGTTAAGCCTCTGCCTGTAGTACTGCCATCTCATCCAGCACCCTGCTAATGACCTGGGAAAGCAATGGAAGATGGCCCAAGTGCTTGGGCCCCTGCACCCACATGGGAGACCCAGAAGAAGCTCCTGGCTCCTGGCTTCAGAATGGCCCAGTTCCAGCCATTGTAACCATTTAGGGAATGAACCAGCAAATGGAAGACCTCTCTCTCCGTCTCTCTCTGTGTCTGTAGCTCTGCCTCCCAAATAAATAAATAAATCTTAAAAAACAAACAAACAAACAAACAAACAAAAAAAACAAAAAAGAAACTACACTCAGAAATGCCCTCAAACACTCTCATGATAGAGGCTAGTAAATACTATAAAATCTACAATTGTACTGATTAGCACTGTGTTGTTATGCTAGTAGCTTGCACCAATAGATATTAAAAGATATAATTGTTTTAAACAGGCTATTATATTTGCTATACTATATTATTTCTGTATTAGAGCTTCTTCCTTATAAGATTTTTCTAAGATTTCACTCCCAGATATTGTTGTGCTTTTCTTGTGTACTGATCTGTCTGCAGATAGGGCCCTGAGCCCTGGTGTTGATTAGGTCCCCTCTATTACCACTGCCTGCTTGCTTCTCTTGTACACAAATTTAGGCATCCTGAATCCCTGCAATTTTGTAAGCCAATTAAAATCAGTTTTCTAACAAGACAGGATGTATAACAGCAAAGCAAATCTATGCAACCTGATGACTTAGGCACATAGTCTTTTTGTCTAGAAAAAGCAGAAGAACTGGGTCAGAGGTGGTAGTCAAGGATGAGGAGTCCCTGGGTGTATGAGATCAGTGAGGAGTGCAATGCCTTGCTGGAAAAAGAAACAAGTGACACCCAGGAACTGCATAACTGAGAAGCCATCGACTATGTCTTCCAACTTAAGAAACGTAGTCCAACTTTGGCTACCATTTGTTGAGTGGCTGTTATTTAGTGGCAGCATGCTGGGTGACTTCATATCATCTTTTCATAACACCCTCGACAACTTAATGAGGTAGCTATTAATACTCAGCAGGAACAGGAGATTCATGGAAATCTAGGAGGGTGTCCAATTTCAGTCATAAAGCAAATATCTAGAAGCCTTAAAACACAATATTCCGCCCTGTAAATGCAGTGCTCTTGCAACCTTGCCTTCTAACTGTGGAAGAACACTCCAATTTCACATCATGTTTAGATATAGCAGACCTGGATGTTTCCCTGTGAAGCAACACTTTAACCGTTTAACGCCTAAACTCACAGCTCCAATAAAGATTGTCACACATTGACATGATATCTAAAATTACTCCCAAACATATGGAGTGAAAATAAGTTACTTTACTGAGCTTTTTCCAAGGGCCTCTACTGAAAATATACATGCTTCACAATATTTCAAGTTAACATTTTGGATTTCTTTTTTTTTTTTTTTTTAATTTTTTGACAGGCAGACTGGACAGTGAGAGACAGAGAGAAAGGTCTTCCTTTTGCCGTTGGTTCACCCTCCAATGGCCGCCGCGGTAGTGCGCTGTGGCCGGTGCACTGCGCTGATCCTATGGCAGGAGCCAGGTGCTTATCCTGGTCTCCCATGGGGTGCAGGGCCCAAGCACTTGGGCCATCCTCCACTGCGCTCCCTGGCCACAGCAGAGAGCTGGCCTGGAAGAAGGGCAACCGGGACAGGATCTGTGCCCCAACCGGGACTAGAACCCGGTGTGCCGGCGCCGCAAGGCGGAGGATTAGCCTAGTGAGCCGCGGCGCCGGCTAGCATTTTGGATTTCAATGGCTACCCTTAAGCTGGTTCTGATTGATAGTCATATTATTGAGTGCTAGGAGCAACTTCTGAAAGAAAAACTTAAAAGAGTTAACTCTAACAACTTGAATTTTCAGAGAAAATCTGTAATCACTTTTTCAAAGATGTTAGGATATATTTTTTACTAAAATAAAACCAAAAACTAAGAAAATAAACTGTTCTTTTTCCAGTCATAATATTGTACATAACAATTTAGATCATACAACTCTAACCATCTGTCTTGTTTTATTTTGGGACATTTTACATAGGTCTTCTTGGCTCTCTTACTAATATGCTTATTATTTTCTCTTTTCTTCATATTTAAAACTGGACATGAAGTGCTGCAGCATTCCATTTTCCAGGAGAAATAAAAGAAAAGCAACATACAGTGTTTTATGTCATTGTTCCATTAAAAGTTACATTTACATGTTCAGATTACATATGAGGGTGATAATTACCTAAATTTATCAAAGAGATATTCTCTTAGAAACCTTATTAGAATATTACTTATTCTTAAAAAGATTTATTTATTTATTTATTTATTTATTTGAAAGGCAAAGTGACAGGGGTTGGGGGAGACAGAGACAGACATACACCCATACAGAGAGAGTGAGAGAGAGAGAGAGAGAGAGGCAGGCAGAGATCTTTCTACTGTTTGAGTTTCCAAATGGTCCCAATAGCTGGGGTTGGGTCAGGCCAAAGGCAGGAACCAGGAACTTCATCTGGGGCACCCACATGAGTGGCACGGGCCTAAGCACTTGGGCCATTTTCTGTTGTCTTCCTAGGCATACTGGAAGGGAGCTTGATTGGAAGCACAGCAGCTGTTTCTCAAACCAGCGCTCTGATAAGGTATGCCGGCATTGCAAGCAGTGGGTTAGCCTGCTATGCCACAACACTCACCCTTAGAGGTTACTCTTTAAATCAGTGCATGGCTGTAAAGACCTCTGCATGGTCTTTAGATTATTTTGATTATGAAATAGCCCAACAAACATACCTCTATTCCTCAATATATAGTTTGATTCTTTTTTTTCCTTTTTATCTTTTTTTTCCATTTATTAAACTTTTATTCTTATATGAAAGTTAGAAAAGAATTTAAAAAAGAAAATGTGTTAAAGCTGCCATATTGTCTGCCGGGCTAGCAGCTCTCCTGAACTCAAGAAGCAGCCAGAGGGGGCTAGAATTCAGTTACATCTGTCTCCTGAGCAGCATTTCAGGACAATAATGCTGCCTTCAAGTAACAGAAATTAATTAAAAGTTTCCTTTTCCTACATTGTTGGGATGCCCACTGACATTGCCTTGGTACTTGATAAGAAGCTACGAAACATGTCCACAACACAAGATTGTTACCCCAGAGGTCTACAGGAACTTAAAACAATAATACACTATTGGTTTTCTTTCAATGACTTAGTGTCCATGAAATTACTGGAGAGAATGACCATGGTCATTCTCTGAGTTTAGAATTTTGATTTAGCCATGGACTCATTTAATTGCTTTCAGCAAATCCACTATCCTTAAAGTGTATAAGCTCTGCACTTCATCTGTAAAATGGGAATGACAAACTCTACTGACATCTTACAAAGCAAGCAGGTAATAAATGAACTTCAGTGAACTAGGCTCAACTCTTAATTAAATCAATTTTATTGTTGTTAAGTATCTTGATGGCAGAAAAAAATTAAACGGATGTTTATATTTTCTTTTGCTAGGGAAAAAGCTCTGGAGCTCACTGTCACGAAGTAGGGATTTAAAAGTTCATTTGGGGCCCGGCACCGTGGCTCATTTGGCTAATCCTCCTGTGGCACTGGTATCCCATATGGGCACCGGGTTCTAGTCCCGGTTGCTCCTCTTACAGTCCAACTCTCTGCTGTGGCCCAGGAGGGCAGTGGAGGATGGCCCAAGTGCTTGGGCCCTGCACCTGCATGGGAGACCAGGAGGAAGCGCCTGGCTCCTGGCTTCGGATTGGCGCAGCACCAGCTGCAGCGGCCATTTGGGGGGTGAACCAATGGAAGGAAGACCTTTCTCTGTGTCTCTCTCTCTCTCACTGTCTGTACCTTTACCTGTAAAATAAGTAAATAAAAGGTCTTTCTTTAAAAAAAGTACATTTGTACATCCCTGATTTGTCTAAACAAGAAAATAGGCATAGGCAGCCTGATGGCACCACAGACTCCCTATAGGCAGAGGGCTGCCCCCTCCAATCCTTTGAGAAAGAGGCTCCATGCTCAGAGCCAGCAGAGTATGATGCTGGGATTGGAGCTGGGAAAATCTTCTGGGCATTGATATTTTCACCTTTGGATTATTCTTATGAGATAATACCTCCAAGGCAGCTAGGAAGGATATTTTTATTGAGAAAAATTAAGTAATATCACAATAAACATGCTCATTTAAAAACCTTATTTTGCAATTTTTCTCAGAATATATTCCTGCATAGCATTAAAAGAAGATCTATTTTATTCAAAATTGTACTCTATACTATGCTTGGGATTTGTAGTCAATACACAGAAAATAGGATATAGATAGCAGTCCTTAATTAAAAAATGGGATGTTTTCCCTTTTGGTCAGTTTTCTTTACCCAATAAGGAAAACTGAAATCCCTGTACAGCATCCCCAAGTGGGCTGTGAGAGAGAAGCTTTCCCATGTGAGAACAACTGAACTCCAGTTGTGTGCCTGCTCCTACGTATTCTCCTGTCTGCATGGCAGAAACAGGAAGAGAGCTCTCTGGTCAGGTGAACACTACCCATCCCTTCCACTGCAAGCCCTCTTCCTTATAAAGGTGGATGAGAATGAAAATTTTCCAGCCATCCTTATATCTGCTAGGGTAGGAAGATCCACAAAATCATATACTTTGATAGCTACAAATACTAGCATACAAATTCCCATTCTCTCGTTCCTCAGAAACAAGCTGATATCTAATTTTGAGATCCTGTGGGAGAACACGAAAACTATATGGTTAGTCGGCTATTACAAAGCCAAGATATCCACTTAAGCCAGAAATGATACTTGCTTGTAGCCAGGAAGCTCAACAACACAGGAGGGAAAGCAAAAATGTCACTACAGATTCTACTGAATGTTACAATGAGCATATGTGGAAGGCACCATGATGCCATCCAGGAGAGAACAACCAAGTTTGTGTGGTATTGGAAGGAAGATGGCAAGGAATGTACAAAGAAAAAGAGAAGGAGAATTAGCATTTTGCCAAGCAGACCATGGATGTGAAAGGATACCCCAGAAGGAATTAAAGGAAGAAGAGAAGAAGAAAGAATGGCTACAAAAGGAGGAAACTGTGCATGGACCTTCTGTGGTCAGAACAAGCCACTATCATTTTGAGAATGGGCCTAGTCAAAGGTTACCTCCATTCTGATTCTGAATTTATCTTATAGATTTTTATCTCTACATTGAAAGAGAATTAATGAGAGAAATCAACAAAGAACTTAATTCCAGATGCAACATGTGCAAGTATAGCATATTATGCTTCTGTGATGTGAACACATAGAAGACAAGAGAATATGACTGGTTCCAAGACATTTTAAGCAAAAATAAATCTATATTAAATTATAAAATAGGGACAGGTAGTTGGCATTGTGGTTAAGATGTTGCTTGGTATGCCCTGACACCATATTGGTGTGTCTGTGTTTGACACAACAGCCTCCTGCTAATGTGTATCCTGGGAAGCAACAGGTGATGACTCAAGTACTAGAGTCCCCGCTACCCATGTTAGAAACCCAGACTGAGTTCCCAGCTTCTGGTTTCAGTAGGGCCCATCCCGGTCTGGTCCAAGCATCTGAGGAGTAATTCAACTGGATAAAGATCTCTGTCTTGCCACCTTTCAAGTAAATCAAATAAAATAGTTTTAAAATGGTAAAATATACTGTCTTTTTAAAAGATTTATTTATATATTTGAAAGGCAGAGTTACAGAGAGGCAGAGGCAGAGAGACAGAAGTTTCCCATCAACTGGTTCACTCCCCAAATGGCTACAACTGCTAGAGCTGGGCCAAATCAAAGCTAGGAGCCAGGATCTTCTTCTGGGTCTCCCCCGTGGGTGCAGGGGCCCAAGCACTTGGGCCATCTTCTACGGTGTTCCCAGATAATAGCAGAGAGCTGCATTGGAAGTGGACCAGCCAGTACTTAAACCAGAACCCATATGGGATGCCGGCACTGCAGGTGGTGGCTTTATCTGCTACACCACAACACCAGGCCCAAATAAACTATTTTGTTCACATACATTATTTAACCTGATAGGTCATAGTGTGCACTGGTGTGATAAGTGATATGTCTTTCAGGAGGGCAGCACTGGAGAACACCATCTGGCGTCTCATAGGCCACACTTGTGGTCAGGACTTCAAGATTTGTGCTCTTTAACACCTCACCCCTAGAAGATCAGGGTCAGAAACCAAAAACATTTTAAACAGTGAGTTTTTCTGTTTGCTTTTCCAATCTTTACCTTTGTGATAAAGAATAAAAACGGACCAATTGGGAGGTGGCATTAGATATGAAGCATTCCATTCATTCAATAATGTTTAATATTTAACCACAAGTTTATTGCTTTAACCATAAAGTTCTTAATAGGACTTCAAAGCTGGGTCAAAATTGCCTTATGTCTCTGACAAGTCACTGCTTGCGTTGTTTCATCAGAAATACGTGTTCTGAGTTCAGTGGTGTCCAGCTTCTCTGAAGTAAATAGACTTTGCTCTCGGTAGATGAAGTATAGAGCCCTCTCATGTTAACCACACTCTTTCAGAAACAAGTCAATAGCACATCTCACCTCTATGACTTCACTTGGTTTGCTCTACATGTGCATCTCAGCAAGCAGTGTTTTACTTGATCTTTGGAACTCCTTACATTCTACAAAATTATGTCCTAATTTTCTCTAGAAATTTCACTCAGTTTTAAACTGCCTTCTTGTTTTTTGTACCCATTTTTATTGTGGTAAGACATTTATAAATATTTTACCACTCTAACCAATTTAAAGTGGACAATTCAGAGACATTAAGTATATGCCCAATGTTGTATAACCATCACTACTGTTTCCAGAACTGTCTCATTAACCCAAGCAGATATTTTGTAATTATTAAATAGTAATTCTTCATTTCCCTAATCCCTTGGTCACCTCAACTCTACTCTCTGTCTCTATGAATTGTTATTCTATGTAACTCAGACAAGTAGAACCAAATAATATTTGCCCTTTTGTGACTCACATATTCGACTTAACATAATGTTCTCAAAGTTCACTAGTATTATAGTATCTATCAGAATTTTTTTCCTTTTTAAAATTATTTATTTCAGAGGCAGAAAGAGTTATTGAGAGAACGTTCTCATCCAGAGGTTCACTCTTCAAATGCCCACAATGGGTGGGACTGGCTAGGCTGAAGTTGGAAGCCAGGAAGAAATTTAGTCAGAGTTTTGGATGGCAGGGTCCCAATTATCTGAGCTATCACCTGTTGCCTCTCAGGATGCGCTTTAGCAGGAAGCTGGAATTGAGAGCAGAGCCAGGACTCAAATCTAGGGACTTCAATATGCAATGTGGTGTCTCCTTTTTAGGGATGAATAATACGCTATTATATGTACATGCCATATGTTTATTGTAAATATTCCTATGAATTTTATAGTACAATTATCTTTAAGAGCATCTCTTTTCTTTTGGATATATTCCTAGCAGTAGTATTAATCTATTAGCAGATGTACGATCTGCAAATATTTTCTCATATTGTAAAGGGTGCCTTTTCACTTTTTTTTTTTTTGGAAAAAGGTTTTATTTATTTATTTGAGAGAGGCAGATTACAGAGAGAGAGAGAGACAAACAGACAGGCAGGCAGACACAGGTCTTCCATCCACTGGTTCACTCTCCATGGCTGCAGCGAACAGAGCTGGGCCTATCCAAAGCCAGGAGTCAGGAGCTTCTTCTGGGTCTCCCATGTGGGTGCAGGGGATCAAGCACTTGGGCCATCTTCCACTGCTCTCCCAGGCCATAGCAGAGAGCTCGATCGGAAGAACAACTGCATCTTGAACCAGCACCCGTATGGGATGCTGGTGCCACAGTGCCAGCCCCTGCCTTTTCACTCTTTTTTTTTTTTTTTTTGACAGGCAGAGTGGACAGTGAGAGAGAGAGAGACAGAGAGAAAGGTCTCCCTTTGCCGTTGGTTCACCCTCCAATGGCCACTGCGGCCGGTGCGCTGCAGCCGGCGTGCTGCAGCCGGCACACCGCGCTGATCCGATGGCAGGAGCCAAGTGCTTCTCCTGGTCTCCCATGGGGTGCAGGGCCCAAGCACTTGGGCCATCCTCCACTGTACTCCCGGGCCACAGCAGAGAGCTGGCCTGGAAGAGGGGCAACCGGGACAGAATCCGGTACCCTGACCGGGACTAGAACCCGGTGTGCCAGCGACGCAAGGCAGAGGATTAGCCTATTGAGCTTCGGCGCCAGCCGCCTTTTCACTCTTGATGGTATCATTTGATGCATCAGTTTTTAATTCTGCTGGAGAATAATTCGTCTATTTTTTTCTTTTGTTGCCATGCTTTTGGTGTCATATCCAAGAAATCACTGCCAAATCTAATGTCATGAAGATCTTCTCCTACATTTTCTTCCAATAGTTTTATGGTTTAGGCTCTTAAATGTAGATCTTTGATCTATTTTGAGTAAAACTATAAAGACAGTGCAATATAATGGTGCAATACAATATTCTGTATATGGATATCTAATTTTTTAAAGAACATATCTTGAAAAGACTGTCCTTAATGAATGGTCTTAGCCATCTTGTCAAAACTTATTTTTTCATATAGGTAAAGGTTTTACTTTTGGGCTCTCTATTCTGTTCCATTGGTCTGTATCTCTGCCCTTGTAACAGTACCATATTGTTTTAATTATTGTAGCTTTGCAATAAGATTTGAAACCAATTTATTCTTCTGTTTCATGATTGTTTTGGATATTTGAGGTCCCTGAATATTCTTTATGAATTTTAAGATAGGTTTTCTTATTCTACAAAAATAGATTTGAAACAGATGAAGATGACAACACAACATATCAAAACTTATGGGATACAGCAAAAGCAGCATTAAGAGAAAAGTTTATTATAATTGTTGCCTACATCATAAAATTGCAAAGGCATCAAATAAATGACCTAACAATGCATCTCAAGGACATAGGAAAACAAGAGCAAATCAAACCAAAATTTAAAAAGATATAATTAAACTTAGAGAAGAAATAAACAAAATTGAAACAAAAAAAGATACCCAAGATCAATGAGAGGAAGTTTTTTGAAAAAATAAACAAAATTGATACACCATTAGCCCAACTAACCAAACAAAAAAAGGCATACGGCACAAATTAATAAAAATCAGAGATGAAAAAGGAAACATTACAATGGATACTACATGAATAAAAAATCATTAAGAATTACTACAAACAGCTATATATCAACAAATTGAAAAATCTAGAAAAATGGATATATACAGTTTACCAAGTTTAAGTCATGAGGACATAGAACAATAATCAAGATGGACACTGAATCAGTAAAAATCTCCCAACAAAGAAAAGCCCAGGACTGGATGACTTTACTAGTAAATTCTATAAGAAACAATGACCTGATCAGCTCTTGTCCTGACTCTAGATGTACAATGTAACACTTTATCCTTTTTAGTATTTGTTGTTGTTGTTGTAGTTGTTGTACTAGTACTAGTGGTTGAACTCTGTAATTAACACACAATTATTCTTAGGTGTTTAAATTTTAACTGAAAAGTAATCCCTGTTAAATTTAAGAGTGGAAAAAGAGAGGGAGGAGATGTATAATTTGGGACATGCTCAATCGGACTTGCCCCAAATGGTGGAGTTAGAAATGTGCCAGGGGATTCCAACACAATCCCATCAAGGTGGCATGTACCAATGCCATCTCACTAGTCCAAGTGATCAATTTCAGTTCACAATTGATGGCTCTGATAGGTCTAAGAGTCAAAGGGATCACACAAACAAGACAAGTATCTGCTAATACTAACTGATAGAATCAAAAAGGGAGAGAAAGATCCAACATAGGAAGCGGGATACACAGCAGACTCATAGAATGGCAGATGTCCTAAACAACACTCTGGCCTCAGAATCAGCCCTTAAGGCATTCGGATCTGGCTGAAGAGCCCATGAGAGTATTGTAGGCATGGAAAGCCAAGATACCATGGAAAAGAAAAAAAAGAAGAAGACCTAAATGAAAGATCTCTGTGAGTGAGATCCCAGTGGAAAGAACGGGGCCATCAAAGAAGGAGCTACCTTTCTCTGAAGGGAGGAGAGAACTTCCACTTTGACTATGACCCTATCAGAATAAGATCAAAGTCAGTGAACTCTAAAGGCTTCCATAGCCTTGGCAACTCATGACAAGATCCTAGGGAGATTACTGACGCCATGAACAGGAGTGTCAAATTGTTAAGTCAGCAACAGGAGTCACTGAATTCTACCAAACTTTTAAAGAAAAACTAATTCCAATTCTTCTCAAACTACTGAAATCAACTGAAAGGGAGGGAATCCTCACAAACTCCTTCTATGAGGTCAGCATCACCTTAATTCCAAAATCAGAAAAAGGTAGAACTATAGGTCAATATTCCTGATGAACAGATACAAAAATCCTCAAAAAAAAAAAAAAAAAAAAAACCTAGCTAATCTAATCTTATCCCTGGTATGCAGGGATGCTTCAACATATACAAATCAACAAATGTGATATATTGTATTAACAAACTGAAGAATAAAAGCCATATGATTATCTTAATAAATGTAGAGAAAGCACTTGATAAAATACAACATACATTTATAATTTAAAAAAAATTCTGCAAATTGGATATAGAAGGATCATTCCTCAAGACAATCAAGGTGATATATAATAACCCCACAGCCAGCATTATGTGAATGGAGAAAAGTTGGATTTCCAATAAAATCTGGAATCAGACAAGGATACCCATATTTACCATTGCTAGTCAATAAAGTTCTGGAAGTTTTAGCCAGAGCCATTAGGCAAGAACAAATCAAAGGATACAAATTGGAAAGAAGAAGTCAAATTATTCCTGTTTGCAGATGATATGATCATTTATATAGGGAAACTGGAAGACTCCACTAAGAATCTATTAGAACTCATAAGAGAGGTTGGCAAATTCGCAGGATATAAAATAAAGACACAAAAATCAATAGCCTCTATATATACAGACAATGCCATGGCTGAGAAAGAACTTTTTAAAAAATAATTAATTAATTTATTTATTTGAAAGAGTTACACAGAGAGAAGAAGAGGCAGAGAGAGAGAGAGAGAGAGAGAGAGAGAGAGAGAGAAAGTCTTCCATCCGCTGGTTCACTCCCCAATTGGCCACAACTGCCAGAACTGTGCCGATCTGAAGCCAGGAGCCAGGAGCTTTTCCCAATCTCCCATGTGGCTGCAGGGGCCCAAGGACTTGGGCCATCTTCTACTGCTTTCCCAGGCCATAGCAGAGAGCTGGGGCAGAAGAGGAGTAGCCGGGACTTGAACTGGCGCCCATATGGGATGCTGGCACTGCAGAAGGTGGCTTTACCCACTATGCCATAGTGCTGGCCCCAATAAAGAACTTTTAAGATCAGTTCCATTCAAAATAGCTACAAAAAAAAATTGGATTCCTTGGAATACATTTAACAAAGAAGGTGAAAAAAATCTCTACAATGAAAACTTTAACACATTAAAGAAAGAGGGGCTGGCGCTGTGGTGTAGCAGTTTAGGCCTCATCTGCAGTGCTGGCATCCCATATAGGTGCCGGTTCGAGACCTGGCTGCTTCACTTCTGATCCACCCTCTGCTATGGCCTGGGAAAGCAGTAAAGGATGGCTCAAGTGTTTGGGCCCCTACACACGTTTGGGAGACCTGGAAGAAGATCCTGGCTCCAGGGTTCGCATTGGTACAGCTCTAGCCGTTGTGGCCAATTGGGAATAACATGCAGATAGAAGACACCTCTCTCTCTCTCTCTCTCTCTCTCTCTCTCTCTCTCTCTCTCCTTTTCCTTCTCTCTATGTGTAACTCTTTCAGATAAATAAATAAATCTCTTTTTTTTAAAAAATAAAATAGAAGAAGTCACAAAAAATGAAAAATCTTCCATGTTTGTGGATTGGAAGAATTAATATCATTAAAATTTCCATACTATCCAAAGTGAATCAGAGTAATGTGATCTCAATCAAAATATCAATGACATTCTTCTTAGATCTAAAGAAAATGATTCAAAAATTCATATGGAAAGGAAAGGCACCCTGAATATCTAAAGCTATCTTAAACAACAAAAACAAAGTTGGAGGTATCACAATACCAGAAATCAAGACATACTTCAGGGCAGTTGTTAACCAATGTTTTACAAATCAGCTAAAATCAATCAATGGAGAAAAGATAATCTCTTCCACAAATGGTGCAGAGAAAACTGGATCCATGCATGCAAAAATATGAAACAAGTTATCTACCTAACATCTTACACAAAAATCAACTCTAAATAGATCAAGGATCTAAATCTATGACCTGATAGCACCAAATTACTAGAGGAAAACTTAGCGGAAACTCTGCAAGACACTGGCATAGGTAAAGACTTCTAGGAAAAGATCTCAGAAGCACAGGCAATCAAAACAGAAATTGACAAATGAGGTTATATCAAGTTAAGAAGTGTCTGCAATGCAAAAGAAACACTCAGAAATGTGAAGAGGAAACTGAAAGAATGGGAAAAAAATTTACAAACTATGCAAGTGATAAAGATTAATATTGGCATCCATAAAGAACTCAAGAAACTCAACAACAAAACAAACAATCCAGTTAAGAAAATGGCAAAGGAAAAAAAAAAAAGAAATAGGCAAAGGACATAAATAGGCATTTTTCAAATGATGAAATTCAAATGGCCAGCAAACACATGAAAAAATCATAATGATAGAATTAAGAGTCAAAGGGATCACATAAACAAGACTAGTGTCTGCTAATACTAACTGATAAAATTAAAAAGGAGAGAATGATCCAACATGGGAAATGGGATACACAGTAGACTCATAGAATGGCAGATGTCCTAAACAGCACTCTGACCTCAGAATCAGCCCTTAAGGCATTTGAATCTGGCTGAAGAGCCCATAAGAGTATTTTAGGCATGGAAAGCCAAGACACTCTGGCAAAAAACAAACAAAAAAAAAACACAAAAAAAAAACATAGAGAAAAAAAAAGCACATACCTAAATGAAAGATCTCTGTGAGTGAGATCCCAGCGGAAAGTATGGGCCATCAAAGAAGGAGGTACCTTTCTCTGAAGGGAGGAGAGAACTTCCGCTTTGACTATGACATTGTTTAAATAAGATCAGAGTTGGCGTAATCAAAAGGCTTCCATAGCCTTGGCAACTCATGGAATACTATTCAACCATAAAAAAGAATGAAATCCTATCTTTTTCAAAGAAATAGAGGCAACTGGGAACTATTATGTTTAGTGAAATAAGCCAGTCCCAAAAGAGAAGTATCATATGTTCCCCTTGCTTTTTTGGTAACTAATATACAAAGTACAAAAAAAGAATGTATATGAGCAAAACTGACATTTTGAGATCTGATTATTGTTTACAGCCTTTGTGTATAATCTTGAAGAAGAGTGGTTTTTCTAATTATTACTTGTTGAGTTTTTTATTTAGTGAAGCGTTAAGGTTATAATTATGAACTAAATGGAAAGTACGTCATTGTAGAAATTAAAAGAAAAAATAAGAAAGGAAGGAGGAGGAAGGATATGAGTGTGGCTGGGTGGGAGGGTAGTGTGGGAAAAATCATTACTCTCTTAAATCTGTATATATGAAATTTGTTCAACTCATATAAATGAAAAAATTCTAAAAGTATTATTGAAATTCTGAAAGTGATTGCAATTAATCTGTCGATTGCGTTGGAGGGCACAGTCAGCTTAGCAATGTTAAGGCTTCTAATACATGAACATGGACTGTCTTTCCATTTATTTATTTATGTCTTCTTCAATTTCTTTAAGCAATGCTTTATAGCTTTCAGTGAATTCAACCTACCAAATTTATTAGGCTTTATTAATGAAATGTAATTAATGTAAATGAAATAGTTTTCTTAATTTCTTTTTGCAGATTACTCACTGCTAGTGTACAGATATGCATCTTTTTTAAAAAAATTATTTATTTGAAAGGCAGAGTTTCAGTGAGGCAGAGGTAAAGAGAGAGGGATCTTTAATCTGTTGGTGCGCTCCCCAAATGGTGGCAACAGTTAAGAGCTGATCCGAAGACAGAGCTAGGAGCTTCTTCTGGGTCACCAATGTGGGTGCAGGGGCCTAAAGGTTTTCTTGGATCATCCTCTGCTGCTTTCCCAGGCCACAGCAGAGAGCTGGACCAGAAGTAGAGCAGCCATACTCGAACCAGTGCTCATATGAGATGTCAGCACTGCAGGTGGTGGCTTTACCTGCTACACCACAGCACTGGCCCCAAGTATGTGTCTTATTTTGGTGTGCTGATCTGTATTCCACAACTTTGTTGAATTAGTTTAACTCTGTGTATGTATGTTCTTCTCTCTATGTGCAATCTTTAGGGTTTTCTACATATAAAATATGTCATATGTCATATGAGATGATTTTATTTCTTTCTAAATCTATATGTCTGTACTTTTTCTTGATAAATTGCTCTGGTTAGAACTTAACAGCACTTGGTTGAAAAGAAGTAGCAAAAGAAGGCATCTTTGTCTTGTTTCTGATCTTAAAGGAAAAGCTTTCAGTTTGTCACCCTTTATTATGATGTTAGTTGTGGTTTTTTCATATTGGGTTAAGGAAATAGCTTTCTGTTCTTATTGAGTATTTTTTATCATAAAAGAGTGTCAGATATTGTCAAATTATTTTTCTGCATCAACTGAGATGAGTATTCTTCTTTCTCCTTTATTTCTTTAATGTGTTAATACATTCATTAATGAACTGTCCTTTATTCCGGGAATGAATTCTTCTTAAACATGAAATATAATCCTTTTAATATGCTGCTGAATTCAGTTTGCTTGTATTTTATTGAGGATTTTTGCATTTATATAGGATTTATTTATTTACTTTGAGAGAGAGAGAGAGAGAAATCTTTCATGCACTGGTTCACTCTGCAAGTTGCTGCAATGGCCAGCACTGGATCAGGTGGAAACCATGAAGCTCCATCCGGCTCTCCCACATGGATGCAGGAGCCCAAACACTTGGGCCATTCTCCTCTGCATTTCCCAGGCCATTAGCAGGAAACTGGATCAGAAGTAGGGCAGCAGGGGTATGAACCAGCACCCATATGGGATGCCAGAAATGCAAGTGGTGGTTTTACCTGCTACACCATGCATTGATGTTTTTGAGGGATGCTGGTCTCTAGTTTTCTTGTATTTTATGGCTTGGTATCATGGTAACACTGGCCTCAGAATGAGTTACTAAGTATTGCTTCCCCTTCAATTTTTTGAAGAGTTTAAGAGTTGGTGCTAATTTTTCTTTAAATGTTTGGTAAAACTTGATTGTGAATCCACTGATTCTCGGCCACATCCCCTGCTAGCCAGTGGTATTACTGATTTAATTTCTTTAACAGTTAGTATAGGTCTATTCAGATTTCATTAGTCATTTTGATAAATTTGTTTGCTTGCAGGAAATTGTCCATTTCATCTAAGCTACCCAATTAGTTGCTGTTCAACTGTTATACTCCTTTTTATTTTTTAAAATCAGTAAGTATATATCTTCTTTTTTTATTCCAATAATTTTAGTCTTCTTTATTTCCATTATTACTTTTTATTGTTTCCATCCTTCTGCTATCATTGAACTTAGTTTGCTCTTTTTTTAAAAAAGATTTATTTATTTATTTGAAAGTTAGAGTTGCAGAGAGAGAGAGAGAGGTCTTCCATCGTATGGTTCACTCCCTGATTGGCCACAATGGCAGGAGCTGTGCCGATCTGAAGCCAGGAGCCAAGAGCTTCCTCCAGGTCTCCCATGTGGGTGCAGGGGCTCAAGGACTTGGTCCATCGTCCTCTACTTTCCCAGGCCATAGCAGAGAGCTGGATGTGAAGTGGAACAGCCGGGTCTTGAACCGGCGCCCATATGGGATGCTGGCGCCTCAAGCAAGGGCATTAATCCACTGCGCCACAGCGACGGCTCCTGCTGTTCTTTTTTTAGTATCATAAGCTATACCAATAAGTTACTGACTTAAGATCTATTTTTCTAATGTATTTTATTTACACCTATCAATGTGCAACTTCACAGTGTTTTCATATAATCTCATAAGTCGCTTTGTTATGTGTTTTTTCATTTTTGTCTTCATTCATCTCAAGTAATTTCTCTTTGTATCTATTGGTTATTCAAGACTGTGTTATTTAATTTCTAAATATTTATTAATTTTCCAGGTTTTCTTCAGTTAGTGACTTCTGGTTTCATTCTATTGAAAACAGGGAAATATATTGAAATGTGAATATTTAAGAAAACTTTTAGAAAATTTCTTTATTTGAAAGGCAGTTACAGAGAAAGAGAGGAGAGAGAGGAGAGGAGAGGGGAGGGGAGGGGAGGGGAGGGGAGGGGAGGGGAGGGGAGGGGAGATTATTTCTCTCTCTCTCAATCTTCCACCTGCTGGTTCGCTTCGCAAATGGCCACAATGCCAGTGCTGGGCTAAGCAAAACCTAGGAGGCTGGAACTCCATCCGGGTCTCCCATGTGGGAGTAGGGGCCCAAGGACTTGAGTCATCTTCTACTGCTTTTCCAGGAGCATTAGCAGGGAGCTGAATTGCAAGTGGAGCAGCCAGGACTTTAACCCCTGCCCATATGTTATGTCAGTGTCACAGGCAGCAGCTTAACCCACCATACCACAACATCAGCCCTAAAACGTGATTTTTTTTAATAAGATATTAAGACCTGTATATTAGTTTGCTAGGGATAACAAGACAAAGTATCACAGCTTGGGTGACTTAAATAACACAAACTTATTTTCTCACAGTTCTGGATGCTTAAGTCCAATATTAAAATCAGTATGTTTGGTTTCTCTCAAGTTTCTCCCTGTGGCTTGCAGTGCTCTGAGTGTTTTCACCTTCTTAAAAGGACATCAGTCATGTTGAATTTGGAATCATCCCTATGCTTTTATTTAACAGTAATTACTCTTTTTTAAAGATACTGTCTCTAAACATCATCAAATTCTGCTGTGTAACAGAAGTTAGGACTTCAACATATGACTATTAGAAGAACACAATTCAGACTATTACATCTTGTTTTGTGCCCTAGTGTGTGGTTTAATCTGGAGAATGTTCTGTATGCACTTAGGGAGCATAGGTACTGTGTTATGTTTGTGTGGAGTGTTCCATGTATATCTATTAGATCTACTTGGTTTTATGTCCTCTATTTCTTTATTAATCTTCTGTATATTTTCTCTGTTCACTGCGAAAGTGGAGTTTTGAAGTAGCCAACTATCATTGTATGGAACTTCTGTTTTTCCCTTTGATTCTGTCCATTTTTAATTCATATATTTTGGGGTTCCTTTCTTAGGTTTGCACATTTTAGAATTATTATATATCCTTACTATAGAGAATATTTCATCAACATACTACATCCTTTGTTATGTCTTGTAACTTTTTTCAAATTTAAAGTCTATTTTTTATCTGACAATAACATAGCCTCAGTTCTCTTTTAGTTACTGTTTGCAAGGAATCTTTTTCATTTTTTAATTTTTGTTCATATTATATCCATATGTTTAAATAGAGTCTTGTGGACAATATACAGATACACCTTATTTTATTAATTCTATTTATCTATTTCTTAATAGTTGAGTTTCAATCATATACATTTAATGTGATTACTGAAAAGGAAAGATTACTCACATTATTTATCTATTATTTCTTACATGTCATATATATTTTTGTTCTTCAATTTCTACTCTGTACAAAGCAATACATATACCCCATTACTGTTTTTTTGTTTGTTTGTTTTTTTTTTTTTGGTTGCTGTTGATGTTTCTTTTGTGTGTATCACTTTAGTTCTCTTCTTTCCCTAATTATTTAGGGAACTAGATTTACTATCTTGTAATTATAACAACATACCTTGGATAATAGCAACTAAGCTGCAATAATAGACAAATACTGTACATGTGTCCCTATCCTTTTATATTGTTAATGTCACTTTATACATTATATTTCTTAACACAGTTTTGCAATTATTGCTTACCTACTAAATTATGTTTAAACACTAAATTATATGAGAAAAATTACAAGCAACACCAACATTACAAACAATAACAGTGCTATTGTTGTTGTTGTTTTTGACAGGCAGAGTTAGACAGTGAGAGAGAGAGAGAGAGAGAAAAATATCTTCCTTCCGTTGTTTCACCCCAAAATGGCCACTACAGCCGGCGTGCTGTGCCGATCCGAAGCCAGGAGCCAGGTGCTTCCTCATGGTCTCCCATGCGGGTGCAGGGCCTAAGCACTTGGGCCATCCTCCACTGCCTTCCCGGGCCACAGCAGAGAGCTGGACTGGAAGAGGAGCAGCCGGGACAGAATCTGGCGCCCCAACTGGGACTAGAACCCGGAATGCTGGCGCCGCAGGCGGAGGATTAACCAAGTGAGTCGCGGTGCTGGCCAATAACAGTGTTTTAATATTACCACAATCTTGGTTGACTTTGTTTCCTGTCTTTCCTTCATATACTGCATCAAACTCATCAGCAAATACCATTGCCTCTAACTCAGGAACGTATTCTGAATCCACTGTTTCCCATCAAACTCCAAATTTTCACTTTCTTTCACACTTGAGAATCTCCTAAAGCTTCGTAAATACTCTTACTCTGGCCTTCTAGAGAAAGTCAATTCTCCATGGACTTCCAAGTGTCAAACAGATCATACCCTCTCTCTTTAGGAAAGCAGAGGAAACTAAATGACAGCTTGTTAACACTTGTGTACAGGTTCTCCAATCTCAACTCCTGCTACTCATGTCTTGGAATTTCTACTCTGTACAAAGCAATACATACACCCCTGCATACATCTTACACCATGCCACTCTGGCTTTTCTGATTTTCACTCATGTGGTCTCCATTCTTTCATATGCCCACACAGTCCCTCCCCTGGCTCATTTCAACATAGCCCTTATGGTTCAGTTCCAGTATCACCAACTGTAAGAAGCCACCCTTACACCACATCTCTCTACCTGTTCCCTCCTCAGTACACGTACACACAAATCCCTCCCATCCACACATATAACCACCTGGCCCGACAGACTACCTACCAGTTGTACCTACTGCCTCAGTATTCTCACATCCCCCGTACTGTTGGTATACTCAGAAGAAGCTTTTATAATTTCCTCTTCTACCATACAGTGGGCTCCTTAAGGGTAGAGACAATTTGTCATTCATTTGGAACACTATATTCCTCTTTTTTAGCACAAGGCCTATTATGTAGTAAGTAAACATTCAGTTTCTTTAAATGACTGAAAAAAATCAACAGTCTTTCTAATCAAACTGAAAGCAAAAGAAAGTTGACTATGTCTTCATAATGATTTAGTTCTCATCATTAATTGTATAGTCAATGTGGTTGCAGTTGTGGCAAAGTGATTAAGCTGTCATTTGCAATGTCAGCATCCTATATCATAGAGTGCTAGTTCAAGTCCTGGGTGCTCTGCTTCTGATCTAGCTTCCTGCTAATGTACCTGGGAAGGTAGTAGATGACTAAGTACTTGGGCCTCTGCCACCCATGTGAGAGACCAGGATCCTGGCTTCAGCTTGGCCCAGCCCTGGTTGTTGTGGCTATTTAGGAGTGAACCAATGCATAGAAGAACTTTCTCTCTTTCTATTTCTTACTCTCTCTGATATTCTGCCTATAAAATAAACAAATCTTAAAAAAAAAAAAAAACTAGGCCGGCGCCGTGGCTTAACAGGCTAATCCTCTGCCTTGCGGCGCCGGCACACCGGGTTCTAGCCCCGGTCGGGGCGCCGGATTCTATCCCGGTTGCCCCTCTTCCAGGCCAGCTCTCTGCTGTGGCCCGGGAAGGCAGTGGAGGATGGCCCAAGTTCTTGGGCCCTGCACCTGCATGGGAGACCAGGAGAAGCACCTGGCTCCTGGCTTCGGATCAGCGCAATGCGCCGGCCGCAGCGGCCATTGGAGGGTGAACCAACGGCAAAAAGGAAGACCTTTCTCTCTGTCTCTCTCTCTCTCACTATCCACTCTGCCTGTCAAAAAACAAAACAAAACAAAACAAAAAAACAAACTAGTCATTGACTGTCTACTACATGCTAAGCTTTATTCTAGGCAATGGAAATACAGCAGTGAAGAAAAATCTTTATTTGCAAGCTTTAGTCACAGCTATATGACATAAAACACACAGGGAAGTATAACTATTGGGAAGAAAACAAAAAATTATTGTAAACGATATTAACTATAGATACAAAGTTTTATTATATAAGGCAAACATGCAAATTGATAAGAAAGCCCATAGGACCTCAACAAATACATAAATAAAGGTTAAGGTAGACAATTTAAAAGAAAGATGTGGTTACCAGTAAATAAATCTAAGGAAAAGCATTCAATTAGATAAGTATTAGGTACTTCATCCTATGGTTTATAAACTTGATCATATGAAGAAGTCATAGCAGCAACAGCAACACATATACTCTTTAACTTCCTAACACAATTCCTAGAGTCCATGCTGGAAAATAACCTGAAGGATGGACCAACCTATTCATATAACAATGTCTACTACAGAGTTTTTATGACAGCACAATACCTGATATGTATTACACACTAAAAACATGAAAGGGATTAAAGAAATTCTATCATATTGTGCAGTCATAAAAATCATTGAATGTGATCCTGGTATGATTGAGAAACTGACAGCAAGGATAATAGTTATGACTTTTATAAGTTACTATGGCAACAATACTATCAGGATCAAAAACTCATAATCTATGACCAAGAATTTCTACTTCTACAAATGTCCTAAGAACATAATCAGAACGAACTACAAGGATGACTATTTCTATTTCAAGTTCTGTTTAAAACAGGCCATAATAGAAATCAACCTTGAAAATACAGGACAAGAGACTGCTTAAATTATGATATTTCCATATAGTAAAATATTAAGTAATCATTAAAAAGATGATCATATGGGGGTAGGCATTTGGCCTAGTGGTTAAGACACTAGTTGAGATGACTACATTCCATTTCAAGGTGTCTACTGAGTTTGAGTCCAGGCTCAGCTCCCATTTCTACCCAGGGAGGCAGTAGGTGATGACTCAGCAACTGTATCCCTGAGATGTATGTGTTAGCCCATGGTGGGTGCAACACTCGTGCATGCTACCGTGTGAACCACACAAAGAATCAGTGCAGTACTCAGTGTGAGCACAGATCCCATTGCAATGAGCCACTCCAGGCAATCAGGGAGCTCTGAGTGATTGGAGCCACTCGCAATGATTGCCCAGAGACCCAACTACACCCTGCATCCTCTTGTGCAGTCATAGTTCCCAGTCTCAGCACCAGAGCCTGTGATATGTTGAGAAGCTGGAAGTGCCTCACAGTCCTACATGGGTGTCCAGGCCCGTCAATCTTCCCAGCCAGACTCAAAGTCAGTGGGGAATGTGGATTTTTCCCTTTGGTAGAATCCCTGGATTACTCGTGTGCACATGAGCTACTGGCTGTAGCCCCTACTCGTTTCACAATGTTGCCTTCTCCCTGCTCCTTGCTGGGCACGTGCAACAAAGCTGTTGCCACTGCTACTGCTGTCAAGATCACATCTTGTCCCAGTCAGTTGCTCGGCACATGCACAAGAGCGTCTGTAGTTGCTGCTTATGTCTGAAATGGCATCCGCCCTCTCTCAGCTAGTTGCCACATGCCATTGTGGGGGCAATGGAGAGAGAGATGTACCCCACCCCTTTTTACTGGGTTAGTGAGTACCTTATCCCCCTTAGGGCTCTAGGACACATGCATGCCAAGATCTCCCTTTAGCTATATCACCAGTGGCAAGGGCTGCTACAGTCTGTCTCACCTCACTCTCCAAAGCTGGCACTTTCTCTGATTCTTGGCTGCTGGGGTTACACACTGTGTCCATGCTTGTGCTGTGCATCTGCACCTTCCACACAGATCCACAGCATCCCTATTCCTTCCGTAGAATTCCCACTGCAGTTTTCTAACTCTCCCCCAGACCCCTCAGAATGTACTTCCTCCACCTTTTTTTTTTCTTAACATTTACTCCTTTCCCTATCCCGCCATCTTGGATTCTTTACAAATGAACTAATAAAAATTTTCAGATAATAATTAAATGAACTCACTAACACAGAAAGATACCTGTGATAATGGGAAAAGTCAGTGCAATGGTCTGGGTGTATGCTTAGAATTTAGGTGTCTGAAACTTAGTCTCCACAGTCAAACATTAACATTATTTGTAGATGAGGCTTTTGGGAGGTGCTTGGGATTACATCAGGTCATGATAATGACACCACATGATGGTAATTAAGAGACAATACAAGACGAGGAGGAGAGACCTGAGCTAATTTGCTTGCTTGTCACAGCCAAGTGATACCTTCTGCCATGTTACAATGACGCATGATTCCCTCAGCAGATGCTGGCACCACACTTTTGGACTTCCCAGCTTCTAAGTCTCAGGTGTTATGCACTCTCAGGTTTTCTGTTATCACAACAAAAAATGAATGCAGTCAGGTATCATTCTTCCCCCCATTCTTCCATCCCATTAAGATGCCTTTTCTGGGGGGGGGAAGCAAAGTATTTGACACAGGTATGCCAATAAATATTTTTGAGTGAATAACAGGCATGTTGGTGGACCCTTGATACCACATATTTAACATTTTCCTGGCCCTCATTCTGGCAATTAGATTTGGCAGTAAGAAATAATCAGCCAGATGTTCTACTTCCCTCTCTCATCAAATATCATCACAGAAACTTCACTTTTTTTTTTTTTTTCAATATCTGTATTTAACTTGTGAGTTGTTTCTTTGGAATCACATTATATTTAAAGGTTTCAGTTTCCTTCAGAAGTAAAACTTGTTTATTCAGTTATTAATGAATGTTTCAGCTTTGTGGTGCAGATATGGAATTCATCATTCTATTTTTATGTGCTTTAAAATTTACAGATTAACAAACTTTAAGCAAGGCATTTTATGTCTATGTTCATTTTCACATTGTTAGGGCCAAGGGAATATTACATTGCATAGGAATTCAATGGAAATTTATTAGGTAACATTTACAGAGGGCTTTAAAGTCCTTGGGGTAAACAGCTATTGTACCTCAACCCATATTTATGACTAAAGGTCAAATAAGAGTAAATAAAGACTACTGATTTCTTAAAAATAATTTTCCCACATAGAAAAATAGTTTAGATGAACACAAAGGCTAAAGCAGGAAAAGGATAAAGTCTACAAAGAAGAAAATATTCACTATGTCTTGCCAAGTTTCCATTTGGAAAAAAAAACTATCTAGTCCATTTAAAGATGAGTTGGCTTCTCCCCCTCCCCCATTAAGTGTGGGCTATTTTTAAGTGGCATCTAGACTGACTTTGGTTAATATTTGGAAAAATAAAACAAACTCTTAATTAAAAAGCAGAAACTTCAAACAATAAAGACACATGATAGCCACTGAGAGAGGTCTCAGAGGAAACCAACTACCAACCAACTCCAACACTTGATTGTGAACTTCTGACATGCAGAATCAGGAGAAGTCTTATCTGTGCTATTTTGTTAGAGCCATCTGAGTTAAGCAATACAAAGAGCGTATAGTCTGCCTTCTTGGTAATGAAATGAGACCATGGAAAGAGAAGAGGAACTGCATCTCCTCCCCATTGCTTCTCCTGCTCCACGGAGACCCTAACTTCTCCTCCTACCCTGGGGACCCTGAATGTTTTTCCTACCCCAGAATTCCTGACTGTTTCTTCTGCCATAGGGAATCCAACTTCTTCTCCTACTACCCCAGGAACCTCAAGTGTTATCTTATGACCTGCTTTCTGCAAAAAAAGACTGTGATATCTTTTAGACATGAAAAAATATGTATCCACATCACTATATTAGATTACTGCACACTGCCAAAATGTACCATAACTTTAGTCTATCCCATGTCGATGATTACCTTAAGGCTGCACTTAGATTTTAGATGTTTGAGCAAAACATTTCTGACATTATCTTTTATATAAATATCTCCATATTCTTAAAGGGTAATGTCCTAGAAATCAGAGTTCTATACCAAAGTGCAGAAAACATTAATGTTTGTGAATACAGCCAAAACAGGCACCAACTTCCACTTCCACTAACATGTGAGAATGATTAATATTTGTCAATATTTGCCAAAGTATCTTGCTTTATATTATTGATAGTTATAAGAACAAACTTCTTTCATCTGTTTGTATATATTAACTGTATTTATGTATTTGATTCCCTCTTTTGAGGTGGCATTCTGAGAAAGTTCAGTCAAATGACTCCAGATAAGTATATCAAATGATATCTTATGAGTATTTCTTATATTTTCACTTCTATCAGTTTGAAAAAGCTTTTTTTTTTTTTTTTTTTTTTTTTTTTTTTTTTTACAGGCAGAGTTAGACAGTGAGGGAGAGAGAGAGAGACAGAGAGAAAGGTCTTCCTTTTCCATTGGTTCAACCCCCAGATGGCTGCTACGGCCAGCACGGTGAGGCCAGCATGCTGCGCTGATCCGAAGCCAGGAGCCAGGTGCTTCTTCCTGGTCTCCCATGCGGGTGCACGGCCCAAGCACATGGGCCATCCTCCACTGCACTCCTGGGCCACAGCAGAGAGCTGGACTGGAAGAGGAGCAACTGGGACAGAATCCGGCGCCTCAACTAGGACTAGAACCGGGGGTGCCGGTGCTGCAAGTGGAGGATTACCCTAGTGAGCCGCTGTGCCAGCCAGTTTGCAAAAGCTTTTACAGATGGAATCAATAGCTGCTGCCACTTGTCTGTTAGGCACATGCATTCAAAGTTGTCTTTCTACATGCATTCAAAGTAGTCTTTCAACCTATCTTCTGTTGGATGACATGGTATATTAAAAAAGAAGGATCTCATTTATCATTTTTAGAACCAGTACAGGGCTTCCTGCACTAATGTTCTTCAACCCATAATCCATTTATGGAGCACAAATAAAGGAAAACAACCAGAAAAAAAGGTACAAGAAGGAGTGAAGGAGACAGAGGGAAAAAAACTACCAGTGAGTGATACACAAGTACCCACAGCTCTCACACAAGGGACTTCTGGAAATGTCATGAAAAAGTCACCATGGACACCGAGATGTGTAGATCCTATGCTATAGATGCAGTAGAAAGATCTCTCCCATGGGAAGAAAGTATAACATAAGGAATTTTAAGTTACTTCCAATTCTAAGAATCCAAGAATTGCACAAATGAAAATCAATAAATAACATAAAAAAGAATGTAAAATATGGCTACTCAAGCCTTCACTCAAAAGTGATAAAATTTTCTTCTTTTCTTGGTGGAAATTAATATCTCATGCAAAAGAAAACTAATGTGGTATCCAGGAAAATAATTTCTGATCCAATAACAAACACTTAAGCACCTAGTGTCCAAACACAATTGTGGGCCGGGGCAGTGGCTCTCTAGGCTAATCCTCCACCTGCAGCGCTAGAACCCCAGGTTCTAATCCTGGTCGGAGCGCTAGATTCTGTCCCAGTTGCTCCTCTTCCAGTCCAGCTCTCTGCTGTGGTCCAGGAAGGCAGTGGAGGATGGCCCAAGTGCTTGGGCCCTGCACCCGCATGGGGGACCATGAGGAGGCACCTGGCTCCTGGCTTCGGATTGGCGCAGCACACTGGCCATAGCAGGCATTTGGGGGGTGAACCAACGGAAGGAAGACCTTTCTCTCTGTCTCTCTCTCTCACTGAACTCTGTCTGTCAAAAAACAAACAAACAAACAAAACACACAATTGTGTCTTAATTCAGGCTTTTCATCATCCCCTTCAAGTTACTACCAAAGAAATATTGAAATTAATATGTATTATCCTGTTGTCACATAATATTTATTATTAGAATGATTTTTTCTGAGGACAAAAACAGAACAGTCAGACTTTACATACCATGTAGGCAAGCATCCTGATACAGTTGTTTCCCCATCCCTTCTCCCCAAATATTAACATCTGCTGCCAGAAGTACAAACAAGCCATCAAAGGCAATCTGGTGCTTCTGATACATAAAGCCTATGTCAAGTCCTGGCTTTCTTCCCTTGCATTTCTCTATAATAAAGTGACAAAAATGTTGCTGATAAAAATGTCTTTTCTTATGAGACAGGACTCACAGCTGGTGAATACTGGACCCAGTTCTTTGTACTCACCAGGGAGGAAAGATGTGGATGATGTCCTGGGGACGTCCCCTGAGGTGTCCTGCAATCTCCCTGGTGAACAGAACCTTCAGGCTGGTTCCAGGCCTGTGTGTCACATCTTGGGAAGGACTGGCAGCTGGTGGCCCTCCTAATTGCTCACACATAGCAACTTGCATGGTACATTCCTCATGCAGCTCCAGAATTTTCACAATTAATACACTAGATTTTCCACCTAGAAATTGAATAAAAGAACAAAAGCAAAAATGAAGCCCAAAATATATGCTTCAAGCATGAATAAAGTATCATGAAGAAGACTCAGTTGATTAATTTTCTTTACCTGCAGAAAATGGTCTACACATTTTGCAAAATAAAATACAGAGGCTGGCGCTGCTGCTCAATAGGCTAAAATCCTCCGCCTTGCAGCGCCGGCACACCGGGTTCTAGTCCCAGTCGGGGCACCGGATTCTGTCCTGGTTGCCCCTCTTCCAGGCCAGCTCTCTGCTGTGGCCCGGGAGTGCAGTGGAGGATGGCCCAAGTTCTTGGGCCCTGCACCCCATGGGAGACCAGGAGAAGCACCTGGCTCCTGGCTTCGGATCAGCGCAGCGGCCATTGGAGGGTGAACCAATGGCAAAAGGAAGACCTTTCTCTCTCTCTCTCTCTCTCTCACTGTCCACTCTGCCTGTCCAAAAAATAAAAATAAAAAAATAAATAAAATAAATTAAAAAAAAATACAGAGCCATCATGTTAACTGTTAGATATTTCTTTTCTTTTTTTTTTTTTAATTCAAGATTTTATTTATTTATTTGAGAGGTAGAGTTACGGTGAGAGGGAGACAGAGAGAAAGGTCTTCTACACACTGGTTTACTCCCCAAATGGCCTCAACAGCCTGAGCTGTGCCTATCTGAAGCCAGGAGCCAAGAGCTTATCCTGGGTCTCCCATATGGGTACAGGAGCCCAAGTACTTGGGCCATCTTCTACTACTTTCCCAGGCCACAGTTGAGACTAGAACTGGAGCCCATATGGGATGCTGGTGCCATAGGCGGAGGATTAACCTACTGTGCCACAGTGCTGGCCCCTGATAGATCTTTCTTTAGTCAAAATACATCTGCATGTTACATTTAATGCATTCATTTAAGAAGCATAAAATGAATAGTCTTCTATCTTAAAGGAACAGTCATCTCTATACAGACACCTCAGACCCATCATTTCAAAATTTGAATGGTTTTATTTCAAATTTGAACAATGTTGATAACCATACCAAAGAGTTTTGTAAAAACTACTGCTGATCTTTTTCTCCCTTCTACACACCTTCTCCTCATTACTTGCTCTGATCTTCTGCTTTAAAAGCATGTTTATTACTGGCTGACTGCAACTATTGTGATGATGGAAAAGGTTAAGAGGTGAGGATTTACATGGACAGCTAAGTGCTGAAATTAAACAGTTGTTATATGATCTGGATTCAATATCATCAAAATGTCCATTCTTCTAAAAGCAATTTACAGATTCAAAGCGATACCAATCAAAATATCAAAGACAGTCTTCTCAGATCTAGAAAAATGATGCTGAAATTCATGTGGAGGCACAGGAGACCTCGAATACCTAAAGCAATCCTCTACAACAAAAACAAAGCCGGAGGCATCACAATACCAGATTTCCAGGCATACTACAAGGTAGCTATAATCAAAACACCTTGGTAATGGTACAAAAACAGATGGATAGACCAATGGAACAGAATAGAAACACAAGAAATCAATCCAAGCATCTACAGCCAAATTATATTTGCCCAAAGGAGCTAAAACCATTCCCTGGAGCAAAGACAGTCTCTTCAACAAATGGTGCTGGGAAAACTGGATTTCCACATGCAGAAGTATGAAGCAGGACCCCTACTTTACACTTTATACAAAAATTGAATCAAATGGATTAAAGACCCAAATCTACAATCCAATACCATCAAATTACTAGAGAGCACTGAAGAAACTATGCAAGACATCGGCATAGACAAAAATTCCTGGAAAAGACTCCAGAGGCACAGACAATAAAAACCAAGACTAACAAGTGGGATTACATCAACTTGAGAAGCTTCTGTACAGGAAAAGAAACAGGAAAGTAAAGAGGCAACCAACAGAATGGTAGAAAATATTTGCAAACCATGTGACTGATAAAGGATTAATAACCAGAATATAAAAAAGTGATCAAAAAACTCAACAACAGCAAAGGAAACAACCCAGTCAAGAAGTAGGCAAGCACGTAAACAGATATTTATCAAAAAAGGAAATCCAAATGGCCTACAGACACATGAAAAAATGCTCAGGATCACTAGCCATCAGGGAGATGCAAATCAAAACTACAATGAGGCTTTACCTTACCTCAGAATGGCTTTCATACAGAAATCAACAAACAACAAATGCTGGCGAGGATGGGGGGAATAAGGTACCCTAATCCACTGCTGGTGGGAACACAAACTGGTAAAATGACTATGGAAGATAGTTTGGAGGTACCCCAGAAATCTGAATATAGTCCTACCACAAGAACCAGCCACCATACTCCTTGGAATTTACCCAAATGAAATTAAATCACTGAATAAAAGAGTCATCTGCACCTCCATGTTTATTGCAGTTCAATTCACAATAGCTAAGATATGCATCAACCTAAATGCCCTTCAACAGAAGACTCAATAAAGAAACTATGGGATATATACTCTATGGAATACTACATATCAGTAAAAAAAATTTTTAAATCCAATCATTTGCAACAAAATGGAGGAATCTGGAAAACATCATGCTGAATGAAATAAGCCAGTCCCAAAGGGACACATGTCATATGTTCTCCCTGATCGGTGACAACAAACTGAGCACCTAAAAGGAAACCTGTTGAAGTGAAATGGACACTATGAGAAGCAGTGACTTGATCAACCCTTGTCCTGTCTGTCGAGGAATAGCTTATTATTTTATTCTTTATAGTATTTTATTTTTCTACTTAGTACCATTGGTTGAACTCTTTAATTAACACACAGTTATTCTTAGGAATTTAAAGTTAACTGAAAATTGATCCCTGTTAAATATAAGAGTGGGAATAAGAGAGGAAGATGTACATTTCAGCACATGCTCCCTCAGAATTACCCCTAAGAGTAAAGCTAGAAATGTGTCAAGGAACTGCAAATCCCACTAAGTTGGCATGTACCAATGGAATCTTACTAGTTAAAGTGATCAGTTTAAGTTCATAATTGATCATAAAGATAGTATGAAGTGTCAAAGGAATCACATAAATAAGACCAGTGTCTGCTAATAACAATTGATAGAATTAAAAAGGAGAATGATCCAACATGGGAACTGGGATACACAGCAGAATCATGGAATGACAAATACCCTATGCAGCACTCTGGCCTCAGAATCAGCCCTTAAGGCATTGGGATCTGGTTAAAAAGCCCATGAGAGTATTTCAGGCATGGAAAGCCAAGACACTGTGGCAAAAAAATGAAAAATCTCTGTGAGGGAGATCCTGATGGAAATAAGGGCCCATCAAAGAAGTAGGTACCTTTCTCTGAAGGGAGGAGAGAACTTCCACATTGACTGTGGCCTTGTCTAAATAAGGTCAGAGTTTATGAACTCAATAGGCTTCTATAGCCAAGGCAGCTCATGACAAGAGCCTCAGTGACTACTGACATCATAAAAAAGAGAGTCAGTTGTTAAATCAACAACAGGAGTCACTGTGCACTTATTCCCCATGTAAGATCTCTGTCCTTATTGTGTTGTACTGTGTGAATTAATGGTAAAACTAGTATTCAAACAGTACTTTATACTTTGTATGTCTGTGTGGGTGCAATCTGTGGAAATCTTTACTTTATATACTAAATTGATCTTCTGTATATAAAGATAATTAAAAATGAATCTTAATGAAGAATGGAATGGGAGAGGGAGTAGGAGATGGAATGGCTTGAGGATGGGAGGGTGGCTATGGGGGGAAAACTGCTATAATCTAAAAGTTGGAAATTTATATTTAATAAAAGATTTCTAAAAAATATTATGGTGGAAAGCTTGACTATAATGTGTCATGGTGAGGATCTTTCTGGTCATGTCTGTTAGGAGTTCTATGTGTTTCCTCTACTAAGGGTTCCCTTTCTTTCTCCAAATTGGGAAAGTTTTCTGTAATTATTGCACTAAACAGGCCTTCTTTTGTTTTTTAATTTTAACAAATATAAATTTCCAAGGTACAGCTTTTGGATTACAGTGACTCCCCCCCCCCCCCCCATAACTTCCCTCCCACCTGCTACCCTCCTGTCTCCTACTCCCTCTCCCATCCCATTCAGATCAAGATTCATTTTCAATTATCTTTATAAAAAGAAGATCAATTTAGTATATATTAAGTAGAGATTTCAACAGTTTGCACCCACACAGAAACACAAAGTGTAAAATACTGTTTGAGTACTAGTTATACCATTAATTCACATTGTACAAAACATTAAGGACAGAGATCCTACATGAGGAGTAAGTGCATAGTGACTGCTGTTGTTGACTTGACAAATTGACACTTTTGTTTATAGCATCAGTAATCTCCCTAGGCTCTCTTCATGAGCTGCCAAGGCTATGTAAGCACTTTGAGTTTGCCGACTCCGATCTTATTTAGACAAGGTCATAGTCAAAGTGGAAGTTCTCTCCTCCCTTCAGAGAAAGGTACCTCCTTCTTTGATGGCCCCGTTCTTTCCACTGGGATCTCACTCACAGAGATCTTTCATTTAGGTTTTTTTGTTTGTTTGTTTTTGCCAGAATGTCTTGGCTTTCCATGCCTAAAATACTCTCATTGCTCTTCAGTCAGATCCAAATGCCTTAAGGAATGATTCTGAGGTCAGAGTGCTATTTAGGACATCTGCCATTCTATGAGTCTACTATGTATCCCACTTCCCATTTTGGATCGTTCTCTCCTTTTTAATTCTATCAGTCAGTATTAGCAGACACCAGTCTTGTTTGTGTGATCCCTTTGACTCTTAATCCTATCATTATGATCAACTGTGAAATGAAATTGATCACTTGGAATAGTGAGATGGCATTGGTACATGCCACCTTGATGGGATTGAATTGGAATCCCCTGGCACGTTTAAACTCTACCATTTGGGGCAAGCCAGATTGAGCATGTCCCAAATTGTGCATCTCCTCCGTTCTTATTCCCACTCTTTTAACAGGGATCACTTTTCAGTTAAATTTCAACACCTAAGAATAACTGTGTGTAAATTAAAGAGTTCAACCAATAGTATTAAGTAGAATAAAAAAAATACTAAAAGGGATAAAGTATTAAGTTGTTCATCAACAGTCAGGATAATGATCAAATTATTGTTTCTCATAGTGTCCATTTCATTTAACAGGTTTCCCCTTAGGTGCTCAGTTAGTTGTACCCGATCCGGGAAAACATATGATATCTGTCCCTTTGGGACTGGCTTATTTCACTCAGCATGATGTTTTCCAGATCCCTCCATTTTGTTGCAAATGACCGGATTTCATTGTTTTTGACTGCTGTATAGTATTCTATAGAGTACATGTCCCATAATTTCTTTATCCAGTCTACTGTTGATGGGCATTTGGGTTGGTTCCACGTCTTAGCTATTGTGAATTGAGCTGCAGTAAACATTAATGTGCAGACAGCTTTTTTGTTTGTCAATTTAATTTCCTTTGGGCAAATTCCAAGGAGTGGGATGGCTGGGTTGAATGGTAGGGTTATATTCAGGTTTCTGAGGAATCTCCAGACTGACTTCCATAGTGGCTTTACCAGTTTGCATTCCCACCAACAGTGGGTTGGTGTCCCCTTTTCCCCACATCCTCTCCAGCATCTGTTGTTGGTAGATTTCTGAATGTGAGCCATTCTCACTGGGGTGAGGTGAAACCTCATTGTGGTTTTGATTTGCATTTCCCTGATGGCTAGTGATCTTGAACATTTTTTCATGTGTCTGTTGGCCATTTGGATTTCCTCTTTTGAAAAATGTCTATTGAGGTCCTTTTCCCATCTCTTAAGTGGGTTGTTTGTTTTGATGTTGTGGAGTTTCTTGATTTCTATGTAGATTCTGGTTATCAACCCTTTATCTGTTGCATAGTTTGCAAATATTTTTTCCCATTCTGTTGGTTGCCTCTTCACTTTCCTGACTGTTTCTTTTGCAGTACAGAAACTTCTCAATTTGCTGCAATCCCAATAGTATCATTACACAAGGCTCGCATAGTTGCTGGGTGCACAAGTTTCTCTCCACCCTGCCAGCCTGTCCAGTCAATAGAGAGGCAGATGCTCCCCAAGACAGGTTTGCCTAGGTGTCTTGCTCCTGGGGATTTTGCAGGTGCTTCGACGTCCAATGAGTTGCCCAGTCACCTCCCAGCCATGCTCATTCAGTGGGAAGTGCAGATTGTTCCCTCTGCTAGAATCACTGGATCACACATGAACACAAGAGCCACTAGCTGAATGTCGGTGTCACCCTGCCATTACCAGCAGTACTGCCAAAAGGTGATATCCTGTCTCAGTTAGTTGCTGTGTGCCTGCATAAAGTCTTTGCAGCTCCCACCCTAACCCAAAATGGTGCCTGCCATTTCAGTGGGTGTTGTTGCTGGGAAGCTGGAGTGAAATAAACATGTCTCCTCTACTTCCATCACATCTACGGGCAACTGTTAGCAGGTGTTCTTTATTGAAGCATAGCTGTTCTTCAGTTGGCAAGGAGGAAAAAGATCAGGATCATGTGGAGATCAGTACACATGCTTTTTCCTGGGCAAGTGGCCAGAGTAGTAGGTGGAAAATTAGTGTCTTTAGAAGTAAAGGCAAAAGCCTTAAGTTTAGGGGAT